>NW_024716635.1:92500-175000 GCF_018991925.1 Homarus americanus | reverse complement strand
ACACGCCCGCTAACACCACATTAACCTACTCTAACACTACTTAACACACACCCGTCCGCTAACACCACATTAACCTACTCTAACACAACTTAACACACTCGTCCGCTAACACCACATTAACCTACTCTAACACTACTTAACACACACCCGTCCGCTAACACCACATTAACCTACTCTAACACTACTTAACACACACCCGTCCGCTAACACCACATTAACCTTCTCTAACACTACTTAACACACACCCGTCCGCTAACACCACATTAACCTTCTCTAACACTACTTAACACACACCCGTCCGCTAACACCACATTAACCTACTCTAACACTACTTAACACCCGTCCGCTAACACCACATTAACCTTCTACTCTACTTAACACACCGTCCGCTAACACCATTAACCTTCCTCTAACACTACTTAACACACACTCGTCCGCTAACACCACAACCTTTCTCCTAACACCGCCAACACACCCGTCACGCACCACATTAACCTCTCTAACACTACTTAACACACCCGTCCGCTAACACCACATTAACCTACTCTAACTTTACACAAACCCGTCCGCTAACACCACATTAACCCTACTCCTACTACTACTTACACACACCCGCTAACACCACATTAACCTACTCCTACTTTCTCACACCCGTCCGCTAACACCACATTAACTTCTCTAACACTACTAACACACACTCGTCCGCTAACACCACATTAACCTTCTCTAACACTACTTAACACACACCCGTCCGCTCAACACCACATTAACCTACTCTAACACTTTAACACCGTCGCTAACACCACATTAACCTACTCTAACACTTTCCAACACAAATCCGCTAACACATTAACCTACTCTAACACTACTTAACCGCCGTCACACTTCAACACCATTAACCTCTCTAACACTACTTAACACACACCGTCCGCCAACACCACATTAACCTACTCTAACACTACTTCTCACCTCCCTAACACCATTAACCTTCTCTAACACTAAACAACACCTCCCCTAACACCATTAACCTACTCTAACACTACTTAACACACACCGTCCCTAACACCACATTAACTTACTCTCTACTACTTAACACACACCGTCCGCTAACACCACAATAACCTACTCTAACACTCACCTAACACACACCCGCCCGCTAACCATTAACCTTACTCTATTCTTAACACACACCGTCGCCAACACCATTAACCTTCTCTCACTACTTAACACACCCGTCCGCTACCACCACATTAACCTACTCTACACTACTTAACACACACCGTCCGCTAACACCACATTAACCTTCTCTAACACTACTTAACACACACCCGTCCGCTAACACCACATTAACCTCTAACACTACTTAACACACACCGTCCGCTAACACCACATTAACCTACTCTAACACTCACTAACACACACCCGTCCGCTAACACCACATTAACCTTCTCTAACACTACTTAACACACCCCGTCCCCAAACACCACATTAACCTTCTCTAACACTACTAACACACACCGTCCGCTAACACCACATTAACCTCCTCTAACACTACTTAACACACACCCGTCCGCTAACACCACATTAACCTTCTACTACTTAACACACACCCGTCGCTAACACCACATTAACCTACTCTACTACAACACACACCGTCCGCTAACACCATTAACCTATCTAACACTACTTAACACACACGCCCGCTAACACCACATTAACCTACTCTAACACTACTTAACACACACACGCCCGCCAACACCACATTAACCTCTCTAACACTATTTAACACACACCCGTCCTAACACCACATTAACCCACTCTAACACTACTAACACACCCGCTAACACCACATTAACCTACTCTAACACTACTTAACACACACACCCGTCCGCTAACACCACATTAACCCTCTCTAACACTACTTAACACACGTCCGCTAACACCACATTAACCTACTCTAACACTACTTTTAAACACACACCCGTCCGCTAACACCACCACATTAACCTTCTCTAACACATTACTTAACACACACCCGTCCGCTAGCACCACATTAACCTACTTAACACTACTTACACACGTCCGTTAACACCACATTAACCTACTCTAACACTACTTAAACACACCCGTCCGCTAACACCACATTAACCTTCTAACACTACTTAACACACACCCGTCCGCCTAGCACCACATTAACCCTCTCTAACACTACTTAACACACGTCCGTTAACACCACATTAACTCATCTAACACTACTTCTTAACACACACCTGTCCGCTAACACCACATTAACCTTCTCTAACACTACTTAACACACACCCGTCCGCTAGCACCACATTAACCTACTCTAACACTACTTAACACACGTCCGTTAACACCACATTAACCTACTCTAACACTACTTAACACACACTCGTCCGCTAACACCACATTAACCTACTCTAACACTACTTAACACACACCCGTCCGCTAACACCACATTAACCTACTCTAACACTACTTAACACACACCCGTCCGCTAACACCACATTAACCTTCTCTAACACTACTTAACACACACTGTCCGCTAACACCACATTAACCTTCTCTAACACTACTTAACACACACACCGTCCACACCACATTAACCTACTCTAACACTACTTAACACACACCTCGTCCGCTAACACCACATTAACCTACTCTAACACTACTTAACACACACCCGTCCGCTAACACCACATTAACCTTCTCAACACTACTTAACACACACCCGTCCGCTAACACCACATTAACCTTCTCTAACACTACTTAACACACGCCCGTCCGCTAACACCACATTAACCTACTCTAACACTACTTAACACACACCCGTCCAACACCACATTAACCTTCTCTAACACTACTTAACACACACCCGTCCGCTAACACCACATTAACCTACTCTAACACTACTTAACACACACCCGTCCAACACCACATTAACCTTCTCTAACACTACTTAACACACACCCGTCCGCTAACACCACATTAACCTTCTCTAACACTACTTAACACACACACCCGTCCGCTAACACCACATTAACCCACTCTAACACTACTTAACACCCGTCCGCTAACACCACATTAACCTTCTCTAACACTACTTAACACCCGTCCGCTAACACCACATTAACCTACTTTAACACTACTTAACACACACCCGTCCACTAACACCACATTAACCTTCTCTAACACTTACTTAACACACACCCGTCCGCTAACACCACATTAACCTTACTCTAACACTACTTAACACACCCGTCCGTTAACACCACATTAACCTTCTCTAACACTACTTAACACAACCCGTCCGCTAACACCACATTAACCTACTCTAACACTACTTAACACACACCAGATTAACCTCATCTAACACCAATACATATTAAATTAACCAGGTCTAAATTCAGAGTAACACACCTATAACAAAGTAAATCTCATCTAATTCAACTTAATTAAGAAATAAATTAACAAACAGTATTTATTCTTGTCAATGTTTATTTTTTATTACAATTAATTCAACAGGATATTTAACACACTACAGGTAAACTCATTAACACCGCTACACTTCCCGTCACCCAACAACACCCGATCACACCCGACACCCCAGATACCTCACACACACCCACAACACCCCAGTTACACCCACAACACCCACACACCCACAACACTCCAGATACACACCTCACACACACCCACAACACCAGTCACACACCCACAACACCCCACACACACCCACAACACCCACACACCCCAACACCCCACACACACCCACAACACCCCAGATACACCTCACACACACCCACAACACCCAGTCACACCCACGACACCCCAGTTACACCCACAACACACCCGTCACACCCACAACACCCCAGTCACACCCAACAGCAATAATTCTACCTTCATGTAAAATTAATTCTAAAACCAGCTTCTCCTGACCTCACTGATAATGTCTTTAGGCGTGAGGTTTTGTTTTATAGAGAGGCATAACAGTGAGTTCAGTCCACACAATGTTTCGTCTACCTCACACTCCATAGTACTCATTTGCATACGACCGACGCGATAACATCAAGCCAGTGAAGACAATTGGATTAATACGTTATAATGGGATTTTTATTTATATCCAAAGTAGAAATAAATTAATAAAAAAATGTAATAAAAAATGAAAAATAAATTACTCATTGTGGTTGGTGGTGAGATAATTATTTTATAGTGAGAAATATTTAAATTAGTGAGATGTTTTTTTTTGCGTAATTTTATTCGTTTTTTTTTTTAGTTTAGGGAAAAATTTTGGAAAAAAAACATCGAATATTTCACCTTTACCTAAAGAAAATATGAATAAGATACCGATAATTCAATGTTTAATATAACCTGACACGATAGTCTGTTCCGATAACCACAACCGATATCAATAGTTGTAACGATAGCTTGTTCCGATAGCCACAACCGATATCAATAGTTGTAACGATAGCTTGTTCCGATAGCCACAACCGATATCAATAGTTGTAACGATAGCTTGTTCCGATAGCCACAACCGATATCAATAGTTGTAACGATAGCTTGTTCCGATAGCCACAACCGATATGAATAGTTGTAACGATAGCTTGTTCGATAGCCACAACCGATATCAATAGTTGTAACGATAGCTTGTTCCGATAGCCACAACCGATATCAATAGTTGTAACGATAGCTTGTTCCGATAGCCACAACCGATATCAATAGTTGTAACGATAGCTTGTTCCGAAAGCCACAACCGATATCAATAGTTGTAACGATAGCTTATTCCGATAGCCACAACCGATATCAATAGTTGTAACGATACTTCCGATAGCCACAACCGATATCAAAAGTTGTAACGATAGCTTGCTCCCATAGCCACATACGATATCAATTTTGTTCCCATCACATGACATATAACGCGTATTCTCATGAGTAGTTATACACATATAAGGAAGATATATACATAATTATACACTCGATATGATACGCAATTATACACTCGATGTGTTACCGTACTTAATTATACACTCAATATGACGCGTGATTATACACTCAATTTGATACGTAATTATACACTCGATGTGTTACCGTACTTAATTATACACTCAATATTATACGTAATTAAGCACTCAATATGACGTGTGATTATACACTCAAATTGATTACGTCGGTTAATTATACACCCACAACACGGTACCACTACAGAGTGCGGTTAGGACAGGTTAGGTCAGGTCTGGTCAGGTCAGATTAGATTAGGTTAGGTTAGACTAAAGGTATCCTTGTAGACCACACGTTATAGTACCACCACCTAGTCTATAATCACAACTACAGAGAAAATAATCACTTAAAACTCCTAATAATGCAAAGCAAAATTCTCTAATCACATACTACTCCTTGGCTAATCCTTAATCGACGGTCATTCCTGCCTTAATCGTCAGGGTAAGGGCGGATCAGCGGGGCGAGGTAGGGTTGTAAATGGTCGGCATTTCAATATTCCACAGTCCCCGCTGCCGCCACGTGCTGCCGCCGCTCCACGATTCAACGCTACTCTCTGCCTCAGCGACCGCCACCACCTCCACCGACCTATCCAGCCCCGCGCCGTCACCATCCGCCGATGTGTTCTCTCTCTCTCTCTCTCTCTCTCTTTCCCTCTCTCCCTCTCTCTCTCCCTCCCTTTGCTTACTTTATTACATCGTTTATTATCTGTGTTTCTGTGTGTAGGTGTGTGTGTGTGTGTGTGTAGTGTTGTAGTAGTGTAGGGGTGGTAGTGTGTAAGGTGTGTGGTTGCGGTGTGTGAGGATGTGTGGTGGTAGTGTAGTGGTAGTGTGTGGTAATAGTTTGATGGTGTAGTGGTAGTACTGTGTGGTGGTAGTGTGTAGTGACCTGTGGTGGTAGTGTAGTGGTGAGTGGTGGTAGTGCAATGGTGAGGTGGTACGGTGTAGTGGTGTGGTGGAGTGTGTGGTGGTGTGGTGGTGTGTAGTGGTAGTATAGTGGTGTGGTGGTAGTAATGTAATGGTGTGGTAGTAGTGCGGTGGTGTGTGGTGGTAGTATAGTGGTGTGGTGGTGGTATAGCTAGGTGTGGTGGGAGTGTGTAGTGGTGTGGTGGTAGTGTAGTGGCCCGTGTTGGTAGTGTAATAGTGTATGGTGGCAGAGTGTGTAGTGTAGTGTAGTGATGGTTTAGTGTATTGAAGTGTCTAGTAATAGTGTGTGGCTGTGTAGTGTAGTATATAGTGATGGTATAGGGGTGTATGGTGCATTTTATCGGTGCGTGTATACATGTTTAGTGGTGTATGGTAAAATGCAGTGATGGTGTGTGACCGTGTGGTGTTGGTGTGTAGTGAAGTGTGTGACTGGACCAATGGATATAGTGACGGTGTAGTGTAATTAATAGTGGTGAGAGATAGTGACCGCTGTGGTACCAGAACGAAGGTATCATATACTATTAACAAGCCACTATCTAACACCATATTTTAGATTACGTCACGAGCCGTAAATTATGGGGAAGTTGTAAATATAATAGAATTTTCAACTAATATTAATTTTCAAATAAATCTAAAGTTAAATGAGACGTGAGCTGCACAGTCAACTAAAACTTACAATTCTAAATATCGTTCAGGAAATTTTAAGATAGGATATAGATATTTTTTAGTATTATAAGGTATTGGACTTGTGAATCCTCCCTATGGTAACGTGAAGTAATATATATGAGCGTGAATGAGTGGACAGCTAAGAAGCGGGTAAATTTTTTTTTGGGGGGGTGGACTTTCTACCTGACGTTGTGGTGAAGCATCGGGTGTAGGCAGGATATCTCAGGTCTTTACTATGGACGACGAACATTATAGCAAGACACACATGGTAAGGCAGTGATAAAACACCAAAGTAAATGCTAATGAGACGGGGAGACATATATGTTGCTTTTAATTCCCGTCACATTGCGCGTAGAGAGAAAGACCTTATAAGATAAAACGTTTATTTATACCAAAGCAATACGCGGATCAAAACATCGTAATTTTACCTCTATAAACGATTTGAAGATCCAAATTCTATTATATTCCCCTACACTAACACCACGAGGCCCAGAAGCGAACTATTTTTTATCTGTGAGCAAATAGAAAAAAGCCACAAAACCCTGTAATTTTTTAGGCACACAAACACCGTAGGACCCCGAGCCTCCCTCCCTGAGTTGCCCGGTGAGTTGGACTGTGGCTGGCAGGGCCCCGAGGGACTGGCCGTCACACTTGTCACCACTCCGTCTTCTCATGTATTCCGGAGCTCGCGGCGACATATTTCTACATTAGCGGTTACGAGGTAAGGTTGAGGTGGTGGTGGTGGTGGCGAGGTAGTCACTCTCACCAGCAGCTGAAGGAGGTCTTGGTGAAATAGTCGACGGAGATGACTCACCAGTCTTCAAAAAAATTCCTAAGTTCGAATTTTTGCTCCGAACTAAAATATGAGAACGCATCTCAGTGACTCGCTTCAACAAAGACTCAGAGACGGTAGTTAAAATGTTACCTAAATTACATAGCGACTCTACCGTGACTAATGTATTCTCTGGCCTTCAGTTACGGGGTAAAATGAGACCCCCAAAAATATATATTAACGGAGTATTTATGATTTTATCTATACCAGCTCACAACGCCGGATATTATGAGTAATTTTTTCAACATGAAGGATGAATAAATGAAGGAAAAGAGACGTGTCATGACTTTTTTTTACTTCAATACGATAATCTCTGTTTCATCACCCATACAAACCAATTCCTGCTAAATGGCCGTGAACACACACACACACACCTCACTTTTGTATTCTATCAACACACATCTGTTTTTCTACGGTATTTTCCACACCCTCAAGATACCTGTATACCCACCTGACACATCTCACTCGCTTCACACGACCCAGCATCAACCTCCGTCATAAACCACCCTCTCTGATCATATTCCCCAGGGTCAGTTTAGCGTCCCGGGCCGGTCTAAGAAGGTCCATCGCACCCTAAGCCTCTTACACAGTTTCCAAGGGCCTGGGACCAGATTCTCAAGGGATTATACATTAATTTACTCCATGGAGTAGGTGAAGGAGAGGAACACTGACTTCGTTACGGCTGAGTCTTAGTGTAATTTCAACGCCGCTCTGGTCATTATCTTTGTCTCGTATCTTAGGTGGGTGAGGTAGAAGCGTTGTCGCGTTTTCTCTACTTTTAAGGGAGAGCTGAACGTAAGGACCTCTGGGGAATCTTGTCTCAAGTTAATAGCGGAGGTGTTCCCGTGAGTGTTTGTTTGTCGCCACGGACCAAATATTTTTTTTTAATTCTCTTTAGTAAAAATAAAACACTAGTGACACCTCAACACATACACACTGCTTCACTAGTAAAACAGCGACACCTGTCTGAATATATATTTTGTTGATGGTAATTAATGACTGTATCTCTGGTCGTTCTCTCAATAGCGCCAAGGAAGACTAAGGTGGACTTTCACTATAGCTGGTTCATTTTTCATCACAATACGAGAAACATCAAAGCGTTTTGCTGATTTTTATAATTCACTTTCCTGAAAGCTTAAACAAGTAAATTGCCTTCCTCGCGAGCGATAATATTTACTTTACTACAATTTCCTTTTTTACTTGTTGACACCCCTCCCCGGAACACAAAAACTAACAAGAGAATTCTACGGGAGATCCGGAAGATTTCCCTCAACCCCAGAACATCCGTCATGACGCTTTAAAATGTTTATTGTGGATCAGGGGAGATTTTCCGCTCACAGGGACGAGGCAGTAACAACAAGTGAGGGGTGTCGCCGCGGGTCTTCCTCAGTGGGGAGAGACGTAATAGCGAGGAGAGCGCTGAGGAAGGTTATAAACTCCGGGCGTGGGAGAGGATAATGGAGACGTCAGCAGGAGGGAGGGAGAGCGGCGGGAGTATGCAAATACAGGTTGTAAGGCGGCCACGTGGGTGCTGCTACACGACCACCACGGACCAACAACAACACTGCTCCTCCAACACTGTCTCTACTATACGTGTTGGTGTTGAGGTGTTCACTGTCTCAACACCTGGCGGCCGGGTTTTATCTCTATCCATCAGTATTATTTCACCGTTTTCCATTACCAGGATGACACGAGTGTAGTTTTAGTATGATTATTATCCCGTAACACTCCCCCAAACTAACACCCTTCCTCCACCCACACACTGCATCACCCTATCCCTCCATCTCGTCGACAGGATATTCTTTCAATATATCCTGATTTTGACTCTTGCTGGTCACGGGAGATCTTGAGGTGGCGTTAATTTCGTGAGCTCGTAGCCGAGGACACAACACAAGGTGGAGGAAGACTTACCTAGGTCACTGGTCCTGGGGTGTCCGCTGGTCCGCTAATATAAGTTGAGATGATATAATGGTCATTGAGAGCTGCTCCGCATATGTCATACACCGCGGGTTGGTGGCAGCAAGTCGCGTTAATCACCACGAGTCATGGGAAGTCCAGCAAATTTCTTTAAGTTGTGGTTATGATTTAAAGTTTGTGTCCGGTGGCAGAGTTTGGGAAGAAAGCGGTAAGTTGGGCAAAAATCACAACTTTCACTAGGTCACAACTTCCTGGTCATGGGGCGTTGAACTTGTGCGCATCTCCGTCCCGAGTGACTGGAGTTTGGCGGGTTTGATTATCTCAACTCTGACCAAAAGTTCTTTGAAACTAAATTACCAAACTTTTGTACGGGGCAGCGGCGGCCAAGTTCAAAACTGTGCGGGTGGGCGCGGCGGCGGCGGCGGAGGTCGGGCGTGGAGCGGCGTAAGGGTGGCGTGGACCGCCGAGTAGTGAGTGAGGCTACGAATAGCGGACTGGAGGCGGGAGGTGGCGGGGAACGACGTGACGCTACCGTGCGCTCGCTGCCCCGGCCTGCCGGAGTGGCGACCCCTGCACCACCACACTCTTACCGCACGCTCACCCTCCCTCCCTCCTACCTAACCTACCTCGCGCGACCCCTACCCAACACTACACAAACAACATTAACACTATACCACCACGACCAACACTAAATATCAACATTACACCACAACCACCGATACCATACATTACACCATAACTACCGATACCATACATTACACCATAACTACCGATACCAAACATTACACCATAACCACCGATACCATACATTACACCATAACCACCGATACCAAATTACACCATAACCACCGATACCAAACATTACACCATAACCACCGATACCAAATTACACCATACAGTACCAACTTACACCATAACCACCGATACCAAACATTACACCATAACCACCGATACCAAATTACACCATAACCACCGATACCAAACATTACCACATTACACCACATATGTACAAAGTCACTACTCAACATTAATTATTATTATTACTTAATAATAATAATAATAATAATAATAATAATAACATATCAACCATCACCACATTACACCACACACATCACCATCACCACACTACACCACACACATCACCATCACCACACCATTTTATCTGCCTCCACACTGAAACACATTATTTATTCTCCTCAACTGAGACCAAATGCTGAAACACGGTGTTGAGTACAGGAGTCAACCCATGAGTAGGTGAGTTGCTGCTACACGCCTACAGTACAACGCAAAACCAAAGGCTATACCTGGTACTGTAACCTTGCTAGTGTCCTGTACCGGAGTCTCTTGTACCCAAAGTCGCTCCATATCCCAGAGCTGTTACAAGCTGCTCTGTTATGTAATATCTTATTGTGGACTTAGGGAAAAAAAATCAGAACCTCGTTATATTAAGTTAGTACAGGAAATTGTCAGAGAAATTGGACATATGTATTACTGGGTGTTGCAGTTAATTAATACATAAATAAATGAAAATGTATTTGTCGTTATAAACTTTAAAAAAATAATTAATTATTCTTATGGGAAATATTTTGGTAATTTATGATTGGTTTCTTGTAATATACGTCTGAGACCTGGCAGAATCCACTCATATGAGGGCATGATAAACACTGACTGGTTCTTGCTCACCATGAGGTCAGCTGGTGTTTCTCTCTCTCATGTCCACACACACGCGCGCACACACACACACACACACCACACACACACACACACACACACACACACACACACACACTAAACTAACCCAACCCACCTAACAGACCCTAAACCCGAACATTAAACCCAAAGTAAACTTGACCTAGTAATGGGATAGATATTAGCTGACGTCATGGTGAGTGAGGGCCAATCAGAGAGCCTCATGTCCCCAGACGAGTGGATTTTGCTTTTGGAGCGGGCGGGCGGGCAGCTGAGGGCGCCTCCTTCCTCGCTCACCAGCACCGCGGCTCAGGGAATATTAAGGTCAGATTAGCTAGTAATGGGAGTAATTGGGAGGGTCGCCCCCGCATGACCCGCGCTGAAGGCAACCTGATTCATCAAGAATATTGAGATGAATATATTATGATAGAATAGATGCAGATGTCTGTGTAAACACACACACACACACACACGCGTACACACACACACACACACACACACACACACACACACACACACACACACACACACAAGAAAGGGTGTAGGGCAGAATTTTAAGGAGTGAAGAGAATACAAAAGGAAACAATGGTTATACTGTGTACATCTATGAGAGAGAGAGAGAGAGAGAGAGAGAGAGAGAGAGAGAGGCATTTTTTTCTCTAAACTTCCTTACCAACCAATCACTACACATAATACAGTGACACAAAACATATCAACTGAACGTCACCCAAGATCTCCCTCCCTCCTCCCTACCTTCCCTTCCCTGCCCTCCCCCTACCCTCCCTACCTCCCTCCCTCCCTATCTCTCTCCCTCGTCGGCTTTTACCAACACCATTACCACCGCCGCCGCCGCAAACCCCACACCCACCACCACCAGGGTAGCTCACGCGCGTTAGCTGGGTAATAATTGCACACGTAAAAGCATTCGCGTCTCTTATTACCTCGGGTGTTGGGCTGTCGGGTGTCGGGCTGTCGGGTGTCGGGCAGAGTCTGGTGGATATTGAGGTGCTGGACAATACACTCACGCTCACGTTAACATTGCTTAATCTGCCGCGGTCTTTTGTGAGGCGCCTCCACACCTCTACCTCCCACCTCCACTCCTCCCACCTCACCTCCTACCTCCCTCCCACACCTCCCTACCTCCCGCCCTCCCACACCTCCCTACCTCCCTCCTCCACACCTCCTACCTCCCTCCCTCCACACCTCCTACCTCCCACACCTACCTCCACCTCCCCTCCCACACCTCCTACCTCTCTCCCTCCACACCTACCTCCCTCCCACACCTACACCTAATCCTTCCCTCCCTCCACACCCCCTCCTTCCTCCCTCCCTCCACCTCTTACCTCCTCCTACCTCCCACCCTCCACACCTCCTACCTCTCCTCCCTCCACACCTCCTACCTCCTCCCACACCTACTATCCTTCCCTCCTCCCACACCTCCTACCTCCTACCTCACACCTCCTTCCTACCTCCTCCCTACACACACACCTCCTACCTACCACCCCCTCAGCACCTACACCCCCCTGCCTCCCTTACGTAGCAGCACTCACACTACCACTCTACACCCCTTTACTATCCTCTATCTTCCCACACACACACACACACACACACACACACGATTAGACACAGAATTTCCAGAGAACAGCGATTAACCTCTGCCGACTTAAAGCTCTCCCTCCTTCTCGCTGTACATAAGTGTGCTCTCCTCCCCCCCCCTCCCCACACACACCTACCCGTGGGCTGGAGGTGTGGGTCGTCCCAGGATGGTTGGCTCAGCTGCCTCCCTCCTGACAGCTACCTTGTGTGTGTGTTGTGTGTGTGTGTGTGTTGTATGTGTGTGTTGTTGTGTGTACAGCAGTCAAAACAAGACAGACAGAATACAGACAGATAGACAGATAGATAGACAGACAGATATATAGACAGACAGACAGACAGACAGACAGATAGACAGACAGACACAAGAGGGACGGTTGAACCCTGGTTCTCGTTCCAGTTATCGATTATTTTCTGCAGCATCTCAGTGACTGTCAATCAATACTGGAATCTACAGGAGGGGTGAGGAGTGAGGTGGTGGTGAAGTGAAGAGAGGTAAATGGTGAGGGTGAGTGATGATAAGGAGTTGAGATACATGGTGTAGGGGGCAGAAAGGAGGAAAAGGGTAAATAAGGGAGGAGAGGAGAAACAGGAAGGGGTAGATAATAGAAGGAGGAAAAGGAGGAGAGACAGGGGTAGAGAGAGAGGATATACGATGAGAGAGGAGATGGAAAAGAGAAGAAGAAAAGGAGGGTGTGGGAGGGGGTGAGAGAATGAAGGAGAGGACATTCAGAGAGGGGCCAAGTAAGGAAAAAGTATTTGAGAGGAAGCAAAGGAAAGGAACGTGTATCTTGAGATGATGGTGGGGAGGGAGGAGGAGGAGGAGGAAGGGAAAGAGGGTGTAAATGAGTGGTGGGAGAGGGAAGTAAGATATATATGGAGGATAGGAGGGCTGACGGGTAGAAGCGATGAATAGGGGAAAGAGAGAGAGAGAGAGAGAGAGAGAGAGAGAGAGAGAGAGAGAGAGAGAGAGAGAGAGAGAGAGAGAGAATATACTCCATAAAATATATAATGGATAACGACCTACTTATCCTATAACATGGTGGATTAGTCAATATATATGTGGAGGGCGGGGGGGTGTGAGTGTGGGGTGTGGTGATAGTGTGGGGTGTGGGTGGTATGTTGTGTGTGATGGTAGTGTGGTGTGGGTGGTAGGTGTGGGGTGTGGGTGGTAGTGTGTGTGGTGGTAGTGTGGGGTGTGGGGGTGTGTGGTGTGGTAGTGTGTGGGTGGTGGGGGTGTGGGTGGTGGTGTGAGTGTGAGGTGGTGGGTGTGTGGGGTGTGGGTGGTAGTGTGGGCTGTGGGTAGTAGTGTGGGGTGTGGGTGGGTGTGGGGTGTGGGTGGTGGTGTGAGGTGTGGGTGGTGGTGGGGTTGGGTGTGGTGTGGGGTGTGGGTGTAGTGTGGGGTGTGGGTGGTAGTGTGGAGGTGTGGGTGGTAGTGTGGGGTGTGGGTGGTGTGTGGGCGGGTGGGTGTGTGGGGTGTGGGTGGTAGTGTGAGGTGTGGGTGGGTGTGGGGTGTGGGGTGTAGTGTGTGGGGTGTGGGTGGTAGTGTGGGGTGTGGGTGGGTGTGGGGTGTGGGTAGTAGTGTGGTGTGTGGGTGGTGGTGTGGTGTGTGTGGGTGGAGCGTGAGGTGTGGGTGTAGTGTGGGGTGTGGGTGGTAGTGTGGGGTGTGGGTGGTAGTGTGAGGTGTGGGTGGTAGTGGGTGTGGGTGATAGTGTGGGGTGTGGGTGGTAGTGTGGGGTGGTGTGGTGGCAGACAGGAAGGGTGAGTGTTGGTTCTAGGAGTCACAAATAAGCGTCAACTGGTCGATAATTTATTGATTAGTGTGTACGGCAGATCAAACTCCCCAGCCTATACACACACACACTACATAACCAACGTCAGAAGAACATAGTAAGATACCAAGTGTTATGCCATTAAGTACATAATATCTAGCAATATTATCCGACTTCGACAGGTTAGGAATATACTGTATGACATTCATTGACTTAACCTAACCTAACCTGCCTAACCTAACCCAACTAACCCTAACCGAACCAGGACCGAACCGAACCAGTACCTAACCTAACCGAACTTAACCGAACCGAACCGAACCCAACCCAACACCAACCCAACTCAACCTAACTCCCAACAACGACCCAACAACCCAACTCAACAACCTAACTAACACCACCAACCTCAATCTAACCCAACAACCCCAACAACCCAACCCAACCCCAACCCAACCTAACCTAACCTATAAAAGACCCAAGTAAAATAGGCATACAGCTTAATAATTAAAATATTCCAGGCTTTATAAACAACAGACTATAATTAATTGACCTCATAAACACTGATACCTGTCCCTCCATAACCTTACCTTCAGTTCATTAATTAAGAGTAACACCTGTGAGTCACCTGCTGATCTTCTCATATAAGTGAGTTAGTTCAGTGGCTTTTTAAATGACATAAGATAGATTTATTCTATGTAAATGGCTATTAGTCAATAAAAATAAATCATGAATGGTGACGAGAGGATAATAGAAAACATAAAAATAAAAAACAGAGAAAATAAAAAAAGGAAGAAAACAAACTGAACAAAAACAATATAATGACGAATAAGACAAAAAAGAATAAAAAATAAAGAGGAGGAAAATTTAAAGAATGTGACGAAGAGAAAAGACGGAGTAGAGTTGTCTTTCTCACTTACTGACGTACATGAGGTGGGGATGGTAGGAGGGGGGAGGAAAGGAGGTGAGGAGAGTAGGGAGGTGAGAAGGGTGAGGAGGGAGGGTGAGAGGGATGGGAGGATGGGGAAGGGAGGGTGAGGGAGTGAGAGTGAAGGGGGGGCTGGGAGGGGAGAGGAGGCGTGGAGACAGGAGAGGAAAGGAGATGGGGAGGAGGGAGGGGGGGATGGGAAGGAAAGGGGATGGAAGGGAGGGGGAGGAGAAGAGGAGATAATCATAGAAAAGGGGGATAAGCGATGGAAATGAGAAAAGGAGAGAGAAAGAATAGGGAAAGGATCCGAGAGAAGAAAGGGATGGAGAAGAAGGGAGAAAGGGAAGCGTAGGAGCCAGAGGGAAGAGAAGAAAGAAGATGAGGAGAGAGAAAGGAACAGAGAGAGAGAGAAGAATGGGAAGGGAGAGAGGAGAATGAAGAGAAGGGAAAATCAGAATAAGAAAGTCAGAATGAAAAGAAATGGAGATGAAATGGGAAAAGAAATTTGAAAGGAGAGGGAGAAAGAGGAGGAGGAGGGAGGAGAGGAGGAAGAGGAGGAGGAGGGAGGAGGAGGAGGAGGAGGAGGAGGAGGAGGAGATAATAAGTGTAATCGCTGCCAATGTATCATGTAATCGTCCTGCCTCAGTGACGTCACCAACTGGATGTTTACAAATACATACAAATTTTATTATTATTATTATTATTATATATGTATATGTGTGTGTATTTTTATTATTATCTTACTACTTAGCAATATCACATCACCACAGAATGAAAACCAAACACAAACAAGAAACAAATTGAACGAAAACCAGGTAACGAGACAGATAACGAGGCCGATAACGAGACCGATAACGGGACAGGTAACAAGACGGAGGGTAACGTAACAGCTATCATAACGATCAGTCTACCTGCATTATGTATCTCTACCTCACACATCAACATACGACTACACTATTGACGGTGTCTAAACAGTCGTGCCATCCAAAAACACCCCAGGCGACTAGTTCAGTATAGCCCAGGCGACTAGTTCAGTATAGCCCAGGCGACTAGTTCAGTATAGCCCAGGCGACTAGTTCAGTATAGCCCAGGCGACTAGTTCGGTATAGCCCAGGCGACTAGTTCAGTATGCCCGGGCGGCTAGTTCGGTATGGCCAGGCGACTAGTTCGGTTTAGAGCGACTAGTTCAGTATAGCCGAGCGACTAGTTCAGTATAGCCCAGGCGACTAGTTCAGTTTAGCCCAGGCGACTAGTTCAGTATAGCCCAGGCGACTAGTTCAGTATAGCCCAGGCGACTAGTTCAGTATAGCCCGGGCGACTAGTTGAGTATAGCCCAGGCGACTAGTTCAGTATAGCCCAGGCGACTAGTTCAGTATAGCCCAAGCGACTAGTTCAGTATAGCCCAGGCGACTAGTTCAGTATAGCCCAGGCGACTAGTTCAGCATAGCCCAGGCGACTAGTCCAATATAGCCCAGAGGGAGGGAGAGTGAGCACAGCCGCCTCTATATCGTGGCCAAAACAAACGCATTATTCTCCCGAGTTCCTTCAATAACCCGAACGTACGATTTATCATCTGCAAGACGACGACGTCATCTGAGAAATGCAAATGCAATGCAATTAACACCCTTTGGATTATTGCCTCACACTCCAGTAACTGCCTCACCGAGCAGGGCAAAAAGGGTCATTCTATCCCCGGATAATAAGGGCCGGAATCCCCTGCTTCACTGGCCAATCAGCTCCTCCCTTATGTTACCTCCGAGACGCTAAATAGATTGTTCTGAATTTTTGGTCGGAGCAGATTGAGTCAGAACGTCTGGAGAGTTTCAGGGAATTACTTCAACAATATTGTATTTCTACGTTTGTCGAGTAAACTTTGGGCTGCATTTAATGATGTGTTTCATTATGTGAGTGAGTGATGGCTCCGTCCTGTACTGTATGTGAGGCAGGTGATGGCGTCGCAGGTGTAAGGTGGATATTGACAAAACCAAAGGAAATATAAGACATTACAAGACATTAATTAATATCACAATAGCTAAAATAAAATACTAATATAAGGTAAAAAAAAAAAATCTTAACAGCACAAGAGCAAAATAAATTATTTACTGACAGGACACAAGTAAAAGAAAAAAATGCTTAAATCCCAACACGATGATGAAAAAACAAAAAAAAACACAATAAATATGAACATGAAGATAAATAAATTACTAAACAACTAAATAAATAAATAAGTAAATCAATACCAACACGAAGGAAAAAAAAAACATTGAAAAAGCAATACAAAATAAACAATAATCTAAGACCTAAAAGTCGGAACACACACACACACACACACACACACACCACCGAAGGGTCAAGACGTGCCTGGCGCTCCTCTCGGAGCTGCCAGGTCAACTGTTAAGTTGACCCATACCAGCTCCCTCCCCTGAACCCTCCTCCCCACCGGAATATCAACAAGTTCACGCTAGAAGTTGCTATTTCATTTAGGAAAGGAATGGAACCAGTGTTAAACAGAGGTGAACGGTGGTGAACAGTGCTTGAGTCAGTGAGAACAACTCAGCAGTGGCAGTGGTACCCAAGTTGACCTTCACACAGTGAGGTCCCAGGTACTCAGTGATAACGGCCCGACCCAACAACAGCGATGTGTTAATCCGTCCACGATAGGAAGGCCTGGGACCACACCTCACTCATAGAACACCGTCTGTGAGGGAACTACTACACCACGTGAGGCCCCTCATAACACCATCTTTGAGGGAATTACTACACCACGTGAGGCCCCTCATAATACCATCTGTGAGGGAATTACTACACCACGTGAGGCCCCTCAAAACACCATCTGTGAGGGAATTACTACACCACGTGAGGCCCCTCATAACACCAGCTGTGAGGGAATTACTACACCACGTGAGGCCCGCATAACACCATCTGTGAGGGAATTACTACACCACGTGAGGCCCCTCACAACACCATCTGTGAGGGAACTACTACACCACGTGAGGTCCCTCCTAACACCATCTGGGAGGGAGTTACTACACTACGTGTTTGCTGTTGAACACCTACATTAATCTGTTTGTTCACTGTATGTTCCTTCACCTTTCTCTAATGAAGGCTTTTGTTAAACCACCAATGTATGTAATAAGTCATTTATGTCCAATGTATATTTTCAGCCTTCGGGCTGCAGAACTTTCAGTAAACCGTTATTATTATTATTATTATTATTATTATCACACACACACACACACACACACACACACACACACACACACACACACACACACACACACACACACACACACACACACACACACACACACACACACACACACACACACACACACACACACACACACACACACACACACACACACACACACACACACACACACACACACACACACACACACACACACACACACACACACACACACACACACACACACACACACACACACACACACACACACACACACACACACACACACACACACACACACACACACACACACACACACACACACACACACACACACACACACACACACACACACACACACACACACACACACACACACACACACACACACACACACACACACACACACACACACACACACACACACACACACACACACACACACACACACACACACACACACACACACACACACACACACACACACACACACACACACACACACACACACACACACACACACACACACACACACACACACACACACACACACACACACACACACACACACACACACACACACAGACGTAGGATTTAAGAAAAATTCCTGTTAAACAAATGACACAAAACACGAATTAAAACTCTTTATATAACACTGTGTAGAACTAAGTGGATCCAGACACGACTCAAGCCCTGTACAGACACTAATGTACTGATCAATGGTACAAAACTGAATTAAAACGCTCTAAAAGTTTCTGTTCACAAGGAAACAACGTCAAACTTTCACAATCATTCCTTTCTTGTCATCACTATGATCACCAGGCAATACAAGTCACCATAACTAGTGTTCCCCTATCACCATCACCAGCTTTCACATACAGTCCTCCACAGGATATCTTCACTATTACTACAGCCTCATCACTATCACCATAAGAACTCCTGTGTACGACAAACATCTTCACCACCATGTCTACCCCCAACTTCACTATCCTCACCATCACCACAAGACCTTCCTTATAACACCACGTCTTCATCATCACCGTCAGCAGGCCCCCCACAAGGCCACTTGCTGACGCTACAACACCTGGGGACCGAGTGAGGGCTGGTGGTGGCCCCATCACCGTCAGCAGGCCCCCCACAAGGCCACCTGCTGACGCTACAACACCTGGGGACCGAGTGAGGGCTGGTGGTGGCCTCATCACCGTCAGCAGGCCCCCCACAAGGCCACCTGCTGACGCTACAACCTGGGGACCGAGTGAGGCTGTTGGTGGCCCCATCACCGTCAGCAGGTTCCCCAAAGGCCACCTGCTGACGCTACAACACCTGGGGACCGAGTGAGGCTGGTGGTGGCCTCATCCTCATGGGCCCCCCACAAGGCACCTGCTGACGCTACAACACCTGGGGACCGAGTGAGGGCTGGTGGTGGCCTCATCAGCTCAGCAGGCCCCACAAGGCCTGCTGACGCTACAACACCTGGGGACCGAGTGAGGGCTGGTGGTGGCCCCATCACCGTCAGCAGGCCCCACAAGGCCACCTGCTGACGCTACAACACTGGGGACCGAGTGAGGGCTGGTGGTGGCCTCATCACCGTCAGCAGGCCCCACAAGGCCACCTGCTGACGCTACAACACCTGGGGACCGAGTGAGGGCTGGTGGTGGCCCATCACCGTCAGCAGGCCCCACAAGGCCACCTGCTGACGCTATAATACCTGGGGACTGAGTGAGGGCTGGTGGCGGCGTTCCTACCATAAAGTGTGTAACTCCGCCGATCACCACAATAAAATGTTTTTGAGAGTGTGATGGTCGTATTGAGGCCGGGGGGTGAGGGGGATTTTTAATGGGGGGTTATGAGCCACTGATGAGGATGGGGGGGGTGAGGGGAATGGGAGCTAAGGAATGGGAAGAGGATTGGGTAAATGGGATGGTGGATGTGGAATGGAGAGGTGGGAATAAGAAAGAGATTGGAAATAGGAGAGGGAAGGAACTTGGAAAAGGGAAATGGATGAAGAAAAAATAATGAAGCGGAAAGAAGATAAAAGAAAAAGGAATGTAAGAATGGAAGAGAAATTAGAATAAAATGGAATCTTGAGGAAGGAAGACAAAAAGAAGAAGCCAAGGAGGAGAAAGTTTACCCAGACGAAAGAAGGAAAAAAACAACCAAAGAATAACAGCGAAAAGAGCGGAGGGAAACTGAGAAGACCGTAAATGAAGAAGAAGAAGAAAGAAGAAGAAAGAAGAAGAGAAAGAAGAATAAAAATGATGAGAAAGAAGAATGAATGAGGAAGATGAATGAGGATGGATAAGGATGGAGGAGAAGGATGGATGCGAAGGATGGATGAGAGAGAAGGATGGGAGAGAAGGATGGGAAAAAAGGAAGAGGGAGAGAGAAGGATGGAAGAGAAGGATGGGAGAGAAAGAAGAGGGAGAGAAGGATAGGAGGAAAGAGGAAAGAAGAAGAGAAAGGATGGAAGGATATACGACATCCTCATGCAGTTTGCATCCTAGTCTGACCATTGAATACCGATTTTTCCTGTTAAATCAGCAAACGAGTTGGTGAGCAACTTTGGTGGCCTCTACAGCACTCACTATTTTGTGGGTCCAGGTGAGGGGTGAGGGGTGAGGGGTGAGGGGGAGTATGTTGGAGAGGACAGGGCAGTGATGAGGGGTGAGGAGGGATATGTTGGAAGGCCAGGTGCAGTGGTGAGGGTGAGGAGGAGTATGTTGGAGAGGCCAGGTGCAGTGGTGAGGGGTGAGATGTTGGACAGGCCAGGGTAGTGATGAGGTGAGGGGAGTATGTTGGAGGCCAGGTGCAGTGGTGAGGGGTGAGGAGTATGTTGGAGAGAGGCCAGGTGCAGTGGTGGGGTGAGGAGGAGTATGTTGGAGGCCAGGGCAGTGGTGAGGGTGAGGGGCGTGGTAGGTGTGTTGGCGAGAGTAAATCTGTAACTGGAGCGTCGTAACTCACAAAGGTAACTCAAGGTAACTCATTAGAGATGAAGGAACATTTGACACTCGTTCATGAGGTCAGTGTTTTGTTCTCATGTTTACACCTGTTTACGCACCTGTTTGCACCTGCTCTATTACCTGTTCACACACTGAGTGTTTATTTAATATCTGCTCCAATTACACTCTTCACACCTGTTAGATAATCTCCCTCCTGCCTAGTACCGTTCCTGCTGCTTTGAACCAGAAGAGAAGGCTAAATCTACAAGACACCTGTTCACCCAACACACACACACACACACACACACCTGTACAGTGACAGGTGCCTCGGCCAACCACCCTGGATCAACCTTTTCCTTCCTACCACACCTGTCCCGTCACGCCATCCGCCACATGTCCCTCAGCACACCTCATCACCATCAATACCCCATCCTACCATCTTGTTCCCATCTCCACCTCCCATACCATCATCTCCACCACCCTGCCATCCTCCTCCCTTCACCACACACCATACCACCCCACCCTACACGCCCTCCCTCCACCACACCTCCACCACACACTCTTCCATATCCTCCCCACCCTCCTCCTCCACCTCCTCCTCTCACGGTGGGCCAGGGAGGAGCAGCAAATGGCTACACCATAACAGGGATGGCAAGAAGGAAGGAGAAAAGGAAGAGGGATGTAGTGGAGCGCATGGTGGAAGGCTACAGACTGAAACCAGGCGTTGGCAAGACGGCAGAGACATGATTAAAGTGCGTCATGCGGAAATGTGAGGCGCTAGGCTGCTCTGTTTGTGTTTGTTCCCACTCTTCTCCTCTCCTCTCTCCCTTTCCGTCCGGCGCGTCGCGGTTGTTTTGTTTCGGTTCTTGGTGTTTGTTTTTGATTCGTTAGTGCTTCTGTTTTTATTGATGATGTGTGTTTTTGTGCGTGTGTGTATTTGTTCCACCCTCTTTGTCTGGGCAGTCACGGCTGTTTTGTTTCCTTCATTTGCTGTTTTGTTAGTTCGTTAGTGCTTTTGTTTTCTTTTTTAATTAATTTGATAGTTATTTTTATTATTATTTTGAATCATTTGTTTAAACCAATTTCTTAAATGATTGGTACGAATATGATGACTTTTATTAGTACAGTAGTGGTGTAATTAACAACAAGAGAGACAGCTAGGGTGACACAATAAGGGTGCGACAAAAGGGTGAAAATAAAGATGGCGGCGAGTGGGGAAAAGGGTCGTCGGCTCTCCAGTTTATATCTTCCGTCCTCAGCCGTAAATTGCACCCTTCCGTATCGTAATGTGTGTGTGTGTGTGTGTGTGTGTGTGTGTGACGGACATGTGTGTGTGTGTGTGTGTATTTATTCGTCTGTGTACGTACATGTGCGTGAGAAGTATATACAGTATAGATACATTACATTACCATAAACACCTTCCCAACCATTACATCATAACCTCTAGGACAATAAACCCAACTATAACTTCCATAAAACAATCGGATTCCCCCAACCAGCCGTACCCCAAGATACAGTGTTAAATCCTCTCTGACACGGCATTAAAACTATCTAAGACCCTTTACCTCGTCTCCTGATGCTTTAGATTCCCCTTTACTTATCTATACATTATTGCCAGTTGTTTCTATATTGATTAGACTAACTGGAGTGGAGTAATGGAAGTTTATACTGAACAGTTTAATACATATTTCCCTGTCACTCAATCACGTTTCTCCATATCACGCATATCCACATATCCACCCACGTTTCCCCATATCCACCCACGTTTCCCCATATCCACCCACGTTTCCCATATCCACCCATGTCTCCCTATATCCACGCATGTTTACCCATATCCACCCACGTTTCCCCCCCCCTCCATGTCCCGCTCAGTCACCATCCCCTGTCAAGCGTGAGATTAGTTTTATCTGGTGGGTCGACTTTCTTGGTCTGGTTCTTCCTGACCTCTGTTGATTATGTCTCAATAAATCAATGACAACAATATTAATAGTAATAGCGATGTTACTGATACTCCACAGCTTACCAGTAATTCTATTAGTAAAATATCTAATAGTAATAATAATAATAATAATAATAATAATAATAATAATGCCACTACGACGATCTAAAGCCACAACAGGGATCATAGCAACAGGTGATTACATAGCCACAACAGGTTATAGCCACAACAGGTGATCATAGCCACAACAGGTGATCAAAGACACAACAGGTGATTATAGCCACAACAGGTGATCAAAAGACACAACAGGTGATTATAGCCACAACAGGTGATCAAGCCACAACAGGTGATCCCAGCACAACAGGTGATCATAGCCACAACAGGTGATCATAGCCACAACAGGTGATCGCCACACAACAGGTGATCGCAAGCCACAGCAGGTGATGCCACAACAGGTGATCATAGCCACAACAGGTGATCATAGCCACAACAGGTGATCATAGAGCACAACAGGTGATCCGCCCTACAGGTGATCAGCACAACAGGTGATTAAGACACAACAGGTGATTATAGCCACAACAGGTGATATAATAGTCAAATGTGAGGGACGTATCCCTAGAGTTCTTGTATATTGATTAATTTTTCTGTTTCTCATCAAAACAGTTTACGACGTCACAGCAAGTGCCTGTAGTGACGTCACAAACAGGGAAGCAATGACGTCACAAAAGGAGTAGAGAGAGAGAGAGAGAGAGGAGGTAAATTGAGAACGGGGAGCTAAGGAAGATGATGATGATAGAGACAGGAATGGTAATGGAAGGAAAAAGATATGAAACAGATAAAGAATTTATGACCCTATAGCAGGTCATCTGTTAGAGGGGGCAGAAGAGGAGAGAGCGAGGGGAGAGGAGGACGAGAGAAAGAAAGAGTTGGAGTTGAGGGAGAGGAGAGAGAATAGGAAGAGAGAGAAGAGAGAGAGAGAGAGAGAGAGAGGTAGAAAAAGGGAAGCAAGGGTAAAATGGGAGAGGGAGGAGGAAAAAATAAGGAGAGAGAAAGAGGTAAATATCGTAGGTAGGAAAGAAAGAGGAGAAAAAGGAGAAAGGAAAGAAAAAAGAGAAGGAGGGCTAGAAAGAAGGTGAAAGGAGGAGAATGAATGAAGAAAGAGAGAAGGAAAGTAGGAAAGGGGAGGGGAAGGAAGTATGAGAGAAGCGGATAGAAGAGAGAAAGATGGAGGGAAGGAGGGAAGGAAGCAAAGGAAGGGAGGGAGCGGGAGGGAGAGAAGAAGGGAGGGGAGGGAAGGAAAGAGGGAGGGGAGCAAGGAAGGAGGGAGGGGAGGGAAGGAAGGAGGGGAGCGGGAGAGAAACCAGGAGGAAGGAGGAGGAAGGAAGGAGGAGGTGTGGCTGTAGTTACATGCTAGGCAGCAAACACTAAACACTCACCAAGTCAGCCACGCAGTATTAGGCACAACGTCACACACTGACTACTGTCCTTATAACGACCAATTATAACACTAATGAGGGACTGCTAAGGAGGCACTGCTTAACACCAGTACCAGGAGGAGAGACTAGTGCCAGAGGAGCACAGGGAGGAGTTAGTGCAGGAGGAGATAGTGCCAGGGAGGAGAGACTGGTGCCAGGGAGGAGAGACTAGTGCCAGGAGGAGATAGTACCAGGAGGAGAGACTAGTGCCAGGAGGAGAGACTAGTGCCAGGAGGAGTTAGTGCCAGGGAGGAGATAGTGCCAGGGAGGAGTTAGTGCCAGGGAGAGAGACTAGTGCCAGGAGGAGAGACTAGTGCCAGGGAGAGTGTGCCAGGGAGGAGTTAGAGCCAGGGAGGATAGACTAGTGCCAGGGAGGAGAGACAAAGGGAGGAGTAGTGCTAGGGAGGGAGTTAGTGCCAGGGAGGAGCAGGTGCCAGGGGAGGATAGACTAGTGCCAGGAGAGACTAGTGCCAGGGAGAGTTAGTGCCAGGAGGAGTGAAAAGCAGGGAGGAGAGAAAGGGAGGAGAGACTAGTGCCAGGGAGGAGTTAGGTGCCAGGGAGGAGTGCCAGGGAGGATAGACTAAAGCCAGGGAGGAGAGACTAAAGCAGGGAGGAGTTAGGTGCCAGGGAGGAGTTAGTGCCAGGGAGGATAGACTAGTACCAGGAGGGGAGAGACTAGTGCCAGGGAGGAGTTAGTGCCAGGGAGGAGTTAGTGCCAGGAGGATAGACTAGTGCCAGGGAGGAGAGACTAGTGCCAGGGAGGAGTTAGTGCCAGGGGAGGAGTAGTGCCAGGAGGATAGACTAGTGCCAGGGAGGAGAGACTAGTGCCAGGGAGAGTTAGTGCCAGGGAGGAGGTGCCAGGGAGGATAGACTAGTGCCAGGGGAGGAGAGACGGTGCCAGGGAGGAGAGACGAGTGCAAGGGAGGAGAGACGAGCCAGGAGGAGAGAGACTAGTGCCAGGGAGGAGAGACTATGCCAGGGAGGAGTTAGTGCCAGGAGGAGAGACTAGTGCCAGGGAGGAGAGACTAGCTAGGGAGGAGTTAAAGTAGGAGAGACTAGTGCCAGGGAGGAGTTAGTGCCAGGGAGGAGATAGTGCCAGGGAGGAGATAGTGCTAGGGAGGAGAGACTAGTGCTAGGGAGGAGAGACTAGTGCCAGGGAGGAGCAGTGCTAGGGAGGAGAGACTAGTGCCAGGGAGGAGTTAGTGCCAGGGAGGAGTTAGTGCCAGGGAGGTTAGTGCCAGGGGAGGAGTTAGTGCCAGGGAGGGAGAGACTAGTGCCAGGGAGGAGAGACAAGTGCCAGGGAGAGACTAGTGCCAGGGAGGGAGAGACTAGTGCCAGGGAGGAGTTAGTGCCAGGGAGGAAGACTAGTGCCAGGGAGGTTAGTGCCAGGGAGAGTTAGACTAGTGCCAGGGAGGATAGGCAGTGCCAGGAGGAGACTAGTGCCAGGGAGGAGAGACTAGTGCCAGGGAGGAGAGACTAGTGCCAGGAGGAGAGCTAGTGCCAGGAGGAGAGACTAGTGCCAGGGAGAGAGACTAGTGCCAGGGAGGAGAGACTAGTGCCAGGGAAGAGAGACGAGTGCCAGGAGGAGCTAGTGCCAGGAAGGAGAGACAGGCCAGGAAGGAGAGACAGTGCCGGGGAGAGACGAGTGCCAGGGAGGGAGAGACGAGTGCCAGGGAGAGACTAGTGCCAGGGGAGGTTAGTGCCAGGGAGGAGAGACTAGTGCCAGGAGGAGAGACTAGTGCCAGGGAGGAGACTAGTGCCAGGGAGGAGAGACTAGTGCCAGGAGGAGAGACTAGTGCCAGGGAGGAGAGCGAGTGCCAGGGAGGGATAGACGAGAGTGCCAGGGAGGAGAGACGAGTGCCAGGGAGGAAGACTAGTGCTAGGGAGAGAGACTAGTGCCAGGAGGAGAGACTAGTGCCAGGGAGGAGATTAGTGCGAGGAGAGACTAGAGCCAGGGAGGAGAGACTAGTGCCAGGGAGGAGAGACTAGAGCAGGAGGAGAGACTAGTGCCAGGGAGGGAGAGACTAGTGCCAGGGAGGAGGAGACTAGTGCCAGGGAGGAGAGACTAGTGCCAGGGAGGAGAGACTAGTGCCAGGGAGGAGAGACTGTGCCAGGGAGGAGAGACTATGCCAGGAGGAGAGACTAGTGCCAAGGAGGAGAGACTAGTGCCAGGGAGGAGGAAGACTAGTGCCAGGAGGAGAGACTAGTGCCAGGGAGGAGAGACTAGTGCCAGGAGGGAGACTAGTGCCAGGGAGATCCACAGGGAACAACACAAACACAGCCACCATAGACCAGAGTATACGTCCCAGCAGCAACCACCCGAGATCCCTCCACCTACCCACCCATCTCACCACTTACACCCATCTATCCACCCCCCACCTATCCTTCCATCTGTGTACACCCAATCCCTACCACCTGAAACCCACACTTACACCCTGCCCTCATCCATTTCACCCACACACACCACCTCATACACCTCACCACAGGCACGATGACCTTGTTTACAGGGAAGGGGAGGCAGGGAGGAGCGATAAACCAAGAAGAGGAGGGAGGCCAGGATAGAGGGGGAAGGAAGGAGGAAGGAGGAGGGTGAGATGAGGGGTGGAAAAGAGGTGAGGGGAGGGAGGAGGAGGGAGGGAGGGAGGGAGGAGGGGAGGAAGGAGGAGAGGAGGAGGGTGGAGGAGGAAGGAGGAGGGAGGAGGAGGGAGGGAGGGAGAGGAGGAGGGAGGAGGATAGGAGGAGGAGGAGGATGGAGGAGGAGGAGGAGAGGAGGAGGAGGAGGAGGAGGAGGGAGGAGGAAGGATGGAGGATGGAGGGAGGATGGAGGAGGATAGAGGGAGGGTAGGAGGATAGGTGGTGGCCCAAGAAAAGGAACTAGGGAAAGTGAGGAAAGAGGAGAAGGATGAGGAGAAAAGGGATGAGGAGGGAAGGAGATGAGGAGGGAGAAGAAGAAAGAGAGAGAGAGAGAGAGAGAGGTAGGAGAAGAAAAAGAAGGAAGGAAGGAAGGAAGGGGGGGAGGGGGATAGGATGAGCCAAGGTACAAGAAACAGCTCCAGACATTAAGAGAGAACACACGTGATGAACTGCCCTTAGCGCCTCTAACACCAAAAACATCGGCCAACAAAACTCTCACCTTAGTGTGGGCAGATCACTCTCTGGGGGCAGTGGATGGCCCAATTCCTCCGATCCGATTTCACATTACCCAAAGAAAATCTGGCTTACTGATTTTGATGACCCCCGCCACCTTTGGGATCAGAGCAGGTCAGAGGAGGGGTGAGAGGGGTGTAGGGGAGAGAGGTAAAAGTAGGAGTGAGGAGGGTGTAGAGGGTAGGGGATGATGGGGAGGGAGGGAAGAGTGGGTGGGAGGGAGTGGTGGAGAGAGTGGGTGAGAGGGTGTGGTGGAGGGTAGGGGGGTGTGGGAGGGTAGGAAGAGTGGGTGGGAGGGAGGGGTGAGAGAGGGGTGAGAGGGTGTAGAGGGATGGGGAGAGAGGGAGGAGAGGAGGGTAGGGAGGGTGTGAGTGTAGGGAGGTGTAGGGAAGGTGGAGGGAGGTGAGTGTGGTGAGGGAGGGGTAGGGTGTAGAGGAGGGTGCAGAGAAGAGTGTGGGAGGAGTGGGTGGAGAAGGGTGTGGAGGTCAGAAGAGGTCAGAAGAGGAAGGTGTGGGGTGTGTAGGAGGTCAGAGGGTAGAGGTCAGGGGAGGTGGGTCAGAGGGTGAGGTTTAGGAGAAGTGGGGGAGGATAGGAGAGGGAGGCAGAGAAGATGAGAGGGAAGGGAGGCAGGGTGGGAAGTGTAGGAGGAAGTGGTGGAGGAGGAGGGGTAGACTCCTGAAATGGACACCGATCACAGACCCTGAAGTAAAGTGACACCAACGATAGACTCCTGAAGTAAAGTGGACACCGATCACAGACTCCTGAAGTAAAATGGGCACCAACGATAGACTCCTGGAAGTAAAGGGACACCGAAGATAGACTTGGAAGTGGACACAGACGATAGACTCCCTGAAGTAAATGGGCACCAACGATAGACTCTGAAGTAAAGTGGGCACCAACGATAGACTCCCTGAAGTAAAGTGGACCGAAGATGGACTCCCGGAAGAAAAGTGACACCGAAGATAGACTCTAAGTAAAGTGGACACCGATCACAGACTCCTGAAGTAAAGTGACACAGACGATAGACTCCCTGAAGTAAAGTGGACACCGAAGATAGACTCTGAAGCAAAGTGGACACCGAAGATAGACTCCATGAAGTAAAGTGGACACCGAAGATAGACTACCTGAAGTAAAGTGGCACCAACGATAGACTCCCTGAAGTAAAGTGGACACCGATCACAGACTCCCTGAAGTAAAGTGGACACAGACGATAGACTCCTGAAGTAAAGTGGACACCGATCACAGACTCCTGAAGTAAAGTGGACACCGATCACAGACTCCTGAAGTAAAGTGGACACAGACGATAGACTCCCTAAAGTAAAGTGGACACAGACGATAGACTCCTGAAGTAGAGGACACAGACGATAGACTCCGAAGTAAAGTGACACAGACGATAGATTCCCTGAAGTAAAGTGGACACCGAAGATGACTCCATGAAAGTGGACACCGAAGATAGACTCCTCGAAGTAAAGTGGACACCGATCACAGACTCCTGAAGTAAAGTGGACACAGACGATAGACTCTGAAGTAAAGTGGACACCGAAGATAGACTCTGAAGTAAAGTGGACACCGAAGACAGACTCCCTGAAGTAAAGTGGGCACCAACGATAGACTCTGAGTAAAGTGGACACCGAAGATAGACTGGACACCGAAGATAGACTCCTGGAAGTAAAGTGGACACAGACGATAGACTCCCTGAAGTAGTGGACACCGAAGATAGACTCCTGAAATAAAGTGGGCACCAACGATAGACTCCCTGAAGTAAAGTGGACACCGATCACAGACTCCCTGAAGTAAAGTGGACACAGACGATAGACTCCCTGAAGTAAAGTGGACACAGACGATAGACTCTCTGAAGTAAAATGGACACAGACGATAGACTCCCTGAAGATAGCCTCCCTGACCCACCCTGGGAAGGAGAGACTTGACAGCTCTTAACTCGTGGTTTTAACCCAACATTCTTCAATTTTCCACTAGTGGCCTTCATCATCAATCAGGGATTACCAGTGAGGAGAGGCAGTGGATTGATGGAGGTAATGGTGGTGGTAGAGAAGCACTGGAGGCCACCATAACTGCAGAGGAACACCATTAAGAATGCACCATAGCACGCCGTTATACCCTGACCATCCACTCACCATAAGATGCCATTACACACACACACACACACACACACACACACACACACACACACACACACACACACACACACACACACACACACACACACACACACACACACACACACACACACACACACACACACACACACACACACACACACACACACAACACACACACACACACACACACACACACACACACACACACACACACACACACACACACACACACACACACACACACACACACACACACACACACACACACACACACACACACACACACACACACACACAGCTCCCATACCTGATAAAAACATATTTCATTATTATCTGGTTAAAAATATTCCACTAATACTTTATTGTAAAAAAAAAAAAAAATTCTCTTGTAATAACCAAAGAAAAATATTGTAAAACAATAATGTAAAATTTATAGTATTTAGAAGGTGTAGAAAACGAGAAGCGGGATGTGAAAATAAGTAAAAAAAGTAAAATATTAACTTAATTCATAAAGATGTATTGTGGTATCAAACTACGAACAAAACACAAACACGTACACGTACACGTAAATGAGAGACAGACAACATTTCATAGCAGGTTGTTGAGTTAGTGGCCACTGCTAAAACTTGCCAGTATTCAGAATAATTTGAGTTGGGTGTGTGTGAACTGGCCGAGCTCGTAAAACCACCAACACAACTTTGTTTTAAACTTCTCGATATTGGAGTTCGAGTTTGAATGCGGACCATTTTTCTTTGCAAACAAAAACACCAACTTAGAGGCAAAACGATGAATAATACACACAGAACAAACAACGGCCGGTCAGTGGTTTTGTTATATTATCTCAGATGACGACCATGGTTACCACATTCACTGCTTGCTTCTGCTGGTGATGATGCTGCTGACACAACCTCCTGCTTCTGCTTTTACTGTCTGCCGTTACTGGTCCTGTGGGTTCATGGGATCGGCCGATATTATTCCTGTTGCTGTTACCTATTTCTGCATTTGTTGCTCCTTCTTCTTCTGCTTCTAGCTGCTACTGCACACTCTAAGAATTAATTGCTTCTGCTGATTCGACAACCTGGCAAAACAGTAATTCTTCCCAAAAATGTATTAATAATTAACTAAAACAAAAATACAAAGAAACACGATAAAACAATTGACGAAAAATTAATATTATATTACGTGAAGAAAAAAATTAAATAAATTACTTAAAAAAATCGCATTTATTTATAACAAAGACATAGAAAGTTACTCGAGTGTTATGTAAACCAACACAATTTTTTCTTCTTAGTACTATGATTTATTTCCTCCGTCAGTATGTAACAATTAATATTTCTCAGGTCAGTTACAAACCTTCAGTGAGTGAGTGAGTGAGTGAGTGAGTGAGTGAGTGGGTGAGTGAGTGGGTGAGTGGGACAAGCCGTCAACAGTCAATATGCGTAATGAATACACAGTCAAAAAATACAGCAGTCAGACACAGTCAATATACAGATATGGTTATTATACAGAATCAATCAATAGACAGACAGACAGACAGACAGACAAAATTAAGGTCAACAATTTGGTGTGTGTGTGTGTGTGTGTGTGTCAATTATATGTCGGGGTTTTACCGTCTGGATTATGCGTCTCGACAGATCAGATACTCCTTTCATTAACACCCATAACCAGGAGGTGAGCATTACCATCACCGCTATATTGCATACACTCAATAACCAATCAAGCAGAACGTGCATGAAAGCAGATGTAATGATGTGAGGAAGGCGGCAGTCATGCACTATCGTTGGTTCGTCACTGCTAGGCAAAACACCAGATTTATACATGGGGGGGTGAGTATAACTGCCTCTGCTTGTGTCATGCACTGGGTATACGGCATAATCGACTGTATGTGTGTTGATGTGTGCATACTTGTGTAACTATGTAATCCAATATACATGCTTGTGTGTGTCTGTGTGTGTGTTCGTGTAAGTGTAGCCTTGTGTAAGCATAGCTAGTGCGTACTTCCTGCTGTATCACAAATCTGTCTTCACCTGTGTTTATTTGTTTGTATATGTATGCCAGTAGCGTAGAAACTTGTGTATATATTATCATCACCTCGACTTACACACACACACACACATATAAGAATACTTGACCTTCGTATTAGAGGCTGGCTGGCTCTAGGGACACGCCATCACGTTAACATCATGCCAAAAGGTGTCATTTTCTCCAATACCTTCATTAGTGTTGGTGTTGATCAATCAGCCACAGCCTCTAAGAATTCAGTTACCGTAAATACCTGTAATAATTATTGTCTTTATGAATATGTTGTGAGGGACATGTTACCTATGGAGTCTCCGTTTTCTGTCAATAGATAACAGTTCTGATTTCCCGTTTTCTATATTCGATTTTTTTTCGATTTCATTTAGTTTCGATCATTATGCTTCTGAATTTCCCGTTTTTCGTTACTAAAAAGCGAATGAGATAATTATAAAAAAGACGATAAATGTAAAATGCGAAAGAGTGAAAAATTTAAAAATAGTGACTTAGAGAATGAGGAAAGAGATGTATGAAGAAAAACAAGGAGAGAAGGAAGAGAGAAGAGGGAAAGAAAGATTGAATGGAAGAAAGAAGGAGAAAAGAACGAATGAGAAAGAGAGGAAGGAAGGAATAAAAGATGATTTAACCGGAAGAGAATTGGGGAGCTTAAGGAATGGGGAGAGTAGGAAATGAAGAGGAGGAAAGATGGCAAAGAGAAACGGTAAAACATGATGAAGAAAGGAGGAAAAGGAGAGTTAGCAAGAGAATGTAAGAGGAGGAAGAGAAATTAGACTACATATGTCCAAAGAGGAGAGAGAAAAGGGAAGGAAAGAGGTGAAGAAAAACAGATGGAAGAAGATGGAAGGGTAATAAGGGCAAAAGGCAGGAGAGGCACAGAAGATGGAAGAGAAGGGCAGGAAGGAAGGATAAATAAATAAGAAAAACAAAAAATTGGAGGGGAGATGAAATTAAGAGGAGAAGTAGAAAAAAAAGGATGGAAAGGTTAGAGAAACACATAAAAGGGGAGGGAAGGGAGGCAGAAGGGAGACACGAGAAAGTAGAGGGAGGAGACGAGCTAACTCAGAGAGGAAGAGGGGAAAAGAGACAGCAGAAATGAGAGGGGGGAAAGAGGGAGAAAAGACAGTAAAATGGAAGGAGGGGAAGACGGAAGAGTAGGCAGGAGAATAAGAGGGAGCAATAGAACTCGAAGGGGCAGGCATAGAAGGGCAGAGGAGGAAGTAGAATGGGACAAAGGGAGGGTAGAAGAGAGAGAGAGAGAGAGAGAGAGAGAGAGAGAGAGAGAGAGAGAGAGAGAGAGAGAGAGAGAGAGTGCCGGTCCGGACATAGACAGTTGAAGCAAATTGAGTGTGGTCATTCCCAGCTGACCAGTGGCAGGGATGGACTCAAATTGTGACTTACTATTCTCCGTTTCACCAACTTTCAAATTGCATGGAAAAGATCACACTGATTATTTCACCAGATAAAGGGAAGGAGGGGATAGAGGGGATAGAGGGGAGATGAGGGGTAGGAAGAGAGGAGGGTGAGGGATGGTAGTGGTCAATTTTCAGCAAATGGCCAAAAAATGTCGCCTCTGGAAAATTATACCAAATTGAACACGTAATTTTAGAAATGGTAAATGTATAATAAATGTTGGGTCATTCATTCTTTATTTTTGGGAGAGAGAGAGAGAAAAAAAAAAGAGAGGAAATAAATAAAAGGGATCAAAGCAAAGAGTGTAAACAGTGTGGAGGGAAGAGTGACCGTGACTCTATGATAACACAGTCCCCCCTCCCCACTCACCCCCCCACTCACCCCCTCTCTCTCTCTCTCTCTCTCTCCTCTCTCTCTCTCTATTTCTTCCTCCCCACCTGCTCTTCTCCCCTATCACCTCCTCAACCTTCCTCTGTATATTTTATTCTCTGTCTTTTATTTACTTTTCTCCCACTATTCTTCCTTACCTCATCCTCTTCTTATTTCTACGTCCCCCACCCCCCCCCCCCCACCCCACACCCCCCCCAATTCCTCTCCCATCCACTCTTATCACCTCATCCTCTTCTCTATCTCTTAATTCTCTCTTTATTTCCCTCCTCCTACCCACTCTTCCTCGATCATCTCAAACCCTCTTAACTCACATCCCAAAGCCAAATGAAAAAAACAAACAATTTGAACCACAAAATATATCCATTGAGTGTCTGGGTAGAGGATAAATAAATACTCCCACCCCCCACTCACCTCCTCACTCCCACTCACCCCACCCCACCCCACTCACCCACTCACCCACCCCCGCCACCCCAGAGGAACTTCCATACAGTGGGTAGGTCTTCACAAGAATGTGGCGCCTTATTTCAAATTCCGCGCCCTTCTGCCAGACTGACCCGTGGCCTCAGGATCGCCTCGGGTGAAAATTAGATTTGAATGTGGCGAATCCTTTCCGTTTTGGTTTATAGAGGTGCGGACGGATTCCATTTCATTTGGGTTGCATCTTCCTTCGACAGTCAAGGGGCGGCGAACGAACTTTCTGGCAGCCGGTTTGAAATTTGAACGGAAAAGACGACCAACACACAAGGAATGAGAAGCATCGTGCTGGAAAGTGGGCTCGAGGCGTCTGAAACTCCGTCAAATGGTGCCGACTCTCTTCCATTTTGTAGTTGGAAAAGATAGTAAGGCCCTGGGACAGTACCCTAAACCCGGAATAGAAATGGGAAGGTACAGGGCGAGTAAATATCTCTTAAACACGGCCGCCACACCGAGAAAACGAATAAACGGTCACTTTGAATTTGAATTGAAAACGATTTTACGCGATTATACACGATTATATAATACAGAGCAACAAGTTAACATACTCAATATATATATATAATCTACGCCTTCAATTTATAGAACACACGTCAGGGGATAAATTATTCTGTCAAGTGTATTGGGTGGGGGAAGACGACTGAGGCGACCACAAAGGAATGCCTCCAAGACAAAGGCAATGCAATAGCGACTAAGTAGGAGGGAGGTGAGAGAGGTGAAGGAGGGAGGGAAGGGAGAGAGGTGAGGGAGGGAGTTGAGGGAAGGGAGAGAGGTGACGGAGGGGAGTTGAGGGAGGGGAGGTGAAGGAGGAGTTGAGGGAGAGGAGTTGAGGGAGGAGTTGAGGGAGAGGAGGTGAAGGAGGGAGTTTAGGGAGGTGAGGGAGGGAGAGAAGTGAGAGAGGGCGGGAAGGAAGAACGACCATTGTGTCTCCAGAAGGTGATTTACCCCACTACTTTACTGGACGACTTAGTGACAGACAGACAGACGGACAGACAGAAAGAGGAGGTGGAGGTGATGATAAGAGCTCTTCCTTGGCTTGACCTGGAGGATCTTTATGTCTCAGGAAACATATTGGTGACAAGTCTATCATCCATACCAGCTCTCTCTCTCTCTCTCTCTCTCTCTCTCTTCTCGCTCTTTTTCTGTCTGTCTGTCTGTCTGTCTGTGTCTGTCTGTCTGTCTGTCTGTCCCTTACCTCGCTATTCTTTATGTGTCAAATTTTACTTTAATATGTTAAGTTAAAGTCAATACCCAGTTATTAGATGTATCGTACCATTTATCATCTTTTTATTAGTTCTTCGTCTTCGTCTTTGTCCTGATTGCGTCGTCTTGGTTGTTCTGTTTGCTTTTTCTCCGAGTGCTTGTGTTCTTTATCCTTCCTTCTCTCTTTATGCTTATCATTCAATTATCATTCAATTTGATTTTTCTCCTCGTTATGTTTTACACCTGTTATTCTTGTTTCTTTTACCTCCTCTCTTCTTCCCTCTTTCTCTCCCTCCTAAATTCTTCCAAGTCCTTTGTTCTTGCTCCTACCTTTCACCCTTGTTTCTTCCACCTCCTCTGTTCTCCTTACTTATTCCACCTCTTCTATTCTCCTTACTTATTCCACCTCCCCTCTTCTTCTTTTTGTTTCTTCCACCTCCCCTGCTCTTCTCCTTGTTTCTTCCACCTCCTCTGTTCTCCTCCTCATTTCTTCCAGTTCCCCAGTTCTTCCTCCTATCTCCCACCCTTGTTTCTTCCACCTCCCTCTACTCTCTCCTCATTTCTTCCACTCCTCTATTCCTTCACCTTGCTTCTTCCACCTCCCTCTGTTCTGCCCCCCCCTTCCTCTCTCCCCTTTATTTTCCACTTCCTCTACTATTCCCCCTACGTTTCTCCTTTGTTCTCCCACCTCTTCTGTTCTTTCCCTTGTTTCCACCTCCCCTCTCTCTCTCTCTCTCTCTCTCTCTCTCTCTCTCTCTCTCTCTCTCTCTCTCTCTCTCTCTCTCTCTCTCTCTCTCTCTCTTCTACCTCTCCTTAACCCTTCCACCTCCTTCTCTCTTCCCCCCACGTTTCACCTCATTCACCTCTCTCTCCTCTGTGTTCCAAACTCTTCTTCCTGTTTACTTTTTCACTTTATACTGCTTCCTCTTTCATTTTATTCTTCTTCTATTTCTTTCTGCTCCCCCCCTCTCTCTCTCTCTCTCTCTCATCTCCTCTTTCCCAACTCTACTCCTTCCTCTTCAAACAGGTACCCCCCACCTCTCACTCCTTCTCCCAGGTTCTTTCACCTCTCTCACCAGCCTCAGGCTCTCACTTCTCTCCTTTATCTCTCACTTTCTCTTCCGTTCATCTCTTCTTACTCCGACTTCCTGTTTATTCTCATGTTCTGTCCCCCACCTCTCACCCCTTCCCTCTCTCCTCGCCCCACTTCTCACTCCCTCTCTCTCCTGGCTCCACCTCTCACTCCCTCTCTCTCTCCTAGCCTCACCTTCACCCCTCTCCTCTCTCTACTGCCCCCACCTCTCACTTCCCTCTCTCCTGCCCCACCCCACACCCCTCTCTCCCACCCCACCTCTCACTTCCTCTCCTGGCCCCACCTCTCACTCCCTCTTCTCGCCCCACTCTCTCACTCCCCCTCCTCTCACGTCCTCTCCTCGCCCCACCTCTCACTCCCTCCTGGCCCCACCTCTCACTCCTCTCTCCTGGCCCCACTCCTCACTCCCTCTCCTGGCCCACCTCTCACCCCTCTCTCCTAGCCCCACCTCTCACTCCCACCAGCCCCCACACTTCCTCTCTGTGACCCCACCTCTCACTCCCTCTCTCCTGCCCCACCTCTAACTCCCTCTCCCCTGGCCCCTCCTCTCACTCCTCCTGGCCCCCTCCCTCCACTCCCTCTCTCCCTGGCCCCAACCTCTCACTCCTCTCTCCCTGCCCCACCTCTCATTCCCTCTCTCCCCTGGCCCAACCTCTCACCCCTCTCCTGCCCCCACCTCCACTGCCTCTCCTGGCCCCACCTCACCTCCCTCCTGGCCCACCTCTCACCCCCCTCTCTCCTGGCCCCACCTCCCCTCCCTCCCGCCCCACCCTCACTCCCTCTCTCCTGGCCCCCTCCTCTCACTCCTCTCTCCTGGCCCCTCTCATTCCCTCTCTCCTGGCCCCACCTCCCCACCCCTCTCCTGGCCCCACCTCTCACTGCTCTCTCCTGGCCCCACCTCCACTCCTCTCTCGTGGACCCACCTCTCACTACCTCTCCTGGCCCCACCCTCTCACTCCTCTCCCTCTCCTGGCCCCACCTCTCACTCCCTCTCCTGGCCCACCTCTCACCCCTCCTGGCCCCACCTCTACCCCTCTCCTGGTCCCACCTCTCACTCCCTCTCTCTGGGACCCCACCTCTCACCTCCCTCTCCTGGCCCCACCTCTCACTCCCTCTCCTGGCCCCACCTCTCCTGGCCCCACCTCTCACCCCTCTCCTAGCCCCCTCTCACCCCTCTCTCCTGGCCCCTATCATCGGGTCTACACCTGTCCCCCAGCTCTCTCTCTCTCTCTCTCTCTCTCTCTCTCTCTCTCTCTCTCTCTCTCTCTCTCTCTCTCTCTCTCTCTCTCTCTCTCTCTCTCTCTCTCTCCTCCGCCCACTCACTCACTCCATCAAGAGGAGAGAGTGAGAGGGAGGGACCACTCTCCCTCTTTCTTACCTAACTGTCTCATCACCTTCCTTTAACGCCATCGCTATTTTTTCATCTGTTTATTTCAGTTTACCTCTCACCCTCTTCCTGTTTTTTTTTAATTCTACCATAGCGCACTCTTCCTGTCTGTCTGTCTGTCTGTCTGTGTCTTCCTTTTCCATGTTCCTTACTCTCTCTCTCTTTCTCTCTTTTAACCCAGACATTACTCCATCCACACTCCTCTTCATTACTTTCGTCTCTTTCTTCATCTCCTCTTCTTTTATCCACTCCTCCCACTCCACCCAATCTGCCTACTCCACCCACTCCACCCCATTCCGCCAACTCCCCCTACTTCGTTTACTCCTCCTACTCCACTCTACTCCACCCTCTCTTCCATTCCGCCAACCCCCCATTGTTTACTTCCTTCCCACCTGCCTACGCATCCTATTCCCCTCTCTCCCCTTACTCCCACTTCCCGTCCACACCCCCTTTGGCTCTTTCACTGGTCAATGGGTTTATGAAGGGCTTTGGGGGCTGGGGGTGGGGCTGATGGAGGTTGACTAGGGAGACTGACTAAGGGGCCAGGGCTGGGATATGGGGGGCGTCAGGAGAGGGGCTAGGGAGAGGGACGGGCTGGGATCTGAGGGACTAGGGAGGGAGGGAGAGGAGGCTAGCTAGGGGTACAGGGAGACTAGGAGGAGAGGGCCGCAATAAACCACCAATATACCGGCATTTTCCCAGTGGCTACCTCGCCCTGACCAGCCTTCACAATGAGTCGCTTCAATGGACACCCCGGGACCTGAGGCGAAATTTTTAGGTGTCGTGTTAAAAGTAGCCAAGGAAGGTTTTGTCCTGTTGGCTACTGACCGACAATACCGCCATGATTGTTCCTTTTATTCTCTAATTGTTATTTTGTGTTTTATTTATATGTTTTTTTTTTATTGGTTTAATTAATTGTTAGATATTAGGTGAAAGGAAATCTGATTTATGTTTGTGTGTGTGGTGGGTGGGTGTGGTGTGGGTAGATGGGTGTGTGGGTGGATGGGTGTGTGGGTGTGGTGTGTGTGGGTGTGTGTATTATCATCCATGTATTAACTCGTCCTAACTATACTTTTAAGGAGTTAGAGAAGAGGGAAGAAAAACAAACATACAAATAAAGAAAAGAACACAGACAGACAGACAGACAGACAGACAGACAGACAGACAGACAGACAGATAGACAGACACACATACACACACACACACACACACACACACACACACAACAACAACAACAAAAAAATGCGGTGTGTGGGTGGGTGTGTGTGTGTGTGTGTGTGTGTGTATAATACGCACATAAGTTATCGCTGTACAAAGTTTGGAATAACCTCTGATGTAAATATATGTCCCTTATATAACAGAGATATAGTGAATATTACCCCTATAAGAAACACCTATAGTACACCTAATACACTATAAGCAACACCTATAGTACACCTAATACACTATAAGCAACACCTATTGTACACCTAATACACTATAGCATACTCTTCCTAGAAAACAGTAGTAATTATTATGAAAAATAAACAAATATAAAAATTATGTATATATATATATATTTGTTTTGGGATGACTATAACAGCATGAAGTGATTTATATATCGAGGTTATTGCTATAAGTGGTGGTCGGTATATTGAGGTTATTATACCCAGGTGGTCGGTATAATGAGGTCGTTATTATACCCAGGTGGTCGGTATATTGAGTTTATATAAGTAACAAGGTGGTTGGTATATTGGGGTTGTTGTTATATCCAGGTTGTCAGTATGTTAAGGTCGTTATTATACCCAGGTGGTCGGTATAATGAGGTTATTATACCCAGGTGGTCGGTAAATTGAGGTCGTTATTATACCCAGGTGGTCGGTGTAATGAGGTCGTTATTATACCCAGGTGGTCGGTATATTGAGGTTGTTATTATCCAGGTGGTCGGTATATTGAGGTTATTATACCCAGGTTGTCTGTATATTGAGATCGTTATTATACCCAGGTGGTCGGTATATTGAGGTTATTATACCCAGGTGGTCGGTATAATGAGGTCGTTATTATACCCAGGTGGTCGGTATATTGAGTTTATATAAGTAACAAGGTGGTTGGTATATTGGGGTTGTTGTTATATCCAGGTTGTCAGTATGTTAAGGTCGTTATTATACCCAGGTGGTCGGTATAATGAGGTTATTATACCCAGGTGGTCGGTAAATTGAGGTCGTTATTATACCCAGGTGGTCGGTGTAATGAGGTCGTTATTATACCCAGGTGGTCGGTATAATGAAGTCGTTATACCGAAATATTACATTATAAAAATATCGAAAAATAAAAGTAATGTTTACCTACTGTCGAGAGATGACGTCATAAGTAAACAAACACTGGTCAGTTACTCTTAAATACATAAGAGATTAAGAGTTGTGGCCTTTTGGGGAGATTAACAGTTAGGAACTCTTGGGGAGGTTAAAAATGGTTTCTTGGGGAGATTAATGGTTATGGACTCTTGGGGAGGTTAAAAAATATGGACTCTTGGGGAGATTGATGGTTATGGACTCTTGGGGAAGCTAAAAAATATGGACTCTTGGGGAGATTAATGGTTATGGACTCTTGGGGAGGTTAAAAAATATGGACTCTTGGGGAGATTAATGGTTATGGACTCTTGGGAAGATAAAAATATATCGATTGTTGGGGAGGATAAAGGGTGCGATCACTTGGGGCGCTTAAAATTTACATAGATCTACCCAAACGGTGTTGTTCCTTGAAATGGTTGCATGGAGTAAACTCTTTAAAACTCTTGGGGAGATTAAAAGGCGAAGTAGTAGCAGTAGTATCTTAGCGGAGGAGGGAGAAGTTTTCAGCTCTTGGGGAGGATAAAACTTACGGGACTCTTGGAGACTTGAGAAGTTATGAACTCTGAGCTTAAAGATGTGTGGCTTCTTGGGGAGAGGGGAGGAGGTCTAAGACGGTGAACTCCCTTTTGGGGTGTTTATAAGATGCGAATATTTAGGGGGGGCGCTTAAATACGGTAATTCTTGGGGAGGTTAACATTTGCGATTTCTTGGTGTAATTAAACTGTACTTTTCCGGGGTGATTAAACTGTACATTTCCGGGGTGATTAAACTGTACATTTCCGGGGTGATTAAACTGTACAATTCCGGGGTGATTAAACAGTACATTTCCTGGGTGATTAAACTATATTTCCGGGGTGATTATACTGTAACAATTCTGGGGTGATTAAACTATATTTCCGGGGTGATTAAACTGTACAATTCCGGGGTGATTAAACAGCACATTTCCTGGGTGATTAAACTATATTTCCGGGGTGATTATACTGTAACAATTCTGGGGTGATTAAACTATATTTCCGGGGTGATTAAACTGTACATTTCTGGGGTGATTAAATTTCTAAACAAATGTCGACTGAGTAAATATAATTCGCTCATATACATATAATTAATTTAAGAACTGGGGCGCTTAATCATGACTCATCTTACTGATCGTTTATACTCCCCTTAATCGGTCATCTCCCCCAACAACCAACCATTAGTCCTCCCCAACTAATTAATCTCCCCAACAACCATCCTTAATCCTCTCCCCAAACAACTAAATTTAATCCTCCCCAATTTATCCTCTCCCCAACAAGCAATTTTAGTCCTCCCCAATTAGTCATCTCCCCAACAACAAATACAACAACAACAACAAATACAACAACAACAGCAACAAATACAACAACAACATAAATTAGATATATGCTAATTAGAGGCCCCACAACTCATTTTCTATAATCTAGCTAAGTCCCCCTTCTTCTCTAGCCTCCCCTCCCTCCCCTCCCCCCCTCCCCTCCCCTCCCCTCCTCTCCCCTCCCCCCCTCAAGAAGCGAGAGGGTTATGTCAAAGGTCTTATGGGAAATCTCAGGAGCCATGAATCAACTTATGCAAAAATGTTTAGGGGGAGGGGGGAGGGGGGAAGGGGGTAGGGGTGAGGGGGTAGGGGAGATAGAGGGGGAGAGAGGGTAGAGGGGGGTGACTGAACTGAAGAAGACGCACAAGGTTGAAGAAGTTACTTTTTTTTAGGAGTTTTTTCTCCCTTTTTATGTTGACAAAGGTTGTTGCTTCCCTCCCAGACTGCTTCTCTGTCTGTCTTTCTGTCTCCCTCCCTCCCTCCCTGCCTGACTCCCTTTCTGCCTGACTCCCTTTCTACCTGACCTCTTTGTGCTTGTTCTTTTTCCCCTGCATGTCTCCTCGTTCCTTGCCTGACCCCCTTTCTGCCTGCTGACTCCCCTTTCTGCCTGACTCTCCTTTCTGCCTGATCTCCCCTTCTGCCTGACTCCTTTCTGCCTGACTCCTTTCTGCCTGACTCCTTTCTACCTGTCTCCCTTCACCTGCTCCTTTCCTGCCTGCTCCCTTCTGCCTGTCTTCCTGTCTCCTTTCTACCTGTCTCCTGCCTTCCCCTGCCTGACTCCTCTCCTAGGACGTTCCAGAGGAGGACCCGCCCACCTATTGGTTAAAGAGATCCTACCTTATGGACCAAAGGGGGGGGGGGTGTATAGCTCATTGCCTGGAAAGACCCACCTTATTGGCTATGGCAGGGGGGTGAGGGGGGCTGAATGGCTAGAGGGGCCCTCCTTATAGGCTACGGAGGGGGGGTGGAATACCTGATTGGCTAGGAGTAAGAGAAGGGAATAGCTGATTGGCTAGGAATAAGAGAAGGGAATAGCGGATTGGCTAGGAGTAAGGAGAGGGAATAGCTGATTGGCTAGGAGTAAGGAGAGGGAATAGCTGATTGGCTAAAAGTAAGGAGGGGGAATAGCGGATTGGCTAGAAAAACCTATACCCTATAATCTATGAAGGGGGAGTGGATAGTAGAGTTCATTGACTAGAATAGGACCCCCACCACACAGGCTAGGAACTCAGGGCTAGGGGTTCGGGAAGGGTTCGGGAGGGGTTCGGGATTCAGGGGTCGGGGATTCGGGTCATGAGATTCGAGAGGTAGTGACCAGCTCAAAGGCTCAGCAGGATCGGGCAGATGATTGGGCTTAGGTGATCCAGTTCATCGGTGAGGCAGGCGTCTCTCACACAGGAGGGGGAAGGAGGAGGAATAAGAGGTGAAGTAGGAGTGAGAGGAGGTGGGAGGAAGAAGATGGGGATGACATGTAACTGAATAAGAGGAACTCAACTTACTGTACACCTCCACGATAAATCAATTCAGGTGAGCTAAACAAAGTGCTGTAAAGGTGCTGTTCTGAGTTTAATTTTGATGCGGTTAATGCTGTTTACTGTGTTTCTTATATTGTCACCTGCCTGTCCACATAATGGTTGGGTTGGGTTGGGTTGGGTTGGGTTGGGTTGGGTTAGTTTAGGTCAGGTCAGGTAAGGACTGTGTATCTTCAACTCAGGGGATACAGTTATATATTTGATCTCATTTAATCTGTATTTTTTTATTTTTTTTTTATGTATGTGTGTGTGTGTGTGTGTGTGTACTGTATATGTGTGTGTACTGTATGGGTGTATGTACTGTATGCGTGTATATATGTACGTGTATATACAAATCAATATAGGTAAGTACCCCCGCCCCCCCCATATCCCACACAGGTGACCCTTAGACCCCCCCATACCAAGAGACAAAACCTGTAGGAGGAACACATCACCTCTCACCATGACAACAGGTCGGCGGTAACAGCAACCTTACCTGTAAACAAAGAAACAAACACAAATTAGCACAAATAATATTATAAACCACATCATTATACACTAAATATTACATAAACACAATATCAATCACTTTATTTACCTGTCATTGAAGTTATTAAAAAATACTCATTATAGAATTATAGTCAATCACAATCATAGAGGAATTGAATCATAGTCATCGCAGTCATAGAGGAACTGAATCATAGTCAATCGCAGTCATAGAGGAACTGAATCATAGTCAATCGCAGTCATAGAGGAACTGAATCATAGTCAATCGCAGTCATAGAGGAACTGAATCATAGTCAATCTCAGCCACTAAGCAACTGAATCATGCAGTCAACCACCACCACTTAGAGACTACCACCAAGGCTATTATCATACGAGAGAAAAATCATCATCCTTGTGTGTGAAGCAGCAGGTGTTAGGGAACCCCCAGCCCTCAAGAACTCCCTCTTTCCACCTGTTTCGGAGTATTTTTCTCGCTGTGTCGTATGAGTTATGTGTGCCACCGTCAATCAGGTGTATTCATAACACGAACAATATCAGGGAAGGAGGTAGAGTCGCTTGTGTTACTCGGAGGATTCATATAAGTGTTTGATTCTTGAAGGAGTCTCAGGTAATGAGCATAGGTGTTTAGTTATCTATAGTGTACAGTAAAATGGTTTCCAGGTAGAAAAGTTATCCCTACGACACAGAAAATTGGACCATTTACGTTACTGATCTTCTTAACAACAATGAATAACTTTGAACATTTTCTTGTCGATTATCTTTAAAAACTGATACATGTGATATTTTTTTATGGTAATATTAGAATTTTCATTAATATTCAAGTTTATTCGTATAGAGGAACATCGGTTATACGAGCAGGAGTACACTAACAATGGCTGTCACGGGTACAATTGTGATTTGTTGTGGCGTTGAGGCAGTAATGGGCGACAGACGGTCAAACTTGGTGACGGCGGTGAAGGAGGGGGAGGGGTATGGGGTAAGGAGGGAGGGGGGTCAGTTGGTAATGACCATAATTTGCCGTGTGACGTAACTGTAACTAGTGACTGAGGAGGATATTATTGACAGTTGAGTGTGTGGGAGAGCGTGACGCAGGCAACAGCTGTCTCACGCACCTCAACCGCACTCGACAAATTCATCAGGGAACTTGAGGCGGGTCGGAGTAAACCATTGCTTGGGTGTTCAGTGCCTTCTAATATTACTCCGAGGCTCAAGTCGTGACTTTTACAGCTCTGTATCGTTGGTTGCTGACGAGACTCAACACTTCATAGCCATCCATCTTGGCACCCTAGACAGCATTTGCTTTCTTAGCCCTCAGTCACCTATAAATGACCCAACCTCACCTCACCTCACCTCACCTAACCTCACCTCACCGTACACTGACTTAACAACAAGGCCTTAGGGTGAGAGGCGTGTTTGGTCGTGTCACCTTAAAACTTACACCCTACACCCGCCCGCCTTACGACTCGTGTCTACAGAAGAAATAGTCACCAGAAGTTAAAGTTGTTCACCTTACCTAACTCTCATCATTCCTTACCCTTTAACACACACTCAGGGACACAGGTATATAGTCGTGATTTATCCGTTGGTTTATTTTTATCACGACCTGCTATGTTGATCTAAGAGTGTGTTACCTTGGTATATAAAGCCAAGATTTAGTTAATTACAGGTGTGCCAGGTGCTAATTAAAGATATTACGTATATAAAAAAAATTAAACCATATATAAATGAAAGGAAAACCACACAGACATGATATTAAACCAACCAAGATAAAAATATAACATAAAAAAAATCTTTTAAATTCGTGTATCTGATCACAATATCTTCACCACACTTCACAGGGCGCCAGCAACCTAACCTAACCTAACCTAACCTAACCTAACCTAACCCTATTCTCACCCTTGATTGAGAGCTTACCACCTCACAGCAGCCACGAGTAACACACGGTATACAACTTACACTCTCACGGAAGACCAGTATGTTGCAATATGAGTAATACCAATGCACTAAATCGACAAAGTAGGGGAGTAACGTATGAGAGATGAAAGTTTGGTGTTGTGGTGAAGCGACTGACAACGAGGGGGGGAAGGGGAAGGGGTTGAAGGGGTTGAAGGGTGGGGGTGGTGAAGAGGGAGGGTGTAGTAAAGGTTTGAAGGGGGTAGAAAGGGAGGGGTAGATTAATGGAGTGGAGGAAGGAGGTGTAGGAGGAGGGGGTTGAGGGATGAAGAGGGATGGAAGGGAGTGGAATGGGGGTGGAGGAGAGGAATTAGTGGGGATGGATGAAGAAGAAGGGTGCAGGAGGAAGGGGTGGAGGAAAAGACAGCAGAAGTGGAGAGGGGGATTGGAAGGGGAGGAATGGGGGAAGGGGTAGGGGGGGGAGAGGGTGGAGGGGGAGAGGGTGGAGAGGGAGAGGGTGGGGAGGGAGAGAGGGGTTTAGGGAGAGGGGTGGAAGAGGGAGAGAATTGGAAGAGGGTTGAAGAGGGAGAGGAGGGTGGTGTGTACAAGCCTCCGCCACCTCCAAGAGACTTTACAGATGTAATTAGTGACAGATCGTCCTCAGCGCTGCTCCGCCTGTACGCTCATACCACCACCAGGCTGTCGTGTGTGTGTGTGTGTGTGTGTGTGTGTGTGTGTGTGTGTGTGTGTGTGTGTGTGTGTGTGTGTGTGTGTGTGTGTGTTCGTAGGACTCAGGGTAACTATGAACTATCTTCAACACCTGTCGTCCCAATTAACAAATGTTAATTACTGTACAAACCCCAAAACAATAAACACAATTACACTAAAAGTATCTAATTACACCAACAACAACAACAATAAAATTCCGTAACAAAAACACTCTTTCTTCCTTCCTTCAAACAAAGACACTGGTAAGCAGGAACTTGTCATCCTCCAAGGGCGTAAGGAAAAAGAATTCCTTCAGTTAAATCAATAAGGTGGCTGTTTAAACTTGAGTCATTACAGAGTCGGAAAGTAATGCTGTAAGTGATAGAATAGTGAGAAGTGAATGAACAGTGACTGAATGAACAAAGAGTGAATGAACAGTGACTGAATGAACAAAGAGTGAATGAACAGTGACTGAATGAACAAAGAGTGAATGAACAGTGACTGAATGAACAAAGAGTGCATGAACAGTGACTGAATGAACAAAGAGTGAATGAACAGTGACTGAATGAACAAAGAGTGAATGAACAGTGACTGAATGAACAAAGAGTGCATGAACAGTGACAGTAAATAAACGGTGAGAATTAATGAACAGCAAGTTATCAGCAATTCAATAGTGAAAGCAATTAATAGGAGATGAAAAATTGATGTTTAAACATGTATGTTGGCAGGGGCCACGGACGACGGACACGAACGATGAAAACTAGCCAAGGACGATGAAAACTAGCCAAGAACTATTAAAATTAGCTAAAAACCATTAAAACCAGCCAAGAACCATTAAACTAGCCAAGGACGATGAATACTAGCCAAGAACCTTTAAACTAGCCAAGGACGACGAACATTAGCCAACGACGATGAAAACAAACTACGGACGAAGTAAACGAGACGAAAAATACACAAAGGACGAGACGAGGAGAGTAAGGGAGAGGATAGTAGAGGGTAGACAGGCAGGGAGGGGGGGGAGTGAGGCCGGAAGGTCTACCACATAATTGATGGATCACCCATACTCGATCCGTCCATCCCTGCTCCGTTCATTTTTCGCCCCGTTCATATTTAGCCCCGTCCATTTCTAGCTTCGATCAACCTCTGTCCCGTTCACCCCCTGCCCCGTCCATCCCCTGCCCCGTCCATTCCTAGCCCAGTCCATTCACTGTCCCGTTCATCCCCTGCCCCTTTCATTTCCTGCCCCATCCATTCCTTGCCCCGTTCATTCTCAGGCCCGTTCATTCCCAGCCCCGTTCATTCGTAGCCCCGTCCATTTACTGTCACGTTCATCCCCTGCCCCTTTCATCCCTTGCCCCTTTCATCCCTTGCCCCGTTCATTCCTACCCTTGTCACCCCCCGCCCTAAATAATTAGCATGGGGGTCAGATACACTAATCACTAGATAAATAAATCGTACGGAAATATGAAAGGGAGTTAATGAGTGTTGGGCAGTGACCGCGGCCATCACTATCACCATCATCACTATCACCATCATCACTATCACCATCATAACTATCACCATTATCACTATCACCATCATCACTATCACCATCATCACTATCACATCATCACTATCACCACCATAACTATCACCATCATCACTGTCACCATTATCACTAGTATCACAATCACTATCACTACCCCCCATCATTCACCATCATCACTATTACCACCATTCACCATCATCAGCACGACCACCACTACCATCACCACCACCCTCACCAACCACCATCAAGAAACATCGGTGATCACGCCCCCTCCCCCACCACACATTGATATGCACACCTGCCCACCACTTAAAATTACCATTTATTTACCAGCCTTCTAATGGAACTTAATCTAGACTAAATAACATATCATCCCCACACAGCAACCAGCGACAACCAGGGCCACACAACACGTCACACCAAACTAACTCTTATGAAAAATTATGACCATTACTATTCCGTGGAGTGAAGGAACCCCCGTCTACAGTTAATCAGACGAGGTGCTCCATACATATTGATGGGCGGTGGGTGGTCCTGGGGGGAGCATTTGTCACGGACCACGAGGGTACTGTGCGTCATGTGCAACCTGTTCAATATTGCTGCTGCTGCTGCTGTTGCATGCTCCTCTAACTCTCTATTAGGTAGGGTGAGGAGGAGGAGGGGGGAGTGAGAGGCTGGTGAGGGAGGATATGCTTGAGAGGAAATGGATACAAGTTATACATTATATGACACGGAGAGGAGGGGGTGTGGGAGGAGGGTGTGGGGAGAGGAGGTGGGGAGGAGGTGGGAGAGGTGGAGTGAAGGAAGGGGAAGAGAGGAGAGTGGTGGGGGGTCTCAAGCATCATTTTAGGCCTAGGTAGAAGGGAGGGAAATATCTCAATATTAAACAGCTTAGTCCTCCCCCTCTCATCTGCCACACAAATTTATACAACATTTTGTAATAATAATTATGAGGGTGAACACTACTACCACTACTGTTACTGCTGCTACAACAACAATAATAATAATAATAATAATAATAATAATAATAATAATAATAATAATAATAACTAATAAAAATAACAGCAGCAATAATAATAACAACAATAAAAAAAAAATATCACTAATACTCACAACACAACAATGATAAAACTAATTACCTTCATAACCACCACAACAACCCTCAATACTACGTTACCTCATTTACTTCACATGAGACAAATGTACATCAATACTTGTACGTCTTCCTGCTAACCTCAGATATCCTCTTGGTAAATACTAAGACCATCGAATTTACCACAACTAAACCTTATTTAATATTTTCTATAGCATGGCGTGTGCATGTATGTGTGTGTGTGTGTGTGTGTGTGTCTTGGCCTCTATCCTCATCCCCTTCCCTTCCCCCACCCTCAAACTCTATCCCTCCCCTATCCCAACCCTAAATCCCTATCCCAATGCTGTCCCCTCCCTAACCTCAATTTCCCCCTATCCCATCTTCCTTCTCTGTTCACTATCTCCTATTTTCCTTCCTTCTACCTCCCCTCTCTCCCTACTTCACCTCAACCCCCTATTTACCTCCCTCCCTCCCTCCCTCCCTCCTACCCTCCCTCCCTCCCTCCTCTTTCTATCCCTCCCTCCTACCTCCCTCACCCCCAGACAACAGCCATGCACAAAACTTCAGGGCCGAGAAGGCTGATCTTCTACACCGTAATTTTCCATCAATTTCGGGTGCTGGGAGACAGTGGCCTGGATCACCTTATCTTGCACAATATTTGCTTCCTCCAGGCTACCCTCTCTCTCCCACCCCTTCCTCCTCTCTCCTTCCCTTCTCTGTATTTGCTTCTCTCTTTCTTTCCCACTGTCCCTCCCTTCCTTCCTTTCTCTCTCCTTCCTTCCTTCTCCTTCCCCCGAACTTCGTCTCTCTCTCTCTCTCCTCTCTCTCTCTCTCTCTCTCTCTCTCTCTCTCTCTCTCTCTCTCTCTCTCTCTCTCTCTCTCTCTCTCTCTCTCTCTCTCTCTCTCTCTCTCTCTCTCTCTCTCTCTCTCTCTCTCTCTCTCTCTCTCTCTCTCTCTCTCTCTCTCTCAGGCTCCGCCTCCACGAGGTAAAAAAAGAACCATCGTGATCCCCAGCTAAAGGGTTAATTGTGTGGTCTCGTCAGGGAAAGAAAAGGAAAAATATGAAGCACAAGAAAGGGACGATATTGTAGGGAAAAGGGAGAAACTTACTATGGGAAATACAAAACACAAGAGAGGGCCGATACTGTAGTGGAATAGAGAAGTATTTGGTATAGACAGGATGGAAAGGGAAAGAAGAGGAATAGAGAGATGAGAGGAAAAAAAAGGGGTCAATATTGAGGAGAAGGAGATAAAAAGGAGGAGATAAACAAGAGGAAATGTAACGAAGAGAGAGATGCAAAAAAAAAATGATGACTGGTTGTGTACATTACTCAAGGTTATGAAAGACTTGTAAACAATGGAAGGAGAAGATCTTGATGTACACACACACACACACACACACACACACACACACACACACACACACACACACACACACACACCTACAACATTATTGTACCACATAGGTACTACCTGACCTGACCGAGAGAGTCTCGATAACTGTGGAAGAGTGTTAATGTTAGTTAGGGAGGAGGGGAGGTGGACAGGCTATAGTTGGGGGTCTACCTTCAACTTTTCACAGTTGTATCAAAGTTTTTTGTGTGAGACAGAGAGAGAAAACTTTGATGGGTGAAAAAATATATTATTCAAAATCAAGAAATGTGTGTGTGCATGTTTCGGGTAAGTGTGTGGGAATAGAGAGAGAGAGAGAGAGAGAGGGAGGAGTCGAGGGGCGGGTGGGCGGCCGGGCGGGCGGGTGGGCGGCCGGGCGGGCGGGCAGGAGGGAGGGCGGGAGGGCTAGAGTGGTCACAACACCGCCGACGCCACTATCGTGTGGTAACTTTCCCGGACATCGATTTCCCCCAAAGTTTGGACAGAAAAGTTGCATTAAAGAAGTGTTACTGGTCGCAGCTCCTACCAGCCTCTCTTACGCCACACTCACCTACAGTAGCCCAGGGCACTAGTCTACCTACTCAGCCACCCGATACTGCATGATACCCCCTTTGGTGTTTGGTGCCGATATCCAAACACCCGATACTGCATGATACCCCCTTTGGTGTTTGGTGCCGATATCCAAACACCCGATACTGCATGATACCCCCTTTGGTGTTTGGTGCCGATATCCAACACCCGATACTGCATGATACCCCCTTTGGCTGTGTTAGGTGCCGATAACCAACCACCCGATACTAAATATGTTGGCGCCGATACCAAACTCTCAAGCCTTCTTTGTTTGAGGATTTCCGGTACTGTGTCTACATGAAGAGGGACGTGTGTGTGTGTGTGTGTGTGTGTGTGTGTGCCCAAAAGCTACGCCCGTGAAACTCCCAAAAGGATTTCGATAATTATGGATTCAACATTAAAGGTACTTGAGAACTTGACTACTGGAGGGTGTGGACTTTGAGAACTTGTTGGTGGGGGTTGGGGGGAGGTGGGGAGAGGGTGGGGGAGGGGTGGTGGAGAGAGGAAAGGAGGGTTTATGAGTTAGAAAGTTGAGAAATGTGGTGGTGTTTGGCCCACCTGCACAACACCTGTGCCATCTGGGCCCACCTGTACCATCTGGAATCACACACCTGTACCATCTGGGCTTACACACCTGTACCATCTGGGATCCTCCAACTTAAACTTGATTGTCTTTTTGTGGGAAGGAAGCGTTCACACACACACACACCCACACACACACACACACACACACACACACACACACACACACACACACACACACACACACACACACACACACACACACACACACACACACACACACACACACACACACACACACACACACACACACACACACACACACACACACACACACACACACACACACACACACACACACACACACCTAAAGTAAAAAGTAAACTAACCTACCCTACCCTAACCGCTAGAAGTAGACTAAAGACACGTAGTAGATAGCAGTAGACGTGAAGTAGATAAGTAGACGTGTAACAAGTAGGGAAGGTCATCTACTCAACGTCCTGAACCAACACTTTTCTTACCGTTCTATGTCACGTTTTACGAGTCACTTTGTAGACTAATGTTCAGCCTTCACCCTCCCTCTCATTCTTTCCTTCCCTCCCTCCATCTCCCTTTCACCCTCCCTCCTCCCTTTCCTTCCTTCACCCTCCCTCTCATTCGATTACATCCCTCCTTCCCTCCCTCCCTCCCTCTCTTTCCTTACCCTCCACATCACCTTCCTCCCCTTTCCTTGATATCTCTTCTATCCTTTCTTCCTTTTCCTCCACATCTCTCTTCCCCTTTCCACTACCCTCTCTCACTTCCCTCTTCACCTTCTCCATCATTTCCTTCCTTCCTTCCCTCTTCTTATCTGACTTCTCCCTTCATTCTTCCTTTTTACGCCTAGTTCCTTCATTTGTTCTCACTTCCTCCTCCTCTCCTTTCTTCCTCCCGTTTCACTTTACCCTTCCTTCCTTCCTTCCTTCCTTCCTCCCTCCCTCCCACCCTCCCCTCCCACCCCACACACACCTTCCTAACTTCCTCCGTATACGCTTCTTCCTCCACACCTCCCCTCCCCTCCCACACCCCTCTACTCCCCTTCCCTCCCCCTCCTCCACCCCTTCTACTCCCTCCCGCTTTCCCTCCAGTCTCACCCATCCCTCCCTCCCTCTTTCCCTCCAGCTTCACCCCTCCTTCCCTCCATTTTACGCCTCCCTCCCTCCCTCCCTCCCTCCACTACCGGTGTGCAGTGAGATGACAACGACGAAGAAACTCCCAAGTTTTTATGCAAAGTCGATTTTCTCTTAATATCCGCATGGGGGCGAGTTTTATGGCGACTCCTTCTGTAAGCTCAAAAGCCATGGGTTAGTGGGGAGGACTGGGGGATTGTGGGGAGGATAGGGGGATTGTGGGGAGGATAAAGGGGAATATAAGGGGATTGTGGGAAGGATAGGGAGATTGTGGGGAGGATAAGGGGAATATAAGGGATTTTGGGAAGGATAGGGAGATTGTGGGGAGGATAGGGGGGTTGTGGGGAGGATAGGGGGATTGTAGGGAGGTAAGAGGATTGTGGGGAGGATAAGGGGGATTAGGGATGAAAACCTGAACCCAAATACTTGAAAAATAGGGATTGAGGAATAAGAAATAAATGGGTTAAAAAGTATAAGGAATAGGGATGAGACATTTAAGGATTAGGTATTATATAAGACATAGAGGATTAGGGAATAAACAATAACATGAAACAAAAATAAAAATGAAACCAAAATACATTAGTAAATAAGGATTGGAATAAGACATAAGAGAGATTAGGAATTGAAATAAGACAGAGATTAGGAATGAGATTAGACAGAGAGATTAGGATGATAAACAATGAGACAAAAACAGTTAAATTAAGATGAAAGATTAGGAAATACGGATTGGAATATGACACGTAGAGAGATTGGGCAGACACAAATACATGGGGAGAAAATGGGTAATCTAATAGCATGGGTGAACGAGGATGGGGAGAGGATGATGGGAGAGAGGATGATGTGAGGGGAGGAAGAAGAGGTGGTGGTGGGGTTACGTCAAATGATGGGTTTAATTATCATGGGAATGTTCCCCCATAGAATGGTAGTGGGATGGGAGGAGACGTGGATGGGGAGAGTTAACATAAAGAGGGAGAGGAGGAACAGATGGAAGAGGAAGAGGAATAAGAGAAAAGAAGAGAGAGAGACTCGACTTGTTGCATACACTTGTTTTCCTCTCTTGACTGGTTATGTTGCCAACTACTTAATTATTGATGCTAATAATGAACATACCGTAGTCTTGTTCACAGATACTAATGATGAACCTAATGAACCTTTGTCCGGTAAGATAATGATGAACTACTTCTCAAACTGTTCACTACCAGTAAAATATTGAACATACTATACCAATGTTCAACTAGAGAAATGGGTGAATTTATTGCGACCTTAATTAGTATTAGGTAGTTACTAAAGTTTTCTAACAATAGTGATAATTAGATGGAACTTTCTGTACGAGGTAGTTCAGAGATAATGTGAACTACTTGTGGTGGTGATTATCAGTTGTTACCATCTATGAGAGCTGAAGAGGTTAACAAGGGAAACATGTCATGTACCAGTATGAACTATAGGGCCTTGTCTCACTTGGTGTCACCCTTGTCTGTCTCATCCCCTGTGTGTGTGTGTGTGTGTGTGTGTGTGTGTCACCTCGTTCAAATAACTCTGTGTGTGTTAGTTCTTACGAGCGTCTCAAGCCACGTCCATCACCCCGCGTGTCGTCTCGTGTCGCCCGGTGTCTCTCAACCTGTTTCAGTGTGTGTCATTCACCCCACCCCACCCGTGTCAGGCCATATCAGCACGTGTGTCAAGGGAGAGGGTAAGGGGAAGAGGGGGACAGGGAGGGGAAGGGGAGGACAGGGGGAAGGGGTTGGGTGGCGGTACCCCCATCTCCCACCTCCCCAACCATCAGAAAACCGTACTAAGTTTTTATGTCTGGCCGCGACCAAGACGACCTGGCAGCTCCTCCCTAACAGTTTGGCCTTGTTTCTCTTCCTTTAAAACACGTTCTACCCTTCTGAGTTGTTTTTTAAATTCTTTTCTTTTTCTTTTGTTTATTTTTACTTGTGCTTGATGTATCTGTTGTGACTTGGCAGATTTTTTTTGGGGGGGGGGTTCACGTTGGCGAGATAAGTTGTTAGTTTAATCTCTAGAAGGTAAAATGGTACGAAGAAATCTCAATTTTAAAAAGGCGATTTATTTTTTATTTTTTTTTCTTATTGTCTTTGTTTACAGCGTCACTAAGACTTAAGACAGTCCAATATTTCTTCAGCAGATTAAAGAAAATATCTCCCGTGAGCAGTTGTCCTCACGAAGACGAGGAAAAAGAGGTAAAAAAAAAAAATTTAAATGCAAAAAAATTCTGCGCCACTCCATGTTATCTAACTTTTTACGATCAGGATTTTGTGAGCAGATTTTGTCATTTATCCCAGAAGGGCGTCGCCTGGGCCTCGGCGCTGCAGCTGCGGGATATTTCACGCCAACCAAACTTTGCCCGTTAACGTAGAAAATCGCGATTAAAGCATGGAGACGCCCGGGGCAGGTACAATCGCCTGCCTGCACATTAAACGACATATTTCCTATGCAAACGGGCGCTGGGTCGCGGCACCATCGCCAAAATAACGAGTGTGGGGGAGGAGGGGGAGGAGGAAGGGGGATGGAAGAGGGAGGGAAGAGGGATGGAGGAGGTAGGTAGGAGGGAGGGAGGGAGGGAGACGATGGCGACCTAATGAAGGAGATGAACGGAGATAGCAGCGCCCCGCCAATATCTAGCCTCCCGCCATCAGAATTCCGCGCGGGTCCTACACCTCCCTCGCGTGATCACTGCTGCCTCCCTCCTTCCCTCTCTCTCCCTCATTATTTTTATCCCCTTGTTATTCTCCTCTTTTCCTTAACCCATCACGTGTTGTCCTTGTTGGTTTTTCCCTTTCTCTCTCCTCCTCTACGTGTTTATGTTTCTTTGTTATTTCTCTCTCTCTCTCCCTCTCTCTTCCACCATCACACGTTATATTTTTCCTTTTTCTTGTGTACCTCCTCTTTTGGTTCTTTTACGCCTATGCCTCATTTATTCTACTTTTTCTTTCATTATCCTTATCGGCCTCTGCGTCTGTCTACTCTTCCTAAATGTCTTTCTTCTTCTTCATCTCACCTTCGTCATCTCTTCTTCATTTCCTCGTCATCTCTTCTTCCTAATTTCCTCTTCTCCATTTCCGCTTCTTCATTTCCTCTACTTCATCTCTTCTTCTTCATTTCCTCTTCTTCATTTCTTCTTCTTCATCTCAACTTCGTCATCTCATCTTCGCCATCTCATCTTCGCCATTTCTTCATCCCTATTTTATCAATTTCTACTTTAATTTCTCTTTTCCTACACTAGTCACGCGCTGTTCTTTCCTGGTCTCACATTTTCCGTCTTATTTATTGATCTTTGACGTTGTTTCCTTCTTTTGTCCTCTTCATTGTGTTATTTTCCTCTTGTTTTCCTTCATCTAACACTTATTGTCGTGTAGTTTCCCCAATTCAGTTTATTCCTGTGGTAATATTCCTTTGCCTTTTCCTTATTTTCCTCTTTTCCTCCTAACCTAACCTAAACAAACCCCAATCTAATCTAACCTATCCAATCACTAACCTAGTATAACCAACCCCTAAGTTTATTTATCTAACCAATCTTTAACCTAACCTAACCTAACCTAACCTAACCTGACTTAACCTAACCTAACCTAACCTAACCTAATACCAATCAGCAACTGAGTATGAAAATTACTGTCTGGTTCCAGTTCTGAATCCAACTCTAGTTTGTTATCTAAAATCTTTCGACTTTTCTCCAATTTCTGTTTTTCCTTCCTTCATTCCTTACTGTCATTCCTCTTCTATTCATTCTCTTGCTTTCTTGGTTTATCGGCAAGTGACATTTTTCTTCTTTACTCGAGAATTTTTTTAAGTCTCTTTCATCACCTCGTTCGCCATTTTTCCTTTGTTGTTACGTTTAATTATTTTTTTCCTTTTACTGTATATGTTTTTCGTCTATTTTTCACTAATTCATCATCTTTTTGTTAATCACTTATTTTTTTTTATCATTCTTATATTCATTTATTTATTCTATTTCGTAACTTCTATCAATTATTGCCGATAGAAATTTGTATTTTATTTTTTTCTCCAACATTATCATCATTTATGTTTCCATCACCATTTATCACCATCTGTATCTTCCACCACCATTATCTTCATCTCTCCATCTCCACTATCATTATTATCACCTACGTCTTCCCCCATACCATCATCATCACCCCTATCTTCACTTCCTCTTCTTCAGCGTCTTCTGCCGTAATTGTTCCTTGCCGTCGTCAGTATAATCTACAGATTGCCTCCTCCTCCTCCTCCTCATCCATCGTTTAGCTTCGTCTCTCATCTCCCATAATCATCCCCCTCCCTCCCCCTGTGTTATGGATCTCTTCGTAACAACCTGGTCCACCCCCCCTCCCTTCCTTCCCCTCCCTACAACCTCCCTCAATAGGTTCCATCTTTGTTTTTGGTTCTTGGTTACAGGGAGGGGGAGGAAGAGGAGGAGGAGGGTGATGTGGAGGAAGAGGAGGTGGAAAGGTAGGAGGAGGAAAAGAAAGAAGGGAAGGGAAGGGGAAGGGGGGAAGGGGGAAGGGCAAGAAGGGGGAAGGGTGAAATGGGAAGAAAGGAGGAGGAGGAAGAAAGGGGAGGAAGGGGGAAGGATGAGGGAAGTACCTGAATACAGTGACCAGCTAGGTAGTGGTCAAAAGTCCATGTATACAGGGGGTCAATAATTCATGTAAGGACCAGACATCCAGACACACACACACACTGCTCTAAAGGTCAAGTGCGCAACAGTAAAACACTCACTTAAGAGCTGCCATGAACCGACGTACACAGCGAGTGAAAATGGTAATGAATGCACTGGGAGAGAAGAGTAGCCATACGTCGTCAGAGGTAGCCATGAGTCGCCAGCGGTAGCCATGCGTCGCCAGGGGTAGTAGCCATGCGTCGCCAGCGGTAGCCATGCGTCGTCAGCGGTAGCCATGCGTCGCCAGAGGTAGCCACGCGTCGCCAGAGGTAGCCATGAGTCGCCGGGGTAGCCATGTGTCGCCAGAGGTAGCCAGGAGTCGCCAGCGGTAGCCAGGAGTCATCATCGGTAGCCAAGCGTCGTCAGCGGTAGCCATGAGCCGCCAGGGGTAGTAGCCATGCGTCGCCAGGGGTAGCCAGGTCGCCAGCGGTAGCCAGGAGTCATCATCGGTAGCCAGGAGTCGCCAGCGGTAGCCGGGTCATCATCGGTAGCCAAGCGTCGTCAGCGGTAGCCATGCGTCGCCAGGGTAGTAGCCATGCGTCGCCAGCGGTAGCCATGCGTCGCCAGCGGCAGCCATCGTCAGCGGCACCATGCGTCGCCAGCGGTAGGCATGCGTCGTCAGCGGTAGGCATGCGTCGTCAGCGGTAGCCATGCGTCGTCGGCGGTAGCCATGCGTCGCCAGCGGTAGCCATCAGCCTTTGTTAACATACACATATTTGTCAAGGTTCACCCAAGTTAAGCAGCTCCGCCACTAGCGCACTACCAACAAACTTTTCGCGCTGTGATTTCTACGTGAGTGGAAATTATCAACTTGGTCCTCTGATGCTTCTAGCCAGGGAGACGGAGGAGGCGCTGACGGTGAAGCTGAAGCCACACTATCAAAAACATGAACACCAGTACGAACGATTACCTAACGTTGACCAAGACGGGTGCTGTGACATACTGTACGATGACCAAGACGGGTGCTGTGACATACTGTACGATGACCAAGACGGGTGCTGTGACATACGTTACGAGGAGCATCAGGCTTCTGTTTTCAGTGATACTTGTTTACGGTAGAGTGTAGAGGCTCTCCTCACAGGGTGTTGTGTTGGTTCTTTACGAGGTCATAATAATACATAATAATAATAATAATAATAATAATAATAATAATAATAATAATAATAATAATAATAACGACATCATCACTACAAAGGAACACAAACCATGTAATCATTTTGGTATTGACTAGACCAACACAGAATTACATGATATAAAACACACACACACACACACACACACACACACACACACACATTAATTTAATCACACATATTACCACAAGCCTCCAGGATCATGGGAAGGGGGTACCAGAGTGTTGAGAAGTTAAAAGTCAATACCAGATGCTTCAGAAGACACCACAAAGATACAAGAATAATACAAAAAAATACTAAATACCGAAAATAAAAGAAAATTAAGGGCTAGTTAGGGATTAGTTAAGGTCAGAGCAGGTCACGTGATGAGGAGGGAGGGAGGGAGAGGGAAGAAGGGGGAGAGAGGGAGGGAGGGGGAGAGAGGAGGGAGGGAGGGGAAGGAAGTCACCAGGGAGTACACAAACAAGGCACAACACACACACACAGACTAACAGTTATAAATGACCATTAAACATTGTGTAAACTTGAATCAGTCGTGTATCAGAGCTGCTCATTCATATGTAAGCAACTCACTAAAACAATACCAGGGTTACGTTGTTCGTATTCATCAGTGTGAGAGGAGAGGGAAGGGGAGAGGAATGGGAAGGGAGGAGGTGAGGGAGGGGGAGAGGGAGGACAGCATCTCCTGTCTCTTCCTCTCCTTCCTCCACCCCAGCCTGCATGACCCCAGGGTAATGTAAACAATCTCTTACTTTTAATTTGTTTGTCTCTCTTCTTGTTTTCTATTATATTTATTTTTGTTATTTTATTTATTTTATTTTATGTGTGTGTGTGTGTGTGTGTGTGTGTGTGTGTGTGTGTGTGTGTGTGTGTGTGTGTGTGTGTGTGTGTGTGTGTGTGTGTGTGTGTGTGTGTGTGTGTGTGTGTGTGTGTGTGTGTGTGTGTGTGTGTGTGTGTGTGTGTGCGTGTGTGTGTGTGTGTGTGTGTGTGTGTGTGTGTGTGTGTGTGTGTGTGTGTGTGTGTACATGCATGGAAATGTATAAGAACGACAGTATGTGCTTGTTAGTGCATGTAAATGGTTGTGTACTGTGCAAGCACGCGGGCGCACACACAGACCTATTCAAGTGAAAACATACATACATACATACATACATACATCTCAATAAGTGTAAACATAAATACACACACACCTTTACGTGGAAACATACATACGGTACACACACACAGACAAATGTTCATTCACACATAAGTGACTCCTAGAGGGTAACAGTATGGTGCAGTGGTTAGCAGAGGGAGGGGAGCCTGGGGTCATACACAGGTAAGTCATGTATGAAGCGAGGGTAGAGGAGGGGTAGAGAGGGGGAGCCATCAACACCTCCGGCTACGCCACCTTCACCTGCCTGAATGTTAATTAACCTGAATCTTGTTTATTCCCCACCTTATCTATTTGTCTATTTAGCGCGTCCTCCCTACCTCACTATGGTACTGTGGTGGTGGTGTGGTACTGTGGGTGGTGGTGTGGTACTGTGGTGGTGGTGTGGTACTGTGGTGGTGGTGGTGTGGTACTGTGGTGGTGGTGGTGTGGTACTGTGGTGGTGGTGGTGTGGTACTGTGGTGTGTGTGGCACTGTGGTGTGTGGTGGACTGTGGTGGTGGTGGTGTTGTGTGTGGGTACTGTGGTGGTGGTGGTGGTGTGGTGGTGTGGATGGTGGTGTGGTACTGTGGTGGTGGTGGTCTGTGGTGTGGTGTGGCACTGTGGTGGTGGTGGTGTGCTGTGGTGTGGGACGTGGTGGGGGGTGGTACTGTGATGGTGGTGGTACTGTGGTGGTGGTGTGGTACTGTGGTGGTGGTGTGGTACTGTGGTGGAGGTGTGGTATTGTGGTGTGTGGTACTGTGGTGGTGGGTGTAATACTGTGGTGGTGGTGTGGTACTGTGGTGGAGGTGTGGTACTGTGGGTGGAGGTGTGGTAGTGGTGGTGGTGTGGTACTGTGATGGTGGTGTGGTACTGTGGTGGTGGTGTGGTACTGTGGTGGTGGTGTGGTACTGTGGTGGGTGTGGGTATTGTGGTGGTGGTGTGGTACTGTGGTGGTGGTGTGGTACTGTGGTGGTGGTGTAGTACTGTGGTGGTGGTGTGGTACTGTGGTGGAGGTGTGGTACTGTGGTGGTGGTGTGGTACTGTGGTGGTGGTGTGGTACTGTGGTGGTGGTGTGGTACTGTGGTGATGGTGTGGTACTGTGTGGTGGTGTTGTACTGTGGTGGGTGTGGTACTGTGGTGGTGGTGGTGGTGTGGTACTGTGGTGGTGGTGGGGTGTGGTACTGTGGTGGTGGTGGTGTGGTACGGTGGTGGTGTGGCATGGTGGTGTGGTACTGTGGGATGGTGGTATGTGGTGGTGTGTACTGTGGTGGTGGTGTGTGGTACTGTGGTGGGGGTGTGTATTGTGGTGTGTGGTACTGTGGTGGTGGTGTGGTACTGTGTGGTTATGGTGGGGTGGTACTGTGGTTATGGTGGTGTGGTACTGTGGTTATGGTGTGGTACTGTGGTTATGATCGTGTGGTACTGTGGTTATGGTGGTGTGGTGCTGTGGTTATGGTGGTGTGGTACTGTGGTTATGGTGGGGTGGTACTGTGGTTATGGTGTGGTGCTGTGGTTATCGTGGTGTGGTACTGTGGTTATGGTGGGGTGGTACTGTGGTTATGGTGGGATGGTGCTGGTTATGGTGGTGTGGTACTGTGGTTATAGTGTGGTGCTGTGGTTATGGTGGTGTGGTACTGTGGTTATGGTGGGATGGTGCTGTGGTTATGGTGGTGTGGTACTGTGGTTATGGTGTGGTGCTGTGGTTATGGTGGTGTGGTACTGTGGTTATGGTGGGGTGGTACTGTGGTTATGGTGGTGTGGTGCTGTGGTTATGGTGGTGTGGTACTGTGGTTATGGTGGTGTGGTGTTGCGGTTATGGTGGTGTGGTGTTGCGGTTATGGTGGTGTGGTGTTGTGATTTCAGCACCACGACGACCCAACCACAAGCAAAACATCAACCACAGTCATTACAACAACCACAGTCGCACCACAACTTCCACAGTCGTACCACAACAACCACAGTCGTACAACAACCACAGCCGTACCCAACAACCACAGTCGTACCACAACTAACACACAGTCGTACCACAACAACCATAGCCGTACCACAACAACAACCCGTACCACAACAACCACATCGTACAACAACCACAGTCGTACAACAACCACAGCCGTACCACAACAACCAGATCGTACCACAACAACCACAGTCGTACCACAACAACCACAGTCATTACCACAACAACCACAGCCGCTCCACCACAACCACAGTCGTACCACAACAACCACAGCCGTACCACCACGTCCGTCGCCTTCATTAAGAGGGCTCAATTGCCGACAAATAATAATCAACGCCAGGGGTAAATTTTCCATTATCGCTCCACAAACTTTGAGGGAAAAAAATCAGAGAGGCCGTGGCTGTTGACTTGGTTCCTTGAGGCACCGTGGAGGTTCACAACACGGTGGAGGTTCTGTCTGGTGGAGGTTCACAACACGGTGGAGGTTCTGTCTGGTGGAGGTTCACAACACGGTGGAGGTTCTGTCTGGTGGAGGTTCACAACACGGTGGAGGTTCTGTCTGGTGGAGTTCACAACACGGTGGAGTTCTGTCTGGTGAGTTCACAACACGTGGAGGTTCTGTCTGGTGGAGATTCACAACACGGTGGGGTTCACAACACGTGGAGGCTCTCTCTCTCTCTCTCTCACACACACACACACACACACACACACACACACACACACACACACACACACACACACACACACACACTCACACACACACACACACACACACACATCATGACTTCACCTCCTAACCCCTCCCCTCACCTGTTCCCACTACTAGCCTCCTAACCCTTGCACCCTAACATACCCCTCACCAACATACCCCCTCACCCCAACATACCCCTCACCCCTCACCCAACCTCACCCCAACATACCACCCCTCACCCCAACATACCCCTCACCCAACACCCCTCACCCCAACATACCCCCTCACCCCAACATACCCTCCTTAATACCCCTCCCAACATACCCCCCACCCCAACCCAACATGCCCTTCACCCCAACATACCCCTCAAGCCAACATGCCCCTCACCCAAGCATACCCTTCACCTCAACATATCCCTCACCAACATACTCCTCAACCCCAACATACCCCTCACCAACATACCCCTCCCCCAACATACCACCTCACCCCAACATACCCCTCACCAACATACCCCTCACCCCAACATACCCCCTCAACCCAACATACCCCCTCACCCCAACATAACCCCTCACCCCAACATACTCCTCACTGCATACCCCCTCACCCCAACATGCCCCTCACCCCAACATACCCCCTCACACTCTTACCTCCCACGTAGCAGAGGTAGTCTCGGCGGAGGGGGCGTCTGTCCAGCTGATAAATGGTGAGCTGTCACGCATAAAATTGGGGATGGGAGGCTGCTTGAGTGTGGCGCTATTAATCAAATAGTCACACGCAGGACCCCTGGCCGCGTGAGGAGACAACCTCCACTGTCGGTTTATCACTTCTTGACGGCTTATTTGGCTAGATATTGCCCGCCCGTGATGATGCAACATTCCCCTACTCCTCTTCCCATTCCACCCCTCCCCCACTCTCTTTAGACTCTCATCCCCATACACCCTACCCCTCTTTCTCCCCACCCCACACATACATCTCTCCAACCCCCTCTCTCTTTATCCCACCCTTCTCCTTACACTTTTCCTCCCCCCTCACCACATCTCCCCACCACTCTTCCTCCTCCAACACTCCCTTCTCCAACACTCCTTCCCCACACCTCTTCCTACACCCCCTCCCCCTACATACACACACTTCATTCCTCCACATTTTCTCATGACAACACGGAATATTTCAACACCCTCCATCCCTCCATTATTGCCACCACACCACACCACCACTCACTACACCACACTACACAACACCACACAGCTCACTACACCACACCACACACACAGCTCACCACACCACACTACACAGCTCACTAAACCACACAAACAACACCACACAGCTCACTACACCACACCACACCACACAGCTCACCACACCACACTACTCACTACACCACACCACCACACAGCTCACCACACCACACTACTCACTACACCACACCACCAAGTTTCTATAGATTAAAATGTGGTTTTTTTTTCCTAATCTGGAAATTTTCAGAACCGTCAAGTTATTTTTCAGTGTTTTGTATTGTGTGTAGTGATTAGTGGTTGGTGGTGGTTACAATGAACTCTTTCACAACACAAAGTTTTCACCATTAACTATGACTGCTGCAGACTACCACCATCATAATCACTATTACTACTACTATTACTACTACCATCACCACCATTATTACTGCCACCACCACCATCATAATCACTATTACTCACCATCACCACCATTACTACCACCACCACCATCATAATCACTATTACTACTACTATTACTACTACCATCACCACCATTACTACCACCACCACCACCATCATAATCACTATTACTACTATTATTACTACTACCATCACCACCATTACTACCACCACCACCACTGCTAACGTCACTACTACTATTACTACCACTACCACCACCACTACTACCACCACCATCACCTCCACCACCACCATCACCACTGGACGACATAAAGTTGTATTAATTAATTATCATTTGTATGGATTAAGTAGATTAGATTTAAATAAAACTTGTTATCCAAAGGTGAATTAGGTGTAATTAACAAAGCCTATGTAAGGGTAAGGTAAAGTTAACCTACAGTACTTCAGGATAGCATTAGTTACCTTACTGTACGTTTAGTTAGATATTTTTTTTTTAACATTTACAATTAGGAATCACTGCCAAGGACTGAGAACCACTATCATTTCTTCTTCTTCTTCTTCTTCTTCTTCTTCTCTCTCCTGGTTTTCTTCTTCTCCTCTCTCCTCTTCTCCTCTTTCCCCTCTACTTCTCCCCCCTCTCTCCTCATCTCAACTTCACCCTTCTTTACATCTCCCCCTCATCACCCCCTCCAAGTAGTTTTTCTCCCTCATAGCCACCTTCATGTCTCCCCTCAACCACTTCCTCCTACCAAGTCTTCCCTCCTCCTAAGTCTTCCTCTTCCTCACCACAGTTCCCCTTCTCTCCCCTCCATCTCAAATCCACCCTCCACTTCCCTCCTCCTACTCCTTCCTATACTTTTTATTCTCTCTACCTCATCACCCTCACACCTCCTCTCCACTACCCTCCTTCCCCTCATTACCCCACACACCTCTCCACCCCTCTACCCCCTCCCACACACAACTTGCACCCTCCCCTCATTACCCCCTACACCTCCCCTCCACTTCTTCCCCTTACCCCCCTCCACTACCGTAACCATCACCTCCTCCTACCCCCTCCCCACACACCTTGCTCCCTCCTACGTCAACTGGGCGTAAACTGAGAGTCAACTCGGCGTCAACTCCCAGATGGGTGGCTCTTGTGTCCCCTTCTCAACAGCGTCTTGTATTTGCACTGGAGCTGCTTTAATTGAATCTTGGCGTTTGGTCGAATATATTACGTCTCTCCTGCACAATGCCCGCCACGAGTCCGCTTGCTGACAGGGGGCGACATATTGGCCCAGGAGGAGGAGGAGGAGGAGGAAGTGAAGGAGGAAGGATGGTGGTGGAAGAGGAGGAGGAGTGGGTAGTGGTGGTGGAGGGTGGATGTGGTGGTGTGGTGGTGGTGGTGGAAGAGAAGGAGAAGTGGTGATGGTGGAAGGAGGGGTGGTTGGGAAAGGAGGGTGGTTGGGAGGATCGTGGGAGGTAGTGAAGGAAGGAGGGAGGAAAGGAAGGGAGGAGGAGAAAGGAAGGAGGGAGGAAGGGGAAGGAGGAAAGAAAAGGTAACAGAATCACCGTCTTGTTCTTAGTAATTACTCGAAGGTGACTTTAGGGAAGAGGGAAAGGGTAGAGGGAAGGTGAGAGGAAAGGAGTAAGGGAGGAGGAGGACAAGAGGGAAGGTGAGAAGGAAAGGGTAAGAGGGGAATAGATGGAGGGAAGGAAAAGGAGGAGAGGGGAACATTAAAGAGTCAGAGAGGGTGATAAGAGGGGAAATTTGGAGAAGACAGCCATAAGGAAAGAGGGGAAGGAATAGGGGTAATAGAGGAGGTGGGAGGAAAGGGAAAGAGGACAACAGAATAACGCCTTGTCCTCTTCAGCAATTACCAGAGGCGCATTAGGTGGAGCTGGCGTCTGACGTGTTAATACTGTGACTGTGTGTGTGTTAGAGAGAGAGAGAGAGAGAGAGAGAGAGAGAGAGAGAGAGACAATTTCCCCGACGTAATGAGACGGACATTAATGATAAATATATTCAAATAACTATGACAATTGTCCTTCTTTCTCCAATCACCATCTCCATGTAATTAACAGGTGAATCTATATAATTAACAGGTGTATATCTATGTAATTAACAGGTGTATCTATGTAATTAGCAAGTGTATCTATATAATTAACAGGTGTATATCTATGTAATTAACAGGTGAATCTATGTATTTAACAGGTGTATCTATGTAATTAAAAGGTGTATCCTTGTAATTAAGAGGTGTATATCTATGTATCTTTTATGGACAAATAACCTGAAATCTCTCGCTAGTGTGTCCTAAGTGTGAATAGTATGAGAACAAGTGTGTGGCCAGGAGAGAGAAAGGGACTTAAGAGTTGGACTAGTGTATCAGAGAGTGAGATTGAGGAAGGTATAGTGTGGCTGGAGTGTGACAAGTGTGGCTAGAGTGTAAATAGTGTGGTTAATGTGGTTGGGGTGTGATAAATGCTGTTGGATTGAATGTAGGGTGATGGAGAAAGGTGTGTGTGTGTGTGTGTGTGTGTGTGTGTGTGTGTGTGTGTGTGTGTGTGTGTGTGTGTGTGTGTGTGTGTGTGTGTGTGTAGGAGGCAGGAACGAGACTTAGCCAACAAAACAAGGCGACTGTGGTAGTGTCAAGGCCTCACGCATTACCACATTACCACAGGCTGACGCTTCACACCCTGTCATCCTCCACCTCTCATCTACACACCCCTCTCATCTCCACCCCTCTCATCCTCCACACCCTCTCATCCTCCACACCTCTCATCCTCCACACCTCTCATCCCCCACCATCATCCTCCACACACCATCATCCTCCACACACCATCATCCTCCACCATCATCCTCCACCCACCATCATCCTCCACACACCATCATCCTCCACACACCATCATCCTCCACACACCCTCATCCTCCACCCACCATCATCCTCCACACACCATCATCCTCCACACACCCTCTCATCCTCCACACATCATCCCCTCCACACACCCTCTCATCCTCCACCCCACCATCATCCTCCCCTCCTCCTCCACACACCATCATCCTCCACACCACCATTCCTCCACCACCATCATCCTCCACACATCATCCTCCACCATCATCCTCCACACCATCATCCTCCACACACCATCATCCTCCACACACCATCATCCTCCACTCATCCTCCACCCTCATCATCCTCCACCTCTCATCCTCCACACCTCATCCTCCACACACCATCATCCTCCACACACCATCATCCTCCACACATCCTCATCCTCCACCCCTCATCTCCTCACACCATCATCTCCACACCTCATCCTCCACACCATCATCCTCCACACCTCATCTCCACACACCCTACATCTCCCACACCCTCATCCTCCACACCCCTCATCCTCCACACACCCTCCACACCATCATCCTCCACCATCATCCTCCACACCATCATCCTCCACACACCTCCACCTCATCCTCCACACACCCTCCATCATCCTCCACATCATCCTCCATCATCCTCCACCTCCACTCCACACACCCTCATCCTCCCACCCCTCATCCTCCACACCCTCATCCTCCACACCCTCACCCTCATCCTCCACACCCTCATCCTCCACACACCATCATCCTCCACACCATCATCCTCCACACATCATCCTCCCATCATCCTCCACACACTCATCATCCTCCACACACCATCATCCTCCACACACCATCATCCTCCACACACCATCATCCTCCACACACCATCATCCTCCACACACCATCATCCTCCACCCTCAACGAGAGAACACAACTACATCAACAAACACAAATCACTCCACCAATAACACAAACAATAACAAAAACAAACACGTATTTATACCCGTTTGGTGGATTTAAAGACAGCCTCAATATATCCACAAATCCACAAGACAATCCATCTCGACACCTTGGAGGACAGACAGACAGACAGACAGACAGACAGACAGACAGACAGGACTCGGTGAAGAGATAAATAAGGTCGTGATTATAATGACGATGAATTACAGGAGAGACTATGACGAGAGACGATAACAAAGACGATGGCGAAAGACGATAACAATAGAGACGATAACACAAGACGATAACAAGAGACGATAATAAGAGACAATAACAATAGAGACGATAACAAGAGACGATAACAATAGACGATAACAAGAGACGATAATAAGAGACAATAACAATAGAGACGATAACACAAGACGATAACAATAAACAATAGAGACGATAACAAGAGACGATAACAAGAGACGATAATAAGAGACAATAACAATAGAGACAATAACAATAGAGACGATAACAATAGACGATAACAAGAGACGATAACAAGAGACGATAACAAGAGACAATGACTAAATAGACGATAATATGGGAAGCTTGAGTGTCAATCTGGGTGCCAAGTTTCGAGTACCATCTTCCGCCATAGATTGAATAAATTGAAAAGGTGAGAGCCAGGAGGGAGACACCGCCTGGTTAATTACGGACACACGAGGCTGGTTAATGGGCGAATCTACTCCACTACCTGAATGTATTAACCCGGGAGCGAAGTCTTTAAACCGGAAAATTCTGTCGTGGGATAAAATAGTCGCAGAGCCCATACTTCAGTACACCTAACTTAACCCAACATTAACCATACTTAACCTAAACTAACTTAACCTAACCTAATCCAAGCTTAACCAAGCCTAACTTAACCCAACTTTAGCCATACATAACCTAAACAAACTTAACCCAAACTTAACCTAACCTAACCCAAACTTAAACCAGCCTAACTTAACCCAAACTAAACCTTACCAAATTTAAGCAAAACTTAACCTAATTTAACCCAAACCTTATCCTAACCTATCTTAACCCTAACCTAACCTAACCTAAGCCAAACTTAACCAAACCAGGCCAAACCTAACCTAACTTAACCCAATCACACCTAAATTAACCTAACCAAGCTTGACCTAACCTAACCTAATCTAACCAAACCTAATCTAACCTAACCTAATCTAACCTAATCTAACCTAACCTAACCTAATCTAACCTAACCTAACCTGACCTAACCTAATCTAATCTAACCTAACCTAATCTAACCTAACCTAATCTAACCTAATCTAACCTAACCTAATCTAATCTAACCTAATCTAACCAAACCTAATCTAACTTAACCTAATCTAACCTAATCTAATCTAACCTAACCTAATCTAACCTAATCTAACCTAACCTAACCTAATCTAACCTAATCTAACCTAATCTAACCTAACCTAATCTAACCTAATCTAATCTAACCTAATCTAACCTAATCTAACCTAACCTAACCTAACCGAGATATTCTATAGTGGTAGAATATCTCTCTCACTATAGGCAGCCTGCTTAAGTTACTGTAGCCAGCCTGTAGATCTTGGTAGGCTTAACCTGCCCATCATGACTGTGTGGACCTACCCTAATAGTATCAATCTACAGGACATGGCAATAGTGACCTGTAAACCGCGATAACAGAGTGACCTATCCACCATGGTAACTGTGACCTACCTTCATATGATAGGGGCAGCCTACCTACTTTTGACACCACCATCACCACTACCCCCCATCACCACTACCCCCCATTACCACTATCACCACAACCAACACTACCACCACTACTATCACCACTAACACCATCACCACCACTACTATAACCACCATCATCACTACTACTATCACCACTATCACCATCCAGAGATCAATTTTCGTCATAGTGGACACGTGAGGTACTGGGCCCACAAATTCCATTATTGCTCCCTCCTGCTTACTTCAACCTCAATTAGAGAGAAAAATAAGAGGCCAAGTTAAACCGTTAGGGTAAAACTAGTCGTTTAGGAGTGTGAGGATCGGCAGCCGGTGGAAAACTGTCGCTAAGAGCCCATGATGGTTTAATTAAGCCGGACCCGAGGGTAGTTTAAGCCGCAGCCAGCCTGGAATGGTCCCTTGCCTTACCTCCACTACCCCCTCCTATACTCCCCCCTCCCCCTCCTTCACAATACTCTCTCTCTCTCTCTCTCTCCCTCTCAACTACCCCCTCCTACTCCTTTCCCCTTCAACACCCCTCCTATTCTCTCTCTCTCCCCCTGCAATACCCTTCTCATACTCCTTCCCTCCCCCATCATCACCTCTACAACTCCCTCCCTCTTCCACTACCCTTCCTACTCCCTCCCTCCATCCCTCCTTCCCTCACTAAAATCTCCCCTACTCCCTCCACACCCCCTTCTAACAACTCCCTTCCCTCCACTATTCCTGTTATAACTTCCCTTCACCACACTAGAGGAGGGTAGTGAGGGGATGGTTATGGGGGGAGGAGGACCCTGGGACCATGTTGCTGAGGGGGACAGGCCCCTGAGAACTCAAGTGGACAAGAACACATTAGAGTCCTCACAAGTGAACAAGTGAACACACTGGAGTCCTCTCAAGTGGACAAGAACACTCAGTCCTCACAAGTGAACAAGAATACATCAGAGTCCTCACAAGGGACAAGAACACACTGGAGTCCTCTCAAGTGGACAAGAGCACACCAGAGTCCTCACAGGTGAACAAGAACACACTGGAGTCCTCTAGTGAACAAGAACACATCAGAGTCCTCACAAGTGAACAAGAACACACTGGAGTCCTCTCAAGTGAACAAGAACACATCAGAGTCCTCACAAGTGAACAAGAACACACTGGAGTCCTCTCAAGTGAACAAGAACACACTGGAGTCCTCTCAAGTGGACAGGACGACCACAAGAGGACAAGAGTGCCCCCCTCCAGTGGCCATCTCCCCAGACTGCCTCAATAATCTCAATTAACACCTTGTCAAGATCAAACGTGGCTCCGTCTGCGGTGATAGGCTGACGCCCTTCGTCTGTGGCGGGAGACAGGCGCCGCCTTCCCCAGGCACCTCCTCTTCCTCGCCTCCCCTCCTTCACAAGTTCCCGTCTTTGATTCCTCTCTGTTCTTTTGACCGAATTCTCTGCCGCTTCTAATGGTAAGAACAACTGGTAATCAGAGCGCTAACTGGCTATTCACCGACAAATTAGATTATAGAATTAGTCCTCAAGGCAGGTGTGGACCCCAAAGGATATCACACAATTCTCAACTTGCTCGACACTTGGAAAAGTATTACAACTTTTACGTCAATTTACGACGGCTAATCACTTGTACTGAACAGGAAAATCTCCTGAAATACTAAACACGTCAAATTTTCTCTCGATGACCCTCGAGGTGAAGGAGGTGGGGGGGCTGGGACAGGGTTTAAGGGTTACTGAAGGTCTTAGTTGGCACTCTGATCAAATTACAAGTGTTGCAGAGTATTCTGTCTCCCTCACTCTCCCCTCACCCCTCACTCTCCTCTCCTCACCCTCTCCCCAAAGTGGTAAGGGAGGGTCGCCAACCATTATATGTATAAGTATATGTACTAGTAGAAGATTACACATAGAGGTATACATCTGAAGGTGTAGAGGACGTATTGAAGATGTAAGTCTGTAGGTGTGAGAGACAAAATATATGCCACAAGAAAACATCAGGCAGAGAAGAAAAAAATTAGATGTGGATTAAATAACAGCCAACAAATATATGTCAGAAGGGAAATAAGGCTGGATTGTTATATTATGAAGCTCGAGTAGAAAAAAAGAGTTTAGAATAGGTACAGGTGATTAGTTTACTGGCGGCTACTGAAGACTGATATAACACAGAGGAAAGAGGTGTGGTGTGGAGTACCTTTGATGAGAGAGAGAGAGAGAGAGAGAGAAAGAGAGAGAGAGAGAAGAGAAAGAGAGAGAGAGAGAGAGAGAGAGAGAGAGAGAAAAAAAAAACTTGAGGAATGAAAAAAGTGACAAAAAAGCTGATGACGTAATCATCATAACTTCAGTAAAAAACGGCGAGGCACTGAGGTAGAGAATAGCACTAACATGGAGGAGCACGGTGGTGAAGTGAGGCACTATCAGAGAGGAAGAAGTACAGAGGAAAAAGGAGAGACAACCAACACACAAACAACACGGTGGAGACCTAGAGAGGGGCACAACACAACACAGCAGCAGAGGCGGTGGTAAGAATAACAATCATTGGGGGTGGGGAGGGGGTGACTTGACGCCGGGCAGATCCACCGTGAAACATGGCAGGACGGGCCACTTGACACACGGCATAATTGTCTTCAAGCATTTACAGAATCTCTCACAAGATCTGGGAATAGTGGGACATATTCTACAGTAGGTGAATGACTTAAGAGATGAGTACTGTACCCCAATGTAGTGTTAAGACGTGTTAGTAAGTACCGAGGAGATAGGTAGTTAGTTTATACAGGTATCGGTAGGTGTTAGACAGGTACAGAAGCCCTGCTGTCTGCTCACACGGGATGTAAACTGTGAGTGTGGACTTAGAAGATAAAAAGATAGTTTATACTTGCATGTATATAAAACATATCTTCGTAAAATTAGTGAATTATGTGATTTTCTTGTTAGTTCAATCTCCCCACCACCTCACGCTCTCCTACACCCCCTCACGCTCCCCACCCACACGCCTCCTCATCCCCTCACGCCTCATCACCTCACGCTCCCTCATCACCCCTCACGCCCCTTATCACCCCCCGCTTTCACCCCCTCACGCCCCTAACACCTCTCAAGCTCCACCACCACCCTCACGCTCTCCACCACCCTTAACGTCCCCCACCACCCTCACCACCACCCCTCACGCTCCCCCACCGCCCACACGCCCCCCACCCTCACGCCCCCCACCACCCCTCACCGCTCCAACACCTCACACTCCAACACTCACACTCCCACCACCACCGCTCCCCACCGCTCCACACGCCCCCAACACCACGCTCCCCCACCACCACCACGCCCCCAACACCTCACACTCTCATCACCCCTCACGCCCCCCAACACCCCCTCCCCCTGCCCCAGGGTAGTACCAGAGTGAGGTTATTAGCTCAGACATGTTGACTTGCCACCCAGGGTTGATGGCGTCAGCAACAGAATTAGACAAATACACAGGCTTTTTGTGCTGTGTGTGTGTGTGTGTGTGTGTGTGTGTGTGTGTGTGCTAATCTACCTTCATGTATATTTATTAAAGGTTAGAGTCACATAAAATCCAACACCATCTCCACCCTGTATGTGACGCGGCTTCAGTGAGTCAGTCAGATACGTCGTCACAATTTCCACCGGGGTGATGAAATTAACATTGGAACCTTTGAGAATTAAGAGTCCTGGACTAATGTTTACCTTATTACTACGACCAAGGCTTCAAAATTAATTAACCTGAGCCTTTCAACGTCACTTTGCAAGAAATAATGTTGTTGTTCAGTGATTTATTATTATTATTATTATTATTATTATTATTATTATTATTATTATTATTATTATTAGTAGTAGTAGTAGTAGTAGTAGTAGTAGTAGTTAATCAATCAAAATAACTTATAAATTGGCGGGACTAATAATGAACCAAAGAATTAACTATTTTCCAAAAAGTACCACATAATATGACCCTAACTTTTAATATTACTTAATAAACAACCACATAACAGAACCTAAATAACCACAATATGCGACCACAGACTTCCATCACCAGAACAACAACCAGCAGAAGAAGATTAGTTGGTCCCTCCCACAACACGATACAACACTCTTAACCTACCAACGCCTGGTCACTCACCCTCCCTCTTCATCCTCCCCATCACCTACACTTAGAGGTCGTCCCAGCAGTCAGACCCCCCTTCACCACCACCACCACCTCCCCCATCATTTTCCCCTGTTTATTCCCATCACATCATAGTTCACCATTATCGTCTTTCTTTCTCATGTTCCCTTCCTTCTTTTTCTGCCATTTCCCTTCTCCTGTATTTTCTCTTTCCCCTACATTCTCTCTCACCTCTTTCTCCTCCTATGTCCCCCCTGTTATTATTTCCCCTTAACACTCTCTTTCCATATGACTTTCTTCCCACTACCCCACTTACCCAATGCTTTCCCCCATTTCCTTCTTCCTCTACCACCCTGTTTTTACCTCTCCCCACACAAACCCTCCTTCACTCCTCCCCATTTCTCCCCTACTCACTCCCTTTACTAAATCCTTCCCATCTCCTTCTACCAACCTCACTTCTCTCCCCACTACTCACCTCCCCGCGTCTCCAGAGGACTTCCACCCCCCCTTTTCCCTCCTTTCAGACGCGAGGTTTTTTGTGCTTGGTAGGTCACCATCTCAGGGTTTTGCAGTCATCTGGTGCCCATCTTGGGTCATAATGGGCTTTTGTACACTAACAGAAGCTCCGGCCAGGGGAGAAAAAAAAGACAGGCAGAGAGAACGAGGGGGAGAGAGTGTGAGGGGGAGAGGCAGTGATGGAGGCAGAGTGAAGGACGGACGGAAGGAGGGTGGAAGAAGGAGTGTAAATTGAGTCAAGTGAGGATGTGTGAGTGACGGCTGACTGGTGATGGTGGTGGTGGGTGGTGGTGGTGGTGGTGATGGTGGTGATGGTGATGGTGGTACTGTGGTGATGGTGGTCATGGTAGTACGGTGGTGGTGATGTACACATGTTTTTCCTGATACAGCCTACACCACTCACCACCCACGGCCTACATCACCCACGTCCTGCACCACCTACCACAGCTGTTGTTACCACCAGATCATCACTGACTGTTCTAACTGTAAGACACTTGAAGGCCTCGTTTACATCATCACCAACGACACTACAACAGATCTATACGTTGTAATACTTGTTTTTCTTAACCCAATATAGTAATAGTATGGATGTGTGTACGTGTGTATGGTTGTATGTATACATATAAATATACCTGTGTGTAGAGTAACCTTACCACTATGGTATCTTGTAGTGGGGTGGTGGGTGGGCGGGTAGCGTTGGGGTGGGTGGGTAGCGTTGGGGTGGTAGCGTTGTGTGGTGGGTAGCGTTGGGTGTAGAGTAGAGGTGGGTGGAGTAGGCTGGGTTGGCGGGCGCGTGGTGAAGGCGGTGGGCGGCAGAGGAAGGGGGTCTGATCAGTCAAACACTTCACTACGCCTGAAAAACTTTGCGCTGAACCCGACTATCTCTCCTCCACCACCACCAGGCCGCCGCCCACCACCACCCAGGCCGCCCACCACCACCAAGCCGCCCATAACCTTATACTCCCCACTTCCCCAACAAGACCACTTAAAAATACCATCAATTAACAGACTAACTTTTATCAATTCACCGTAACTAGTTTTCCTTGCTTAAACAGGACCAATAATATGCATAATGAGAGTAAACAATAGAGCCAACTCACTCAGAACGTATATGTAATAAACTCCTACAGTACATTGCTATTTTATCCACTTTATCTTAATCAATATGCAAAAAAACAAAAAATATCTATTTCCTTCAAACACTTTTTTTTTTTTTTCTACACACAAGATACAGTTGCCAAGTTATCAGTCAATAATTCTTAACTAAACTCTAAGTTAAGTCATCCATCACGATCCATCAGATATTTGAGCTGCCGCATCCTGACACTCGCTAAATGATTTAAAAAAACAACATGAGCCGCTTTAGGTGAGTGACCAGCGTGATACAACCAGGCGTGATACAACCAGGCGTGATATAACCAGGCGTGATACAACCAGGCGTGATACAACCAGGCGTGATACAAAAACACGTGATACAACCAGGCGTGATACAACCAGGCGTGATACAACCAGGCGTGATACAACCAGCGTGATACAACCAGCGTGATACAACCAGCGTGATACAACCAGTGTGAAGGCGTGAGACGAGGTGACTGTGGGTGGTGGGTAGGGTAGACTGTGGGTGGTGTGGGCAGGGTAGACTGTGGGTGGTGTGTGGGCAGGGTAGACTGTGGGTGGTGTGTGGGCAGGGTAGACTGTGGGCGGAAGGCCTTTACATGCTGCGTATATTTACAAGATAATAATGATGACGACGATGATGATGACAATGACGATGATAATAATGATGATGATGATGATGATGATGATGATGATGATGACGATAATAATGATGATGATGATGATGACGATAATAATGATGATTAAACCTTAAAATCCACTCATATATTTCCTAAGTCAGGATAAATATTTGCTTTCATTACAATAACCTGATGGAAATTAGTTATATGGTCCAATTTGTTGTGCTTCATTTAAGACTTGGTTTAGCATACTAACACACCCAAACTAACACACCCAAACTAACACACCCAAACTAACACACCCAAACTAACACACCCAAACCAACACACACCCAAACTAACAACCCAAACTAACACCCAAACTAACACACCCAAACACACACCCAAACTAACACACCCAAACTAACACAACCCGAACCAACACACCCAAACTAACAACCCAAACTAACACACCCAAACCAACACACCCAAACCAACACACCCAAACCACGCCCAAACTAACACGCCCAAACTAACACGCCCAAACTAACACACCCGAACTAACACACCCAAACTAACACACCCAACACACACCCAAACTAACACACCCAAACTAACACAAACCAACACACCCAAACTAACACACCCAAACTAACCTCAAACCAACTCACATAAACCAATCACATAAACTAACTCACATAAACTAACTCACACAAACTAACTCACATAAACTAACTCACATAAACAAACCACATAAACTAACACACCCAAACCAACTCACATAAACTAACTCACAAAACAAACTCCACAAACCAACACACCCAAACTAACTCACATAAACTAACTCACATAAACAAACTCACATAAACAAAACCCATAAACTAACTCACAAACTAACTCACATAAACTAACTCACATAACTAACTCACAAACTAACTCAACAAACAATCCACATAAACTAACTCACATAAACTAACTCACATAAACTAACTCACATAAACTAACTCACATAAACTAACCTCACATAAACTAACCCACATAAACTAACTCACATAAACTAACTCACATAAACCAACTCCATAAACTAACTCACACATAAACTAACTCCATAAACTAACTCACATAAACAAACTCACATAAACTAACTCAAATAAACTAACTCACATAAACCAACCTAATCACTTAGGTTTTAACACTGACATACAAATTACACTATTTTGTAATGATCCTTAAAAAGTACGATTATGTAATGAAAAAAATCTGTACCGTATATAAATAAAAAATACTCTTCAGATTAACAATAGTCTACATGAGTCGTATAAAAAAAGTCTATATAGAAACATATAACTAAAACATATAATGATATTTTGTGGTATATAAAAGCGTATATACAAGGCGGGCGGGGCGGCGGGGAAGGGCGGCGGGCGGGCGGGCAAGGGCGGGCAGGGGCGGGGGGTAGGTAGGTAGGTAGGGGACGCCCACCAATCTGGCCTGTGAGTCATTAAATCTGATACATCATGTCTCACGAGGCAAAATGGTCGACCCTGTGTCTAAACCACACAACACCTCCTGCTGTTACTGAGGGAGGGGGGGGTGGTGGTAGGGGGTGAGAAAGGGGGAGGAGGAGGCTTGGAGAAAGAGGGGTAAAGGCGGCAGGGATGAGAGGGATGAGGAGGTAAGGAAAGGACGAGAGGGAAGGGGACGAGAGAGGGGGAAGGGAGAGGAGAGGGGTGGGGTGGAGAGGGGTTGGGAGTTGGGTGACGAGGCAGAGGAAAGGGGTGAGGAGGGGTTGAGGCAAGAGGCATAAAGGGAAGAAAGGGGAGAAGGCGAGGGGTAGGGGAAAAGGAGGAGGAGAGGAGTGGAGTGAGGAGAGGAGTGAGGAGAGGATAGTTGAGACAAGAGGCATAAAGACAAGAGAGGAATGAGGACACCATCATCTTCCACTTCGCTGTGAATAAAGAGAGTAAAGAGAGGGAGGAAGAGGATAAAGAGAGGAAAATAAAGAAAAGACCAACTAAGAATGCAAGAGATAGAGGTGGGAGGGAATAAAGCAAGAAAAGTCAACAAAAATTGGAAGAAGAAAAAGTAGATAACAAATAAAAGAGGAAAAGGGAAGGGAGGAATAGGGGACAGTTGGGTAAAGATTAATTACAAGGAAAATGATAAAAAGGAGGGAATGATAAATGAAAGAAGGATAATAAGGAATATTTAAGATAATAAAGAGGGAAAGAATAAGTTGAGAAGAGACAGAGTTGAAGGTAGTGGTCGGGTATTGAGGGAGAATGTTGAGGGAGGGAGTGTTGAGGAGGGAGTGTTGAGGTAGGGAGTGTTGAGAGGAGGAGTGTGAGGAGGAGTGTTGAAGGAGGAGGTGAGGTAGGAAGTGTTGAGGTAGGGAGTGTTGAGGGAGGGTGTTGAGGGAGGGGAGTGTTGAGGAGGAGTGTTGAGGGAGGGAGGTTGAGGGGAGGAGTGTTGAGGGAGGGAGTGTTGAGGAGGGAGTGTTGAGGTAGGGAGTGTTGAGAGGGAGTGTTGAGGAGGGAGGTGAGGAGGGAGTGTTGAGGTAGGGAGGCGAGAGAGGAGTGTTGAGGAGGGAGTGTTGAGGGAGGGAGTGTTGAGGTAGGAAGTGTTGAGGTAGGGGAGTGTTGAGGGAGGGAATGTTGAGGGAGGGGAGGTTGAGGAGGGAGGTGAGGTAGGGAGTGTTGAGAGAGGGAGTGAGGAGGAGTGTGAGGGAGGAGGTTGAGGTAGGAAGTGTTGAGGTAGGGAGGTTGAGGGAGGAGTGTTGAGGAGGGAGTGTTGAGGAGGAGGTTGAGGAGGAGTGTTGAGGAGGGAGTGTTGGAGGAGGGAGGCGAGGAGGAGTGTTGAGGTAGGGAGTGTTGAGGAGGGAGTGTTGAGGGAGGGAGTGTTGAGGGAGGGAGTGTTGAGGTAGGGAGTGTTGAGGAGGGCGTGTTAGGGGAGTGTTGAGGGAGGGAGTGTTGAGGAGGGAGTGTTGAGGTAGGGAGTGGACAGGTAGGGAGTGGACAGGTACTCAGGTAAGGCCTTAAACTGTTGCTGGCTCCTCTTAAGTTTTTCTCCACAGAGCTGAGGATTAAACTAGATTAGAATATTTTGAATAAATGCCTAACTAAACCATACCCACAGCCATCATGGGTGGGGGGCAGAAACTTCACTTTACCCTTCTTAATAATACATTTATGGGGAAGAAAAAAGTTATATAGAATATTGACAAAATACTTAATCCACTTAATGCGACCTGACTTACCTGACCCCACCTATAACCTGACATGACCTGCGACCTGAGTTACCTGACCCCACCTGTGACCTGACCTGACCTGATCCCCCCTGTGATCACTAAATGGCATCAATCACTCATTAACTATACAAGAACACACAAATATCTATCCAGCAACATCCATATAGAGGAAATTGTTCATAATATTCACCTGAACTTTTGAACTTTTCCACGAATCTTCCTGAACTTATTTTGTTATATTTACCTCAATTTTTTTCCACATATTTACTTGACCTTTCCCACATATTTACTTGACCTTTCCCACATATTTACTTGACCTTTCCCAATATACTTACTTGACCTTCTCCACATATTTACTTGACCTTCCCACATACTTACTTGACCTTCCACATATTTACTTTAACCTTTCCCACATACTTCTTGACCTTCCCCACATATTTACTTGACCTTTCCACATATTTACTTGACCTTTCCACATACTTTCTTGACCTTTCCCACATACTTTCTTGACTTTCCCACATACTTACTTGACCTTTCCCACATATTTACTTGACCTTTTCCACATATTTACTTGAACTTTTCCACATAATTAGGTGAACTTTTTCAAGGTATTTACTCAGCCTCATAAGCTACCGTATGTGTTATATATTCCTTTCTTAATCCCCATGAGCTTCCTCCCAAGACCGTAGTGAAGATCTGCTACATGGGTAGTGGTAGGGGTAGGGGTGGTGGTGATAGTGGTGATGGTAGTTGTGATGATGATGATAGTAGTGGTGTGATGGTGGTGGTGGTGTAGTGTGACGGGTGTGTGTAGTGTGATGGTAGTGGTAGTGGTGTAGTGTGATGGTAGTGGTGTAGTGTGATGGTGGTGGTGTAGACGGTGTGTAGTAGGTGGTAGTGTGATGGTAGTAGTAGAGTACGGTCTTAGTAGTAGTAGTAGTAGTGGTAGAGTGGTCTTAGTAGTAGTAGTAGTAGTGTGGAAGTGGTGGTGTAGTAGTAGTAGTAGTAGTAGTAGTAGTAGTAGGTAGTAGTATAGTAGTAGTAGTAGTAGTAATGGTGTAGTAGTAGGTGGTGTTAGTAGTATTAGTAGTAGTGTTGTTGGTGATGTAGTGGTGGTAGTGGTGTACAGTATATGGGTCCAACACAACTGATGACCACAAAAACACTTGTCCTCCCCCTCCACCCTCCTGGGCCTCTCTCTCCTCTCCTCCTCTCCCTTTCCCATCTCACCCCTTCCATCCTTCCTTCCTAGGGCTCCTCCCTCCCCACCTCCTGCCTCCACTCTACCCCACAACTCTCTGGGTGTGAGCGTCTGAGAGGGGGAAAGGAGAGAGGGGGTGGTGAGGGGGAACGGGGGAGGAAAGGAAGGAAGGAGGAAGAGGAGGAAGCGTAACCCAGTTATGAGATGCTGGTCATGACAAATCTGTCCCTCGAGATGACGACAAACACACACACACACACACACACACACACACACACACACACACACACACACACACACACACACACACACACACACACACACACACACACACACACACACAAGTTCTCTCGAGAGTTACTATTTCACTTAGGAAAGGAATGGAACCAGTGTTAAACAGAGGTGAACAGTGGTGAACAGTGCTTAAGTCAGTGAGAACAACTCAACAGAACAGTCGTACCCAAGTTAACCTTCACACAGTGAGGTCCCAAGTACCCAGTGATAACGGCCCGTGAGACCCAACAACCAGCCATGTGTTAATCCGTCTACGATAGAAGGCCTGGGACCACACCTCACTCATATAACACCATCTGTGAGGGACTTACTACACCACGTCAGGTCCCTCATAACACCATATGTGAAGGAGTTACTACACCACGTGAGGCCCTCATAACACCATCTGTGAGGGAATTACTACACCACGTGAGGCCCCTCATAACACCATCTGTGGAATTACACCACGTGAGGCCCCGCATAACACCATATGTGAGGAATTACACCACGTGAGGCCCTCATAACACCATCTGTGAGGGAATTACTACACCACGAGAGGCCCCTCATAACACCATCTGTGAGGGAATTACTACACCACGTGAGGCCCCGCATAACACCATCTGTGAGGAATTATACACCACGAGCCCTCATAACACCATCTGTGAGGGAATTACTACCACGTGAGGCCCCTCATAACACCATATGTGAGGGAATTACACACCACGAGGCCCCTCATAACACCATCTGTGAGGAATTACTACACCACGTGAGCCCCGCATAACACCATCTGTGAGGGAATTACTACACCACGTGAGGCCCCGCATAACACCATCTGTGGGGAATTACACACCACGTGAAGTCCCTCATAACACCATATGTGAAGGAGTACTACACCACGTGAGGCCCCTCATAACACCATCTGTGAGGGAATTACTACACCACGTGAGGCCCCTCATAACACCATCTGTGAGGGAATTACTACACCACGTGAGGCCCCGCATAACACCATCTGTGAGGGAATTATACACCACGAGAGGCCCCTCATAACACCATCAGAGGGAATTACTACACCACGTGAGGCCCGCATAACACCATCTGTGAGGGAATTACACCACTAGAGGCCCCCATAACACCATCTGTGAGGGAATTACTACACCACGTGAGGCCCCTCATAACACCATATGTGAGGGAATTACTACACCACGTGAGGCCCCTCATAACACCATCTGTGAGGGAATTACTACACCACGTGAGCCCCATAACACCATCTGTGAGGAATTACTACACCACGTGAGGCCCCGCATAACACCATCTGGGAATTACTACACACGTGAAGTCCCTATAACACCATATGTGAAGGAGTTACTTACACCACGTGAGGCCCCTCATAACACCATCTGTGAGGGAATTACTACACCACGTGAGGCCCCTCATAACACCATCTGTGAGGGAATTACTACACCACGTGAGGCCCCGCATAACACCATCTGTGAGGAATTACTACACCACGAGGCCCCTCATAACACCATTCTAGGAATTACTACACCACGTCTCATAACACCATCTGTGAGGGAATTACTACACCACGTGAGGCCTCATAACACCATCTGTGAGGAATTACTACACCACGAGGCCTCATAACACCATCTGTGAGGGAATTACTACACCACGTGAGGCCCTCATATAACACCATCTGTGAGGGAATTACTACACCACGTGAGGCCCCCTAACACCAACTGTGAGGAACCACTACACCACGTGAGGTCCCTCCCAACACCATCTGGGAGGAGTTACTACACAGAGTTTGCTGTTCAACACCTACAAATCTGTATGTTCACTGTATGTTCCTTTACCTTTCTCTAATGAAGGCTTTTGTTAAACCACCAATGTATGTAATAAGTCATTTATGTCCAATGTATATTTTCAGCCTTCGGGCTGCAGAACTTTTTCAATAAACCGTCAATTTATTATTATTATTATTAAGAGAATCCTAACAGTCTACG
>NW_024716635.1:62500-90000 GCF_018991925.1 Homarus americanus | reverse complement strand
TTAACTAAGGTCATTAAGCGCCGAACAAGGTCATTAATTATTTAGTCAATTAGTATTTAAGAATCATACGAGATAGAATTGTATTTGAACGTAGAGAAAATACCTATCATTATCTTCAAATTTAACCTAACCCAAAAACACAACGTCACACTGAGAATTTAACTTACATAAGATAAGATTTTATTTAGCATTACAATTAAAGAGAAAAACTAATTCTCGTAGGGTTTTTTTTTCTTTGAGTTAATTCAGTATCTTGTGTGTATTTTATTTATTTATTTATTTTAATCTGGTCTTGTGATGACGTCAGTCCTTCTTCCCCAATTAATGAGATATGGGGCCGGGGAGGGGGAGGAGGGGAGGGGGGCGCTGGGCTTATCTGGCAGGAGGAGGAGGAGGGAGGAGAAGAGGAGAAGGAAGGTTTATTTAGGAGGAGGAGGAGGTTGGGCTTAACTGGAAGGAGGAACGGGAGGAGGTTGGGTTTATCTGGAAGGAGGAGGAGAAGGAGCGGGAGGAGGCTGGACTTATCAAGGAGGAGGAGGATGAGGAGGAGGATGAGGAGGAGCCTGGATTTATCTGGAAGGAGGAGGAGGAGGAGGTTAAGGGTTGACTCTATTATTATTTACCTGTGGTTTATTTATATTCTGTTCTTTAATTATAATTTACTTCAACTTTGTTCTTAATATTTCTATTTTATACCGATTAATTTGGTCTTATTTTCTTTGTTTCTGCCAACTTAAATTATATTTTTTATTCATTTATTTATTGTATTATTATTGGCATTATTATTATTATTATTATTATTGTTTTTAGTATTGTTGTTGTGCTTATTGTTGTTTTTTATTGTTATTGATATTATTATTATCATTATTATTATTATTATTATTATTATTATTATTATTATTATTATTATTATTATTATTATTATTCTGACCATTGATATTATTTGTTCACCCCATCATACTAAAGGCGGGTCCTGGGGCAGTGAGGGAGTGGGGCGGTGTTTTTCATTATACTCGTGGTTCCTCATTTCGTAAGACGCTTCACAAATTTCACACGGACCAAAGCCTAATTGAATTTTAATTAAAACCATTTGAAAAAGTCAGATATGGAGGGTCCAAACGAGTCTAGGGGGGGTGGTGAGGGGAGAGGGAAGGGGCACATCTTTGGGAGAGGTATATCTATGGTGAAAGGGAGGTGAAGGGGGAGGGGGAAGAGGTTAGGGGAGCAGAACTGGGGTGAAAGAAAGTGGGGTGGAGTAGGAGGGGAGAGGGGGGAGATATGTGAGGGTTAGGGGTGGGAGTAAAGGGTTGAAGAAGAAGAGAGAGAGAGAGAGAGAGAGAGAGAGAGAGAGAGAGAGATCAAAGCAAACAAAGGTTAGTAATAATTAAAATAACTAGTAGATAAACACACACACACACACACACACACACACACACACACACACACACACACACACACACACACACACACACACACACACACACACACACACACACACACACGGGGTTGAGGACAATATATAGAGTGGCTGCAACACCACATTACAACTAAGTTTTGTACAAGCAAGGAGAGGGGGGGAGGGGAGGGAGATTACCCTTAGCACTAGATGGCCAGGGTGAGGCTTAGAGGAGATTAGAGAGGAGAAGCTTTGTTGAAGGACACTGGTCGTTAGGTGAGGAGAGGGTGATGGAGCCAGGCAAGGGAGGCTTGAGTGCAGGACGCTAGGTGTGAGATGGAGGTTTGAACTTTATGTTAAAATGAATCGATGCATCAGCTTATGTTATCTATAATTACTAATTTGGAAACAATTGGTAATTTATGCAAATATTTACGTTAACGCATATAATGTTTACATCTTGGATATAATGGGAAGTATTGTAGACTTTATATTCGTTGATAATTAGTACTACATCTATCCTTCACTTCCTCAATGGTATTATTAAATAGCAGCGGAAACCTGAGTGAGAAGTATACCTTGGGAGCGAACCAGTGACCCTCAGGACGGAAGGTGAGCGTCTTATCCACTCGGCCAACTGTATCATGCAGTTAGGTTAGGTTAGGTTGGGCTAAGTTAGGTATGTTAGGTTAAATCAGGAGTAGTTAGATTGTTGATCAGGATAAGTTAACGGTTAGAAGGATTAGGTTAGTTGCGATAGGTAAGGTTAGATTAGGTTAGGTTAGGTTAGGTTAGGTTAGGATTAGATCAGGATAAATTAGATTAGGCCAGTGACGGGTCCGGTGCAGGAGGGGGGCCGGGTCTCAGCTGGCCAACACCACCCGGCCATCACCCACGCTATCATGCTAATTTTAAAGGATGCAACTGCCGATCTGTCTAGAAAAAAGGAATGAGGTAATTATCCGCCCTCAGGGCCGAATTCCCCAGGCGTTGGGTGGGGGGGCACAGGCCATGCTATCAGGAGGGGGAGATGACGGGGTTAGGGAGGGAGGGGATGAGGAAGAGATGGGAGAAGAGGAGTGGAGGGGAGGGAATTGAGGAGATGGAGGTGGGATAAGTAGAAGGAAGAGGTGGGGAAGGGGGATGAGGAGGAGGCAGAGGAGGGGGTGGTGAAGAGGGAAGGAAGACAGCAGGGTAGGGGTGAGGAGGGGGAAAACAGGGCTATACCACGGGCCTTCGTCTAATAGGTCGACCTCCCTATTCATGAGCGTTCTAATTTGTTTTATGCAAATTATTGGACCCAGAATTATTTTTCCTCAGTATATTCAGCACAACAGTATGCATATTGTTTATCATTGTTAATTTATTCTATGTGTTTGTCTATAAATATCATATATATAAAAGTAATACTGTAATGCACCTATTATTATTATTATTATTATTATTATTATTATTATTGTTATTGTTTTTATTATTATTATTATTATTATTGTTTTTATTATTATTATTATTATTATTATTATTATTATTATTGTTTTTATTATTATTATTATTATTATTATTATTATTATTATTATTATTATTGTTTATATTATTATTATTGTTTTATTATTATTATTATTATTATTATTATTATTATTATTATTATTATTACTGTTATTATTATTATTATTATTATTATTATTATTGTTATTATTGTTATTATTATTATTATTATTATTGTTATTATTATATTATTATTGTTATTATTATATTATTGTTATTATTATTATTATTATTATTATTGTTATTATTATTGTTATTATTATTAACCGATAATAAAGTTTAGACAAATATACTCAACTTTGAACTAATTTCATACACGTTGTATAACCCTGAACTACAACAATAATACACTCTGTATAATTCACAACCTGAAAGGACTCCGGCAAAATCACGCACGCACGCACGCACGCACGCACGCACAAACAGAACACAAACAAACACACAAATCACCATAAAACAACCAACGATAATCAATACAACACAATCATAATAATAAAAAAATTAGTTAATTTCATCAAATTAAGAAACAAATAGAGACGGAGTGAATAAGTCATAAAGTCCCTCCCTTCCTAACCCTCACACACCTCCCCCCCACACCTCCACACACCACCCCCACCCCACACACCACCCCTAATCCCCACACACCATTTCTACCCCACCCCCTACCCCTCCACACACAACCACCCCCACCCCACACCACCCCCCCACACCCACACACCACCCCCACCCCCACACACCACCCCCATCCCCACACACACACCATCTCCCTCACCTCCACCCCCACCTCCACACACACCACCCCCCACCTCACACACCCTCCCACCCCCCTCACACCTCCACACACCACCCCACCCACACACCACCCCCACCCTCCACACACCACCCCACCCCCACACCACCCCATACCTCCACACACCACCCCTATACCCCCACACACCACCCCCCACACCCATACACCACTCCCTACCCCCCACACACCACCCCACCCCACCCCCACCCCCACACACCACCCCCCCACTCCCCCCCCCCCACCCCACCCCCACCCCCACACACCACCCCACCACCCCCACCCCCCCACACACCACCCCCACCCCCACACACCACCCCCATCCCCCACACACTCAACCATCCCCACACACCACCCCCCCACCCCACATCACCTACCCCCACACCACCCCTTTACCCCCACACACCACCCCTACCCCACACACCACCCCCTACCCCCACACACCACTCCCAACCTCACACACCACTCCCCACCCCACTCCCACCCCCACTCCCTACCCCCATCCCCACACCACACACCACCCCTACCTCCACACATCACCCCCACACCACCTCACACACCCCTACCACCACCACACACCCCCACACACCACCCCACCCCCAAACACAACACTCCCCACCCACACACCACTCCCCTACCCCCCACACCCCTCCACTCCACACCACTCCCTACCCCCACACACCTCCTACCCCCACACACCACTCCCACCCCACACACCACTCCCTGCCTCACACACCTCTCCCCTCACTCCACCTCCCCACATCCCCCAGCCCCCCGCATCGAGTGTGCCGTCAAGGAAAATGGAAGGGTTAAAATCAAACGCTCGGCACAGGGGTGTGAGGCGGCTGGCTTCTAATTGGGACGATCTCGCGCCAACTTCAGCGACCGGCTCGGCCACTTAATCAGCCTTTCAAGGTACTGGGAGGGGAAGGGAGGGAGGGGAGGGGAGGGGAGGGGAGGGGAGAGGGAGGGGGAGGAGGAGGGGGGGAGAGGGGGAGGGGAGAGGAGGGGAGAGGAGGAGGAGGAGGGGAGAGAGGGGAGAGGAGGGGAGGGGAGGGGAGGGAGGAGGGGGAGGGGGAAGGAGGAGGGAGGAGGAAGGAGGGAGGGGAAGGAGGAGGGGAGAGGAGGAGGGAGGGAGGGAGAGGGAAGGGGACGGAGGGAGAGAAGGAAGGAGGGATGGGAGGGGTGGAATAGGTGGAGGGTAAGAGGTGGTTACGTCTCCTCAGGCCAGAATATTAGGGAGGTAAGGGAAGAGGGAAGGGGTAGAGGGTGGGTAGATTAGGGGGGTGGATTAAGAGGGAGATAGGTAGGGGGTAGAAGGAAGGGATAAAATAGGAGATGGTTGACGGAGAGGGGAGGAGGGAAGAGAAGGTATAAACAAGGAGGAGGAGGAAAGAAAGGGAAGGGTGGAGAAGAGAAGGGAAGAGGAAGAAGATTCAAGATTAGAAGGAGAAAGAAGAGGGGAGAGATGGGAAGGAAAAGAAAGAATAAGAAAGTAAGGGTTAGAGAAAGAGCAGAAAGAGGGGGGGGAGGAGGAGGAGGGGGGGGAATGGGAGGGGGGGATGGGAGGAGGAGGGGGGAAATGGGAGGAGGGGAAATGGGAGGAGGAGGAGGAGGGAAGGGGGGGTGAAGACATGATAGAGAAGAAGAGAAGATAAACTGGAGGGATGAAGAGAAAGAGATGAGAAGGGGGGGAGGAAGAAGATAATATAACTAGTGAAGGAGGAGAGAGAAGTGGGGGAGTAGAAGGTGAGGAGGAGGAGGAGGAAGGAGAGATGGAGAAGGAGGGAGAAGGAGGGAGAAGGAGAGGAATAGAGAAAGGAGATTTGGAGAAGAAGGAAGGAAGAGATGTAAAAGAGGAGGACGATGTGGAAGTGGAGGAGGATGGCGGATAGGTGGAAGAGAGAGAGAGAGAGAGAGAGAGAGAGATAACACAAGAACAACACTGAACAGAACACAGCTGAACGAGAGAACGAAATCGTGTGAGGAAATCAGCGAACCAGAAGGAGGAAGATAATTGTAAGAGGGGACACGATAGGGTTAGGTTAGGTTAGGTTAGGTTGGGTTAGGTTAGGTTAGGTTAGGTTAGGTTAGGTTAGGTTGGGTTAGGTTGGGTCAGGTTAGGTTAGGTTAGGTTAGGTTAGGTTGGGTCAGGTTATGTTAGGTTAGTGGGCTAAGTCTGGTTAGGTTAAGTTAGGAGAGGTCAGGTTAGGGTTGGGACGAAGTCTGATTAAGTTAGGATTAGGGGTTAGGCTAGGTTAGGTTAGGTTAGGTTTAGTTAGGTTAGGTTAGGTTAGGTTAGGTTAGGTTAGGTTAGGTTAGGTTAGGTTTGGTTAGGTTAGGTTTGGTTAGGTTAGGTTAGGTTAGGTTAGGTTTAGTTAAATTAAGGATATGTTAAGTTACGGTACCTTTGTTAGAGTAAGTTAAGTAAGGTTAAAGGCAAGTTAGGTTACAGATAAGTCAAGATAGATAAGGATAGATTAGATCAAAGTTGGGATAGATTAAGTGAGGTTAAGTTAAAAGTCGGTTATATTATCTCAGGTCAGGTTAGTTTAGTTAATGTTAAGTTAGTTTAGGTTATGTTGGCAAGTTAGATTAGTTTAGTTCCGTTAAGCTTGGGTTAGATTAAGTTAGATGAGTTAAGGTTAGTTTAGTTAAATTAATATAGTTAAGGTTACCTAAGTTAAGTTAATTTAGATTATATTAGCCTAAGTTAGGTTAGGTTAGGTTAGGTTAGGTTAGGTAAGATTAATTTAATTCAGTTAACGTTAAGTGAGAAAAAAGCCATGACTTACAAAACAAAAAGAATAAACGAGGAAACAGAAGAAAAACGTGATAATGACGACTAGAAGGAGGAAGTAAACAGAGGAAAGAAAGAGACAAGATAACTGAGGAGAAACAAAGAAACGGTCGAAGAAGACAAACAGAGTAGACATTAGCCAATTACACAAGTCAATGGAGGGAGTGACTTCAATATGTAAGGGGGGTAGGAGGTAGGTAGGGGAGGGGTGAAGGAGGTAGGTAGGGGGGGTGAAGGAGGTAGGTAGGGGAGGGGTGAAGGAGGTAGGTAGGAGAAGGGAGGGGTGAAGGAGGAGGGAAGGAGAAGGAGGGGAGGAGGGGAGGGAAGGAGAAGGAGGGGTGAAGGAGGGAGGGAAGGAGGGAGGAAGGTAGGTGAGTAGAAAGGGAGTGATGAGGGGAGAGGGAGAGTAGGTGAGGTAGGGAGGGGTGAAGAAGGGAGGGGTGAAGGAGGGAGAGAGGGGGTGATAGAGGAGGGGTGAAGATGGGTGGCAAGGAGGAACAGAAGAATGGAGGAGGGACTGGAAAGGAAGGGGAAGGGGGAAGGAGGAAGAGGTTAAAGAGTGAGGGTACAGGCAGAAGGAGGAAGGAGGAGAAGAATGATGGGAGAGGGAGGATACGAGGGAAGGGGAGGAGGAAGGAGAGAGGAAGGAAGGAGGAGAAGTGAGAGAGGGAGAAGAGAGGAGAGAGTTCCTCAAGTTGTGAAGAGAAATAAAGTGAAGTAAGAGGGTTGAAAGTGTCTCTAAGAGGACACACACACACACACACACACACACACACACACACACACACACACACACACACACACACACACACACACACACACACACACACACACACACACACACACACACACACACACACACACACACACACACACACACACACACACACACACACACACACACACGGTAGGTCATTCCAAACAAGATTCATTAAAATAGAATCTAAATCAGACGACTTCTCTTGCTAACATAATTTACATCCAATGAGAGACTGAGAGACAGACAGACAGACAGACAGACATAGACAGAGAGACAGACAGACATAGACAGAGACAGACAGACAGAGACATATATCTAGACGTTGAGAATAACCCCAATATTGGTTCCTCACTTGTATAAATCACCATCAGTCAGGTTAAGGAAAACGGGAACAGGGTTGTCTAATGAAGCAGTGTAGAAAACGTGATGTGTGAGAGACTTGTATTATTAATGTTGTCAACCATCTTGTGTCACCCAGAGGTCAAGAGGTCAACAAGACATAGAGGTAAAGGAAAGGTTAAGAGGTCAACAAGACATAGAGGTACGGGTGAGGTCAAGAGGTCAACGAGACATAGAGGTACAGGTGAGGTAAAGACATAAGAGGTACAGGTGAGGTCAAGACATAAGAGGTACAGGTGAGGTCAAGACATAAGAGGTACAAGTGAGGTCAAGACATAAGCGGTACAGGTGAGGTCAAGACATAAGAGGTACAGGTGAGGTCAAGACATAAGAGGTACAGGTGAGGTCAAGACATAAGAGGTACAGGTGAGGTAAAGACATAAGAGGTACAGGTGAGGAGGTACAGGTGAGGTCAAGATATAAGAGGTACAGGTGAGGTCAAGACATAAGAGGTACAGGTGAGGTCAAGACATAAGAGGTACAGGTGAGGTCAAGACATAAGAGGTACAGGTGAGGTCAAGACATAAGAGGTACAGGTGAGGTCAAGAGGTTAATGGAGGTCAGTAATGTATAGCGTTTAGTGAGGTCTGGCTTGTGTGGGGGTTAAATTTAGACACTCATTGAAGATTAAAAGAAAATCCTTCTCTTGGCCCTGTAAAGAAACGCCATTCATCATCATCATCATCATCATCATCATCATCATCACCATCATCACTATCATCATCAACACTATTTTCATCATCATTATCACCATCATCAACACCAATTTCATCATCATCAACACCAATTTCACCCTCATCATCACCACTATCATCATCATCATCAACACCATTTTCATCATCATCACCCTCATCACCATTACCCTCTATCCTCACAATAACCATCTTCTCACCTCATCATCGATCTGTGCATCATTACCATAACAGTGTAAGAATCATCAGCCTCTAGCATCACTATCATCATCACCAGCTGGTATCATCACCCTCACCAGCTGGTATCATCACCCTCACCAGCTGGTATCATCACCCTCACCTTCATCACTTTCCATCGTCATTTTCATCCTCTCTAAATAATTCGAGATTTCGGTTCTTTTTCTTCCTCCCTTTTCTCTCTCCTTCACTGACTTCGACTCCTCCTCTTCCTCCTCCATACTACTTTCCCCTCTCCCTACATCCTCCCCATCCTCTCTTTCCCTGTCCTTCCTACCCACCCTCCCTCTCCCTCCTTCCGACCCGACCCCACCCACCCTCCCTCTCTCACTCCTTCCTCCCTCTCCCTCTCCTTCCTCCCCTCACTTCCCCTCCCCTGCCATATCGTCTTCCCCTATCGCCAAGGTTCCCCCGGTTCTGGACCTTTTAGAGGCCAGTGTTAGTGAACTTGTCAATAAAATGTGTCCAGTGGCGGTCGACATAGTGCCAGTTACTCACTCACTCCCTCCCTCCCTCTCACCCAGCCTCTCTTCCCTCCTCCATATCATCTCCTACGTAATTATTCAACTTTCTACGTCTTTTATCATCTGTTCTTTGTTTCTGTCAACACACGGGGGGAGGGGGGGGGGGGAACTCAGGAATGATGCTGTAAAATTTCTACCGTCAGTCGAGGTTCTGGTGGCCGATGTGAAGGAGAAGAAGAAGAAAAAAAAAGAACATCGCATCTGAATAGTGACAACAGACGAAGCACTATTAGAAAAATTCGTCCTAATCACGTGGGGAGAGTTTCCGAGAGGCGGTAAAAGTGACCAGTCAAAGAAGCATCAATACTTTTAAAAGACGTGACGCTCCGAGTGATGCCTTCAGGCCGCCCTGTGAATATACAAGTTTTTTTTTCTTCTTCTTATTTCTCCTCCTCCTTCTCCTCCGACGTCTTTTTCTCACAAGGAGAGTGTACGGAGGTGGAAAATGAACGACGGACGACTCCCTCTGACTCCCAGGGTCCCCCACCCTTCCTCCCTCTCTCACATGACTGCTTAAAACTAACACTTAAAACTGATTAACTCTACTCCGGTTTAAATTATTATTACGTAAACACATAAAACTGATTACTTACACCTTGCTTAAAATTAGATTTACTTAATACCAACAGATAAATCTGATTAAATTTTACTTTGGTTCAAGAGAAATGTCAGAATTAATCTTCAAAAAATAAAACGCTGACATGTTTATAACTATTACAGGATGACTCTGACACAACCATGCCATGTTATACTGTACGGATCAATGAGCCGACATCATGGTACTACTCCGGCGTTGGAAAATATTTTATAGATAATGTGACAAAATATGGCACTTCCTCTTTTAATACCTGACACCATTACTGCCAAAACTGGCATCATATCTGTCACAATTACCACCACTAGTGCCACATTTGACAACACTAATGCCACATTTGACACTATTACCTACCTAACAGCATTATATCCGGGTTCCCTGCTAGACAACCTCACTGTATAATGTCGATGGTTTTAAACCCTTCATTAAATATTTTGTTATACTTTCCTATAAGATTCAGCTTCCAGTGAGAACTCTTCTGTACATCCAGCCAGAACTCCTGCAGCAATATTCAAGAAAAGAGGTGTCCAGGTGTCCAGCCAACCAGGTCCTACAGCAGTAATCAGGACCAGAGTGGTGGAGTCCCAGGGGCGGGCTGGACACACCCCGAGGGGCCCCCGCCACCCGCCACGATCTGTCAGCCGCCATCCTTATAATTAACCCACACATTTTTTAACCGCGAGGAGAACCTGTCGATAATTAGCTGGTGCTGGAGAGCCCCTGGCCTGGACTACTGCCTGCTTCCAGATGCCTGAGCTGGTGCAGTCTACCTTAGGGTCTTGTGTGGCTTAAGGTGCAGTGTGTCCTAGGGTGGAGTGTGGCTTAGGGTACAGTGTGGCTTAGAGTGGATTGCGACTTAAGGTGTAGTGTGGCTTAAGGTGTAGTGTGGTTTAAGGTGGAGTGTGTCTTAGGGTGGAGTGTGGCTTAGAATGGAATGTGGATAAGGGTGAAGTGTGGCTTAGGGTGGAGTGTGGCTTAGGGTGGAGTGTGGCTTAGGGTGGAGTGTGGCTTAGGGTGAAGTGTGGCTTAGGGTGGAGTGTGGCTTAGGGTGGAGTGTGGCTTAGGGTGGAGTGTGGCTTAGGGTGAAGTGTGGCTTAGGGTGGAGTGTGGCTTAGGTGCAAACTCACGAACTCAATAAACCAATATCTGCTTCACCCCAGAACTCTGCAGCTCTTCTTTGTCCCCCCCCTTACCTCCTCCTCCTTCCTCTCACCTCTCTTCCAGCCTCCAGGTATTTTCTCCTCACCTCTTCCAGCCTCCAGGTATTTCTCTCACCTCCCAACCTCTCCCAGGTACATCACCTCTCCCAACCTCCAGGTACACCTCATCACCTCCCAACCTCCAGGTACACCTCATCCACCTCTCCCAACCTCCAGGTAAACTCTTATCACCCCCAACCTACAGGTAGGTACACCTTCACCTCACCACCTACCATCTCCCCCCCGTCACCTGCCCCCCCCGCCCCCTCACACCCGCCGTGCCACGCCTCCAATACCCAGGGAGCCGGACGATGTTGCGCCTCTCAGAGTTAGAATATCCTCCTCATCTTGGAAACTCATTTGGGTTCATATTTACCTTCAAATACAATTCTTCGCCATAACACCGAAGTAAAATATTTGGAAACCTGTGTGGGGAAAGAAAAATGCTTAATGAAACCCCAAAACTTGCAAAGAATGTGGGGGAACTAATACACTCAAGGGGCCGAGGAGGAGAAACTTGTGACTTTGAAGTTGACTCGCCCCCCCAAGTTGCAGTCGACAATCAATAGGAGCTCACCAAAGGGGCTGCACCAAGACCTTTGAGGGAATCCTGCCAGGGACGACTCCTACTGGGTACGTTCATCACGCCTACAACATGTTCCTCCTGCCTGCTTGGCTGCCTGCCTGCCTTTCTTGGTATATCCTTAGCTGTGTTAAACTATCACGGTGGTAGTTCTCGATGTTGGTAGTTCTCGATGTTGGCAGTTCTCGATGTTGGTAGTCACCAATGTTGGTAGTCACCGATGTTGATAGTCCCCGATGTAGTAGTCCCCGATGTACCGATGTTGATAGTCCCCGATATTGGTAGTCACCGATGTTGATAGCCCCCGATGTTAATAGTCCCCGATGTAGTAGTACTCGATGTAGTAGTCCCCGATGTTGGTAGTCCCCGATGTTAATAGTCCCCGATGTTTATAGTCCCCAATGCTAATAGTCCCCGATGTTAATAGTCCCCGATGTAGTAGTCCCCGATGTTAATAGTCCTCGATGTTGGTAGTCTACTAAACTATAAAAGGGCGCCTAACATTACAACTGGGGCGGTGAAGGTGATCGAGTACAGTGCCTAGTTTACTGCCACTGCCTTCTGGTGTATCTAAGAGTAAAGAGAAGTGTAACGCTATCCACACTGTCCCTCACTGTGTACCGTATTATCATCACATTATACACCTGCAGTCTTGTATAAGGTCAGGTGTTCTAAAATAACAAAAGTTTTTATAGTGAAGAGAAATATTTAAACGGGACGGCGTGTGTTTGAAGGTAACCTTTAACCAGTCCCAATAAACCATTAACCACATCAATATATTGTTGACAGCCGTGACCTTCAGGCTAGCCTCGTGTGTACTGGGGAAGGGAGGGAGGAAGGAGGGGGCGTTTATAAAGTTTTAAGACTCGTAACTCTTTATTATAGAGACAAAGATCAGAATATTATATCATCTATATAAACAGGGTATATATCATTCTTTATTCCCCGTATATAATGATGGGTGCGTGGATATGGAAAAAATATTAAAACACATCCATATAATAGTGTGTGTGTGTGTGTGTGTGTGTGTGTGTGTGTGTGTGTGCCATCACCTTCTTAACTAATTACCCTTCACATCACACCTGGTACACCTTTCCCTCCGACATGTACTAAAATATTACAATCAAGGTGCGAGGGAGAATCTTATATACTTGAAACTTTCTGGGAACTTTGGGTCCTGTATGGAGTCTTGTGTAAAAGTTTCAGCAGGTCCTCAAGTGGCTTTACTACGCTCTTAATTAATAACTAGTCAATGGAACTTTAATGTGGCTGTATTCCGCCTCCCTCTCCACCTGTTAATGAGGTAGACTGATGTGGCACCTATGGACTTGTTGATGCCTGTGGACTTGTTGATGTCCGTGGACTTGTATCTGATGCCTGTGGACTTGTTGACGCCTGTGGACTTGTTGACACCTGTGGACTTGTTGACACCTGTGGACTTGTTGACACCTGTGGACTTGTTGATGCCTGTGGACTTGTTGATGCCCGTGGACTTGTTGACGCCCGTGGACTTGATGCCCGTGGACTTGTATCTGATGCCTGTGGACTTGTTGCTGATGCCCGTGGACTTGTTGATGCCTGTGGACTTGTATCTGATGCCTGTGGACTTGTTGATGCCCGTGGACTTGTTGATGCCTGTGGACTTGTTGACGCCTGTGGACTTGTTGACACCTGTGGACTTGTTGACACCTGTGGACTTGTTGACACCTGTACTTGGCCTGTGGACTTGTTGATGCCTGTGGACTTGTTGACGCCTGTGGACTTGTTGACGCCTGTGGACTTGCTGACGCCTGTGGACTTGTTGATGCCTGTGGACTTGTTGACACCTGTGGACTTGTTGACGCCTGTGGACTTGTTGACACCTGTGGACTTGTTGACACCTGTGGACTTGTTGACGCCTGTGGACTTGTTGATGCCTGTGAACTTGTTGACACCTGTGGACTTGTTGACACCTGTGGACTTGTTGACACCTGTGGACTTGTTGACACCTGTGGACTTGTTGACGCCTGTGGACTTGTTGATGCCTCAGAACTTGTTGACACCTGTGGACTTGTTGACACCTGTGGACTTGTTGACACCTGTTGAAAAGTAGCCAGAAGCTCCCGTGGATTATTAGCCTGATACACCTGTGAACTTGTTAACGGAGACACCTGTGAAGTCGTAATCTGAGGCACTACCTAACCTGATCACTAAAGCCCAGTGAACAACAGCGATAATAGTGGCACCCCAAGACAGGTCACGGCTCGAAGACAAATTTCAGAGAGCTGTGGGCCGAAGTACGTATTCGATCGTGCTGGTCTGGGTTTGGTCTGGTCTGGGTCTACTCTGGGTCTGGTCTAGTCTAGTCTGGGTCTGCTCTTGGTCTGGTCTGGTCTAGTCTGGGTCTGGGTCTGGTCTGCTCTGGTCTGGTCTGGTCTGGTCTAGTCTGGGTCTGAGTCTGGTCTGCTCTGGGTCTGGTCTGGTCTGGCTCTGGTCGGCCCGGAAAATCTGAAGGCTTTGAATAAGTGAGCTTATGTATGGCCTCTCTTGCCTATGACCCCATCAACGCTTCATCACCGCTGGTTAATGGCTGGGCTGGGCTGGGCTGGGCTGGGCTGGGCTGGGCTGGGCTGGGCTGGGCTGGGTTACTTTAGGTTGTTAGGTCAGGTGAAGTTAGGTTAGATTAATTTAGGTTAGTTTACGTTAGGATAGTCAAAGAGATGGTTAGGTTAGTTTAGCTTTTAGGTTAGGCCAGGTTAGGTCAGGTCAGCTTAGAGTAGGTCAGATCAGGTTAGATTAGGCCAGGTTAGGTGAGCCAACGGTGAGGTGAGGCCAGGTTAGGTGAGGCCAAGTTAGGTCAGGTTAGGTTAGGTTAGGTTAGGTTAGGTTAGGTTAGGTTAGTTTCTGTTTAGTTTAGAAAAGAATCAATAGACACAGTTCATCTCCCACTTCCCGGAAGACACTTGAAATGTTTACAGTTGAAGCTGACACTAAGGTGATCCTCTATGTACGAGCATGGTGGAGGGGGATACACAGGGCTCATCCTTAAGCATAATCAAGGACTGGAGTAGGTCCCCCTCAGCGCTAAATTAAGTAAGTGTCGAGCCTACAACTCCCCCTCCTTGGAGTAAGTCTCATCCCGGCGGTGCTCTGAACCTCTCCGACTCCCCCATGTAATATGCACGGCCCTCCCCTCCCTCCCCCTTCTCTTCCTACCAACCCTCTCTCCCCTCCCTCTCTCTCTCCCTCCTCTCCTCCCAACTCTCTCTCCCTTCCCTCCCTCTCTTCCTCCTCCACTCCCTCCCTCCCTCCTTCCCCTCTCCACCCTATCTCCCTTTCATCCCTCCCGTCCCTGCCTTCTCCCCCACCCTCTCTCTCTCCCCACTCCCTCCCCACCTCCCTCCTTCCCTCCCTCCTCACTACACCAACACCTCCTTCCCAATTTTTTGTTGCCATCTTCTCATTCCACCTGTGTGTCTCGTCTCCGACCTTCTGTACTGGTGTCTATGCCTGGAGTGGATGGGGTGAGGCAAGGTGTTAATGAGGCAGGTGTGTGGGTGTATAGGTCAGATATGGCCGCCCTCAGTGCCAGCTTGGAGACTCGCCAGGCCTCAACAACAACAAAAACACGACTGAACAATTTTTTCCCCTAACACACACACAGTCATCTCTTTAGTTTATCTAGAGCTGAGAATTTAACGCTGTTGCCTGGTAAAAGTAAGTTCGAGGTATTTTATGTAAGTGCCAGCATGTGTGGGCATTACTGTACCACGTGTTGAGAGGGTAGAAGAGGGTGAGGAGGGAGGAGGTTGAGGGAGGAAAGGACGAGGGCCAGCGGGAAGCGACGGTGCGGGAGGAAAACTCTACTGGTGTGGGTCGGGGGCGGCGGCGGCGGCACTTAATATGTAAACTTTTCCTTCATAATGAAATTGTTTTCATCTGGAGGCGATACAGAGATGTGCAAAAGTCTCGCCCTTGGCAAGTATTATGTGGAAACTTTTGTCATCTCCGTATAAAAATCTATTGTTTTGCTCCTGCCTGTGTGACACCGGGTCCGGGAACGCAATTATTCTGACTTTTGTCCTTTGTAAAGTCTATTGTTCCTCTCGCTGCCTCTGACACTTGACAAGTACAATTCTTATACGCCAGCACCCGGCGTAGAGCGGCCCCGCCCTCCCTGCCCGCCGGCCAGAGTCAACTATGACGTAGTATCTTCAGAAGTTCAGCCCCGCCCAAAGTTTTTTATTCTTAGTAAAAAAAATACATCACACACAATACAAACTATAAGGTGAACTATATAAACAACACACGATACCAATGGTCATCAAAAACAATATATATACAATTATGAAACAGTGAGTCGAGACAAAATACTCCTCCAATACTCCTCGTCACCTCAGGAGGATAATTAGGTATCCCGTAAAAAAAATAAAATCATTCCTGGTGAAGAAGTGAGTCTCTCCTCCACAGCACAGTAAAGACTCACACTCCAGCCTTGAACACATACCAGGTCACCAGTATTATTGTCAAGGTCGTTTTTTCTGAGGGAACTAAACCTAAGACGTGGGTAGTGACTGTTTACTGTACTATAATAAAAACATGTGACAGGTGGGAAAAATTAATCTCTGAGGTACAGTTCACACACACACACAGGTAACACTATCAAGAAACTTATTATTCTCTCTAAAATAACCACCAATAATTCAATTACACCGGAATGTAATATAAAGAAAAAATAATCACAATTAATCAAGTTCTGTTAAATAATAATACTCCCAAACGTTAAAATATACAATAATAACTAATTCGTGTTTTAACAATAAATTCATCATACAATATTCTATCATAAAAAAAAAAAGTTGATAAAGAAGTAATTATGAAGACTAGTACGTAAGGCGTAACACTATGTTGTAAGCCGGAATTAACAATATCCTCTCTTACCTGTAGGTCCCGTGGATGACTCTGTAACAAGGAGACAATTATGACATTAATATCTCAGTAATTATCAACACAACTACACACCTCCATTACTAACATTACTCCAACACACTCAAGAACATTATGTACACATTATGATATATATATACATCCAGCACATTATACAACACATTAAAGATCATTATACACATTATAATTCATATATAAACCAAAAGCACCGACAAAATACAGTATATAAAAGCAGACAAAAATAATAATTAGTAACAATAATAATTTAAGTAATAACGATTAATAATGTAAGTAATAATAAGTAATAAGACGATAAACAACAGACAGACAGACAGACAGACAGACAGACAGACAGACAGATCTCAACAACAAAGACAAAAATGGCAATAACTTCACTGTCTCAACACACACACACACACACACACACATACCTACACCCACACACACACATGAAGCTCAAAAGCATAAGTTCAACACGACACACACACACACACACACACACACACATGCTCTCTCTCTGTGTGTGTGTGTATATATGTGTGTGTGTGTCTGCTCCTTCAAGTTCACATCAAAGACGACCACCCTTGTTTTGGTCGACACAACATCGTCATCATTAAGTGACACAAACTTTATCCTAAATGACGGACAAATTGCCATCGGAAATATTGCTGGCTGTTTACTTCAAGTTTATGCCGGGGGAGTTTATGCCTGGGGAGTTTATGCCGGGGGAGTTTATGCCTGGGGAGTTTATGCCTGGGGAGTTTATGCCTGGGGAGTTTATGCCTGGGGAGTTTATGCCTGGGGAGTTTATGCCTGGGAAGTTTATGCCTGGGGGAGTTTATGCCGGGGGAGTTTATGCCTGGGGAGTTTATGCCGGGGGAGTTTATGCCGGGGGAGTTTATGCCTGGGGAGTTTATGCCGGGGTAGCTAAAGTAAATGAACACTCTAATGGTACCACCAGCCTTCAATTTGGCCTCGAACAGTGAGTCTCGAGTTTCAGAAGTACTGTAGTTGTTGTAATATTTCGAGAGACAAGAGATGTAGAGAGATAAAACATGAGAGAGATAAGAGATGAGAGAGATAAGAGATGAGAGAGATAAGAGATAAGAGAGATTAAGAGAGATGTGGAGAGATATGAGATGAGAGAGATAAGAGATGAGAGATAGAGAGATAAGAGATGTAGAGAGATATGAGGTACAGATAGAGAGACAAGAGATGTAGAGAGATAAAACATGAGAGAGATAAGAGATGAGAGAGATAAGAGATGTAGAGAGATATGAGATAAGAGAGATATCTGTCATGCTCCCTCCAATACCTCGTCGAGTACAAGAACAGCATACACAAACTTACGTGTGTGTGTGCGTGTGTGTGTGTGTGTGTGTGTGTGTGTGTGTGTGTGTGTGTGTGTGTGTGTGTGTGTGTGTGTGTGTGTGTGTGTGTGTGTGTGTGTACAGAGGTCACAATAGTTGGTAGATAACTTACACATATCATTGAAATACAACTTGGTCCAAAGACTTCCTTAAAAAGCTTGAGAGTTAGACGAGAGAAAGAGAGAGAGAGATGAGAGAGAGAGACAGACAGATGAGAGAAAGAGACAGAGATGAGAGAAAAAGAGACAAAGATGAGAGTGAGAGAGAGAGATGAGAGAAAGAGACAGAGAGATGAGAGAAAGAGACAGAGAGATGAGAGAAAGAGACAGATGAGAGAAAGAAACAGAGATGAGAGAAAGAGACAGAGATGAGAGAAAAAGAGACAGAAAGATGAGAGTGAGAGAGAGATGAGAGAAAGAGACAGAGATATGAGAGAAAGAGACAGAGATGAGAGAAAAAGAGACAGAAAGATGAGAGAAAAAGACAGAGATATGAGAGAAAGAGACAGAAAGATGAGAGAGAAAGAGACAGAGATGAGAGAAAGAGACAGAGAAAAAGACACAGAAAGATGAGAGAAAGAGACAGAGATGAGAGAAAGAGTGAGTAGGATAAGGGAAAGAGTGAGTGACATGAGAGAAAGCGTGAGAGATGAGAGAAAGAGACAGAGATGAGAGAAAGGAACAACAAAATGGCAGGGAGAGAGCGAGAAAGCCCAGATGGAATTTCTAAGAAAGAGACGGGAGATGTGCAGACAGGGGCCAAGAAAGTTTGGTGTGTGTGTGTGTGTGTGTGTGTGTATGACCGCCTCCTGCTCAAAGGCAATATTGTATATACATGTGTGCGTGTGTATATATTTGCATGCAGTGAGCTTGCATGTGTGTGTGTGTGTGTGTGTGTGTGTGTGTGTGTGTGTGTGTGTGTGTGTGTATACATAGTGTATGTGGGGAAGAGAGGGAGGAAAAGGTCAGGAGAATAGGTTAAGCTGACCACAGGGTGAGGTCACACACACACACACACACCTGTAAAATACACTAGGTCAGCCTGAAACAACCGCCCACCACACACCAGTACCTGCCATGCCATCACCACTATGGTCCCATACCTGTACCATCCCACTACAGTACCATACACTATACCATCACCACTATGGTACCATACACCTGTACCATCACCACTATGGTACCATACACCTGTACTCCATCCCACCACTACCAGTGCCGCCATCCTGCTTTCCATCCACTATGAGTGCCATACACCCTGTACCATCACACTGTGGTACCATGCACCATCACCACTATGGTACCCATACATATGCCATCACCACTGTGGTACCATACACACATATGCCATCACCACTATGGTACCATGCACACCTGTACCATCTGCCACTGTGGTACCCATGCCTGTGCCATCACCACTATGGTACCATGCACCTGTACCATCACCACTGTAGTACATACACCTGTACCATCACTGCATGGTACCCATGCACCTGTACCATCCCACCACTTTATACAGTACCCATACACATAATACCCATCCCACTGTGGTGCCCATACACCTGTACCATCACCCTTTTTTTTTTTTCTAAGTGCCATGCACCTATTACCATCACCACTGTAATTTCCATGCACTTATACCATCACCACTATGGTACCATACACATATCGTCACCACTGTGGTTGCCATGCCTGTGCCTGCATCACCCACTGTGGTGCCATGCACCTGTATCATCTCACCACTGTGGTACCCTGCACACCTGTGCCATCCTGCTGTAGTACCATACACCTGTACCATCACCACTATAGTACCAACACACCTGTGCCATCTACTGTGTACCATACACCCCTAATACTGCATCACACCACTATGGTACCATACACCTGTACCATCACCACTATGGTACCATACACCTGTATACATCCTGTAGTACCATACACACATGCCATCATCATTATGGCCACCATACACCTATACCATCCACCACTGTGGTACCATACACCTGTATCACCACTATGGTATATGCCTATGCCATCCTGCTATGGTACCATACACCTGTACCATCATCAGTATGATGCATACCTAATACCATCACCACTATGGTACCATACACCTATACCATCACCCTGTAGTACCATACACCTATATCATCACCACTGGTACCATACACCTGTACCATCACCACTGTACCATACCTATACTCATCATCAGTATGGCTGCATGCACATAATACCATCACCACTATGGTACCATGCACCTGTACCATCACCACTGTGGTGCCATACACCTGTACCATCTACACTATAGTACCATGCACCTGTGCATCACCACTATGAGTACCCATACACCTGTATCATCACCACTGTGGTACCATACACCTGTGCCATCCTGCTATGGTACCATACACCTGTACCATCACCACTAAATACCATACACCTGTACCATCTCACCACTATGGTACCATACACCTATACCATCCCTGTCACAATATTTTTATTTATTTACACATTTTGTCCTTCACGTTAAGTCTTCACACACATGTAACCCTAACCTAACCTATTTAACCTGATTTAAACAAATTGTCTAACATAACCTAACCAACCTAACTTCTTCTTAACTTCTACTTCTTCTAACCTAACCTAGTTGACAGAAATCCACAGAGATATGAAGGGGGGGCGGTAGAGGTTTACTATGATAAATGTGGCCCGTCAGAAGCCTGGCGCTCTCAGTCCTCTCATCTACTCTCCCTCACCTCCCTCACCCTCCCTAACATCTCCCACTCACTCCCTCCCCTCACCCCACCTCCCATCCCTCCACTCCTTACCCACCTTCCTTCCCTCCCCTCCACCACCTCAACTCTCCCATTTATCTATCTCATCTATACTCTCTCTCTCTCTCTCTCTCTCTGGGTCATACCACCCCACCAAACCCCTCCCTCAACTCCTCCCCCCCCTCCACACACCCACCCACCTCACCCCACCCACCCTCACCTTGATTTAAATTGACTTATTATGATGAAGATGGCAAGCTCCTTTGTGTGTGTGTGTGAGTATTAAAGACCTCATCCTCAAGGCCGAGCTCCACTCAAAGCCAGAGAGAGGAGTAAATAATACACAGCATACACCAACATTTCCTTCACTGGTATATCTCTCTTATGTAGTATATGTCTATGTCATTATAGAGAATTAAAAACGACAAATCTCTTACCACAGACTTAGGTAAATTTTGGTAAGGTGATTTAGAAACCGATTATTTAGTAAGAATTGTAGAGTTTAATTAAGAATTTATTTATACTTAAGTTAGTATTGAGTCATAGGATGTATAAAATAATGTTCCAGACAGGTTGTATACTGAATAACATTAAGGAGAGTACAAGACTTCCTAACACACAGAGAAACACAAGTAGAAAAAAAATAAAAAAATAAAAAAATAAAATAAAATATAATAAAAATAAATAAATAAATAAATAAATAAATAAATAAATAAATAAATAAATAAATAAATAAATGTATCCTTCATTCTATTCTTCCCTCTCTCTCCTCCTCTTATCATCCTCACCCTTATCTTTGTATATTATAAGGTAAAATGATGGAAATATATTACTTCTTTTAGTTCATTATCAAACAGGAAGAGAGAGAGAGAAAGTAAATTAAAGTCTGAAGTACTGGAGGAAGGGAGGAGGAGGAGGAAGGACAGTGTGTGCTTGAAGACAGAAATGAAGTGTCATCAGTACAAGTGAAGAAAGAGAGACACACCTTCTGGAACGTACCCTCCTCACACCCTTCTGGAACACCCCACCCCTCCCCCACACACACCCTTCGAACATACCCTCCCTCCCCCACACACCTTCTGGAACATTACCCCTCCCTCCCCCACACACCCTTCTGGAACATTCCCCTCCCTCCCCCACACACACACCCTTCTGGAACATTACCCCTCCCTCCCCCCCACACACCCTGGAACACCCTCCTCCCCCACACACACCCCTTGGAACATACCCCTCCCTCCCCCCACACCTTCTAGACATCCCTCCTCCCCCACACCTTCTGGAACACTACCTCCCTCCCCCCACACCCTTCTGGAACACACCTCCCTCCCCCCACACCTTCTGGAACATTACCCCTCCCTCCCCCACACACCCTTCTGAACATTACCCTCCCTCCCCCCCCACACACCCCTTCAGACACTACCCCTCCCTCCCCACACACCCCTTCTGAAACATTACCCCTCCCTCCCCACACACCCCCCTGGAACATCCCCTCCCTCCCCCCACACACCTTCTAGACACCCCTCCCTCCCCCCACACACACACACATACACCTGAGATCTAATAAAACCCACACTATTCACATCCAAAACAAAATCTAAAGACAAAAAATAATAAAAACAAAAAAAAAAAAAAAAACCCCATAAATTACCTAAAGTACAAAAAAAAACCAACTATATAAAGAAGTAGAGATTAATAAAATAAAGGAAGAGTTCTCCCCAAGAGGGTTTTAGTTAATAATTCACATTATTTATCACAGCATTAGCCCTTCCACGTAACCTGAGTAAATTGTAAACGAAACTTTTTACAGCTAACAAATAACATATATAAAACCCAGGACGTCCTCAGCCTGGTGAGGGGGTGAGGGGGAGAGGGAGTGAGGGGTGAGGGTGAGGTGAGGGGGAGGAGGAGGAGGAGGGTGAGGGAAGGGGAAGGGTGAGGGTGAAGGAAGGAGGGAAGGAGGAGAGGAGGGAGGGAAAGAATCGGGAGAGAGAGAGAGAGAGAGAGAGAGAGAGAGAGTCCTCACAGCCCTTGTAAACAAAGAAACAAAACCCAGCCACCACCACTGCCCCTCGGCCCGGGAGTCAGGTAAACAAACAAACAATAGTCCACTCCAGCAGCCTCCATCAATCAGAATCAGTCGAACCAAAATCCCTCAGATACATGAAATTGCGTAGATTTTTTTATTGTAGTTTTTGAAGGGTTGTGGATATAGGAAAAAAGATGGGTTATGGGGGTTATAGTTGTAGTTTTGGGGTTGTGAGGATAGGATCACTGCCATTGCTAATAAACCTCAACCTTATTTTTGTTATAGACAGACACACGAACCACCTTACTTAAATTAACCACAGAGAGACAAACGCAGGAGTCACTCCGGAACTACAGGAACCTAACCTAACCCAACCCAACCTAACCAACACAACACAAACACAACCAACCCTACTTAACTACTTCAACCCAACCTACACAACACAAAGCCTAACAAACCTAACCTAAACCTAACCTAACCAACCAACACAACCTCCCTAACCTAACCTAACCTAACCCAACCAAACCTAACACCAACCTACCTCACCCTCTAAACCTAAACCACCACACACACCAACCCAACCTAACCCCCCCTAACCTAAACCCAACACAACCCCTAACCCAACCTAACCAACCTAACCCCACACCAACCCACCTCCACACCACCTTACTCCCAACCCAATCCTCAACCCAACTAACTAACCTAACACAACTACCTAACTAACGTCAAACCATGATATTCAATGTTTTCTTGTAATATTTGAGAGTGAAAGTTTGAGTTAACTGGTATATCAACATTTCTCCTGCAGCACTACTACAAAATTGGGGTTTTGAGGTTTTCTGGGGGGTGGGCAGGGGTGGGAAGGGTAGGAAAGGGAAGGAGGAAGGGAAGGAAGGAAGGAAGGCGAGGAGAGGGAAGAGGAGAAAGAAGGGAGGGAGGGAGAATAGGGGAGAGGGGGAAGGGGGTATTAGGAGTTTTATTGCACAAATACTTCAAGTACTTGTTTGTGAATCTGGAGGATCAGGTCTGGATTGTTGAGTATCTTGGCTAGATTCGAGATTTAAGTATACCTGTAACTTTACCTGAGGAGAGAGTGTGTGTGTGTGTGTGTGTGTGTGTGTGTGTGTGTGCAGGGGCCGTAACTAGGCATTAGGAGGGTCGTGGGTCATTCATTAGATCCATCCCGACTCGTCCACGTGGCCTGTCCTGCGCCACCAGTAGGCCGCCAACACCCTCCCTCCTCCACCACCTCTACCCTCCCTCCATCACTACTACCGCCACCACCCACTACCACCAACCATTCCACAATTCAATTACTGCCTGAGTGTACTCGCCGCAGGCTCTATAAGGCCCAGTTCAGAGTGCGGCCAAATTCCTCTGGAGAGGACCAGAGAGAGGTGAGCCGCGCCCACAATCACCACCGCCACCTCTCTACTATTTAAGGCCTCTTCTGTGTATGTGGGGGGCGGAGAGGAGGGCCGATCCTCCCTACTGGCGAACACATAACTGGCCAATTCTTATCCCCATTGATCCACTAACTACTACAACAGACACGATGCTCAAGCCACAACCACCAACACTTAAGAGACTCTCAAGTACTACAAGTCTCTTATAACAGCTACAAGTATCAATATAAATACAACTCTGAGCCAGTTTTTGTTTGTCAGCTTGGTGTGAGTGACCGGGAGGTGAGGTGAAGAAACCTCCCTAAAGAATGGCCCAGGAAGCTGCCATTGAAATAAACCCAGGGAGGAGAGGAAGAGGAGGGAGGTGAGAGGGAGAAGAGGCGAGGAAGGGGAGGAAGGGCGAGAAGAGGGAGGAAGGAAGAAGTAAGGGAGGAGGAGGAAGGGGAAGGAAGGAAGGAAGGAAGGGCGAGAAGGAAGAGGGAGGGAAGGAAGAAGTAAGGGAGGAGGAGGAAGGAAAGGGAAGGAAGGGTATGGAAGGGTGAGGAAAGAAAGGAAGGGTGCAGCAACATCTCAACATTCATCCTCTTCTAGTTACCAGTGACGTTTCCTCCTCCTTTTCCCTCCCTATACCTTCATTATATTTCCCTTTTCTCCCTTCCAATTCATTCTTCCTCAACCTCTTCCTTCCCTCTACCTCATTCTTCCTCGTTCTCCTTCTCCTCTCCACTTCAATTCTTCATCATCTCTCCTCCTCTTCCTTTCCCTCCCTACCTCATTCTTCGTCATCCCTCTTCCTTCCTTCCCTCCACTTCATTCTTCCTCGACCTTCTCCTCCTCCGTAGCAACAATCTGGCTAATTACTTCACAGGGGGATCTAGTGCTGGGGACTTACCTTACTCCCCTCGGTACTCCCCTCGGTCCTCCTCCTCCCCCCCTCCCTCCCCCTCCTCCCCGCAAGGGCTGACACCAATTTCCCCAGATCATTTTTGTCCAGGAAGCATTTCTTTACAGGTTTTCTTGAAGGGGATATTTTTTTTTTTTTTTTTCCTCTAGGTTCATCATGGTCACTGTCGCTATGTTGTCCTTCTCTAGTTTATCTTATCCTTCTTCTTCTCTCCCTCCTTTTTATTTTCCTGTTTTATTTTTGTTATTTGGTTCTTCCCTGTTTTTTTTTGTTTCTACTTCACATGTTAATGCTTCCTTCCTAGTATGTCAATATTCTTCTAATTTCTCTTTTATCTCCCAAGTCTATTTTCATTATTTTCTTTTCTCAATTTATCTTTATTTTTCTTTATTTATCTTATCTTAATATTTCTCATCTCAAAACATTAATAATAATCTCCGCCCTGGTTAAAACGTTTCCAATAGAGTACTAGAACCAACGTTAATTATGTTCTCGTAACAAAAAAAAAAATAACGTTCATGTGACGTCAGTTCGAGGTTACACGGGAATATATGGAAATAGTGTTATAATATATGTTAACACGCTATATTAGGTACTGGGGTATAAGTTATGTATATGCTCTCTCTCTCTCTCTCTCTCTCTCTCTCTCTCTCTCTCTCTCTCTCCTCTCTCTCTCTCTCTCTTTTAATTTACCACTCCTCTCCCTCAGTTCTTTTTCACCTTCATTATCCTCATCACTACCACTCTTAATGTCACCATCATCACTATTATCATCACTATTATATTTAGTGTCACTATAAACATTAATTATTATTATAGTGTTTTCATAAACGTCTCAAAATGTCATCATCATCGTCATTACCATTCGTTACTTTTCACATCCACACACCATCATCTTGGCTGTCCTCGTCACACACACACACACACACACACACACACACACACACCATCCTCCGAGTCCTCATGACCAGAGACTCGACCAGGTCCCACAGGATGCATTTCCTTAGCTAGTTCCTTCGTTCCAGTCACCCTCGACCACATTAAGTAGGACCTCCTGGTATGTCCTACTCGACAGGTCATCCTCCTCGATGTCCTCTCTCCAGGTCACATCTAGGTCCCTTCTCTAGCTCTTTCTCCCAGGTCCTCTCTTCCAGGTCCCCAAGGACCCCCCCCCAACAGTCCTCCTTCCTATAGGTCTTTCCCAAGTCCCTCTCCAAGTCCCCTTCCCTAGGTCCCTCCCACCAGGTCTCTTCTCCCAGGTTACCCCCAGGTCTTCTCCCCCAGGTCACCCTAGGTCTGCCCAACCAGGGATCTCCACAATCAAGGTATTGGTGGGCGTCGGAGGTGGGCCGGTGGGGGAGGTGGGGAGGTGGGCCGGTGGGGGACTCCGGGGGGCAACGGATCTCTTCTCCTTGGGACACCCTCTCCTCTTACTCTCACTCTCATTTACTCTAATTCGGTCTCTCTCTCTCTCTCTCTCTCTCTCTCTCTCTCTATTGTTAGTTGTCTCTCATTCTCTAATTACCTCATTCTCACTCTTATTCGTTGTGTTATATTCTCTTTCTCTCTTACTCTATCTCTCGTTCTCTCTTCCTGATTTCCACATTCTCCCACCCAGTCATATCCACCATCATTCTACTTAGCTTTCTCTTTCTTCCTCATTCTTCCTCATTCTCTCATTCTCCCTCATCCTTCCTTTCATCCTCCTCTCCCTCATCCTCCCACTCCTTCATCCTCCTCTCCTCACCCTCCCTCTCCCCCACCTCCTCCTTCATCCTCCCTCACCCCTCCCCTCCCTCTCTCATTCTCCTCCTCCATTCTCCCCTCTCCCCTCACTCCTCCACAGTTCCTCCGCCTGCGATAAAAAATTGGTGTATCGTGTTCAAGGGAGGTGACACATGTCTTGAGAGAGAGAGAGAGAGAGAGAAAAAGTTGTTTTACTGGTTCAAAGTCAACTAAACTGGGGAGGGAAGAAGGAAGAGGGAGGGGAGGGGTGGGAGGATGTTTGTGTGTGTAGCTGTAGTGTGTTTGGGATGTGTGAGGGGTGTAGTGTGTGTGTGGAGTCATGGGGGTTGGAGGTTTGAGATGGAAGTGTAGAGATGGATGGCATGAGGCGTAGAAGGTGGAGTGGGAGGTGGGCGTGTGGGTGGAGGTGTGGGTGGAGGTGGGTGGGCGTGGAGAGTGGGCGTGGGGTGGAGGCGTGGGAGTGGGCGTCGGGGTGGAGGCGTGGGAGTGGAGGCGTGGGGGTGGAGGCGTCAGGGAATGGAGGCGTCGGGAGTGGAGGCGTCAGGTGGAGCGTCGGGAGTGGAGGCGTGGGGAGTGGAGGCGTGGAGCGGAGGCAGGGGAGTGGAGGCTTGGGGAGTGGAGGCGTGGGGAGAGCGTGGGGAGGGAGGCGTGGGGAGTAGGGCGTGGGAGTGGAGGCGTGGGAGTAGAGGCGTGGGAAGTGGAGGCGTCGGGAGTGGAGGCGTCGGGAGTGGGCGTGGGAAGTGGAGGCGTCGGGAGTGGAGGCGTGGGAGTGGAGGCGTGGGAGTGGAGGCGTCGGGAGTGGAGGCGTGGGAGTGGAGGCGCGGGGTGGAGGCGA
>NW_024716635.1:55000-57500 GCF_018991925.1 Homarus americanus | reverse complement strand
TGAAGGCGAGACTCTGTACTTCATCCCACGTACATAAATTCCTCGAATACATAGTTAGATATTTCTTTCCTTACTAAAAATAATGGAATTTCTGTTTTCACATTTATAAAATTATTAAAACAACTCTTTCTTGATTTCCATGTTCGGTATATTTATCAAAAACTTAATAAAAGATTTACAAATAATAAAAATATAATTTATAACATTTTCTTAAGTCAAGCATCCAGACCCTCTTTTATTATATATTATTAGTTTAGGTGTGTGATATCTTACTCTTCTCAGTCAAAGAAATTTAGAGAAGTTTACCAATTAATTTTGAATTTCTGAAATATCCGTTTTCTACTTAAGACACCCAGCAGTTCACACCAGCGTGCCACACAAGAGGGCCAGGACAGTGCCACACAAGAGAGCCAGGACAGTGCCACACAAGAGAGCCAGGACAGTGCCACACAAGAGGACAGGATAATGCTCCACACAAGGAGGCCAGGACAGTGCCACACAAGAGAGACCAGGACAGTGCCACACAAGAGAGCCAGGACAGTGCCACACAAGAGGACCAGGATAATGCCACACAAAGAGGGCCAGGGCAGTGCCACACCAAGAGGCAGGACAGTGCCACAAGAGGCCAGGACAGTGCCACACAAGAGGGCCAGGACAGTGCCACACAAGAGGCAGGACAGTGCCACACAAGAGAGCCAGGACAGTGCCACACAGAGGACGAGTGCCACACAAGAGGACCAGGACAGTGCCACACAAGAGAGCCAGGACAGTGCCACACAAGAGAGCCAGGACAGTGCCACACAAGAGAGCCAGGACAGTGCCACACAAGAGGGCCAGGACAGTGCCACACAAGAGGGCCAGGACAGTGCCACACAGAGAGCCAGGACAGTACCACACAAGAAGAGCCAGGACAGTGCCACACAAGAGAGCCAGGACAGTGCCACACAAGAGGGCCAGGACAGTGCCACACAAGAGAGCCAGGACAGTGCCACACAAGAGAGCCAGGACAGTGCCACACAGAGGGCCAGGACAGGCCACACAAGAGAGCCAGGACAGTGCCACACAGAGGTCAGGACAGTGCCACACAAGGGCCAAGACAGTGCCACACAAGAGAGCCAGGACAGTACCACAAGGCCAGGACAGTGCCACACAAAGAGAGCCAGGACAGTGCCACACAGAGGACCAGGATAGTGCCCACACAGAGGGCCAGGACAGTGCCACACACAAGAGAGCCACGACAGAGGGAGTGTGAGGATGCCATAACCCGTCATGACCCTCTTAGAAGAGTGTCTCCTCCTACTCTCCTCCAACGGTCATCTAGCCCCGTCCGCCCGTCCAGCACCATCCACGCCATGGGGCACCGCCGGACACTGATGGGCGGACGCGTCACCTCTCGCTGTGTTGTGGGTCACTCTGTCCCCACCACCCACCAGGGGGCCCCACACTCTTATAAATGTCTCTTACCCTCACCCCTCTGATGCTGTGTGTGTGTGTGTGTATGTGTGTGTGTGTTGTGTTGTGTGTGTGTGTGTGTGTGTGTGTGTGTGGTGTGTCTGTTGTATGTGTGTGTCTGTGTGTGTGTGTGTGTGTCTGTGTGTGTGTGTAAAATATTGTCAGGATTCTTATGTGGATATTTGTTTTCATTTGCATTATATACAATAATCAAGTATGTGACATCACGCTAACACACACACACACACACACACACACACACACACACACAAACACACACACACACACACACACACACACACTCTGGTCGGACACTGGGGTCACACCCTCCAGCACCCGGCAGGGAACACCGACCTCCTACAGAGCCTGAGAGCCAGTCATCCGGCCATCAAGTTCACACCCTCAGTGATGACACCCGCACCACGCCCATCACGAGTGCCAGTGCCTAAAACCTTCCCTCCCCCTCAGTGCCATCACCTAACCCTCCTTCCTCAGTGACATCACCCACAACCCTCCTCCTCTCCAGTGACATCACCTACAACCCTCCTTCCCTCAGTGCCATCACCTACAACCCTCCTTCCCTCAGTGCATCACCTAAAACCTTCCCCTCCCTCAGTGCCATCACCTACAACCCTCCTTCCTTCAGTGCCATCACCTACAACCCTCCCTTCCTCAGTGCCATCACCTACAACCCTCCTTCCCTCAGTGCCATCACCCACCAACCCTCGTTCCTCAGTGACATCACCTACAACCCTCCTTCCCTCAGTGCCATCACCTACAACCCTCCTTCCCTCAGTGCCATCACCTCACAACCCTCCTTCCCTCAGTGACATCACCTACACCCTCCTCCCTCAGTGACATCACCTACACCCTCCTTCCCTCAGTGACATCACCTACAACCCTCCTTCCCTCAGTGCCATCCACCTACAACCCTCCTTCCCTCAGTGCCATCACCTACAACCCTCCTTCCCTCAGTGACATCACCTACTACCCTCCTCCCTCAGTGACATCACCTACAACCCTCCTTCCTCAGTGCCATCACCTACAA
>NW_024716635.1:0-50000 GCF_018991925.1 Homarus americanus | reverse complement strand
AGCTCCAGCTCACCCTGCATAGCTCCAGCCTCACCTCAGCTCCAACCTCACCTGCATAGCTCCAGCCTCACCTCATAGCTCCAGCCTCACCTCATAGCTCCAGCCTCACCTCACCATCCTTAACTTATATAGGAAATTGGTCAAGGTTCTTTGTGGTATTCTGTCTCCTTAGTGCTGACGGCTCTCTGGCCATCCACCTGGGTAGTTCCTGGTGGGGTTAGGTTGGGGGTTAGGGGTTAGGTTGGGTGCGTTAGGTTAGGTTGGGTGGGGTTAGGTTAAGGGGTTAGGTTGGGTGGGGTTAGGCGGGGTTAGGTTAGGTTGTATAGTTAGGTTAGGTTAGGTTAGGTTAGTTGGGGTTAGGAAATAGGTTAGGTTAGGTTAGGTTAGGTAAGTTAGTTAGGTTGGGGTGGGTTAGGTTAGGTTAAAAGTTAGGTTGGGTTAGGTTAGGTTGGGTGAAGAGTTAGGTTAGGTTAGGTTAGGTTGGGGGTTAGGTTAGGTTAGGGTTGTGTTAGTTAGGTTATAGTTGGGGTTAGGTTGGTTGTTAGGTACGAATAATCTTCAACAGGAGACAGTGTCCAGGAAACAGTGTCAGGTGATGAAGAGAACAATAACAATCTGCTACCAACAACACGTCAGTCATTAGTTATAGATGAATTATAGCGATGGAAACACTTCACCGATGGAAATTATACAATACAGTTATAGACTAAGAAGAGTTTCCTGTCTCTCAGTACACTCAACCAGTCAATATTGTTGTTGTTTTGTTGTCCTGTATAAACAAAATAAACTGTTTCACCTTAACCTATGAATAACGGTACACCTGGACACTGTTAAGGTACACGCACCTCCCGAGCATTAGTAATTAAGAGCAATGAGCATTTAGTGATGGTATAGGAGGGGGTTTGAGGATAAAACTAGGAATATAAGGAATGGGAATGATGCCAACGTACAGTAAAACTCCTTTAAAATTCCTAACTCCTAATCCAGGTGGGAGAGGCAGGTGGAACACATCAAGTCAGCGAGGCACAGCACAGAGCCACCACGTGTAGTCAGCAGAGAGCCACCACGCGTTGTCAGCAGAGCCACCACGTATAGTCAGCAGAGAGCCACCACGTGTTGTCAGCAGAGAGCCACCACGTGTTGTCAGCAAGAGAGCCACCACGTGTAGTCAGCAGAGCCACCACGTGTTAGCAGAGAGCCACCACGTGTTGTCAAGGAGAGAGCCACCACGTGTTGTCAGCAGAGAGCCACCACGTGTTGTCAGCAGAGAGCCACCACGTGTTGTCAGCAGAGAGCCACCACGTGTTGTCAGCAGAGACTCACTGTGTTGTCAGCAGAGAGCCACCACGTGTAGTCAAGGTTAACAGTGACAAGAGGATGTTGGTTCTTCCTGCTGACGAGGTTGTAAGAGGATGTGTGTGTTCTTGTGCTTTAACACGTGGTCCGCCCGCCTCGTGTTTAAGATAACACTATAACTACTGCCGGGGGGAACTGATCTCTCTCTCTCTCGGATAGGGTAATGATGAATAAAAGTAAAACAAATGATAAATGATAAAGATACTAATGGTAATAACACGAAGCAGAAAAAATAAAATGAAAACAAGAAAAAGAATTATGATGATGATGAAAACAACGATGTTGATAATGATAAATGATGATCATGATGATGGTGATGATGAAGAGGAGAGGGGAAGAAGAGGAGGAGAAAGAAGAGGAGGAGGAAGAAAAGAAGAGGAGGAAGAATAAAAGAAGAAGAGGAAGAAAAGAAGAGGAGGAAGAATAAAAAGAAGAGAAGGAGTAAGAAAGAAGAGGAAGAGACGAGGGGGAAGAACGAAGAAGAGGGGGAAGAAGAATCACAGTCACACGAGGGTTCTGGAGGTAGTAACCTACAGTGTATAGTAAAAACTTAAGATATACAATAACCTTCCTAAGACCCATCCCCCACCCCCAGGCGAGGCTGTGCAGTTGACGGTAAGACAAACCCTGTCGATATTTAATTTATCCCTCCAGTATGGTGAGGGAGAGAGGAGAGGAGAGGGAGGGAGAGAGGGAGGAGAGGAGGTGGAATAGGGAGGGTGGGGGAGGAAGGAGGGTGAGGATGTATGAGAAGGAGAAAGTGGAGGAAGGAGGGAGGAGATTAGGAAGAGGTGGAAAGAGGGGGAGGGAAGGAGGTGATGATGTATGAGGAGAGGAGAAATTAAGGAAGGGGAGTGGAAAGACGGAAGGAAAGTGGGTGAGAGAGAAGGGAGGAAGGTTGGGAGAAGGAAAGATAGAGAGGTGGGATGGATAAAAGGGAAGAGTAGGAGGGAGAGGAGGGGTGGATGGATGGATGGAGGGAGTTGATAAGGGAAAGGGAGAGGTTAAACTGAAGGAGTGAGGTAGATGAGGTAGTGGGGAGGGGGAGGGTGGGGGGGAGGGTGGGGAGGGGGAGATTAGTTAGTGTGTGGAGGAAAATGATGGAGTGAGGAAAGAGCTAGGAGGGAGGAGTGGGGGAGAGGGAGAGGGTGAGGAAACGGGGGAAGAAGTGGGAGGGAGAGAGAGAGCAAAACAACAACATCTTCACGAAGAGATAGAGGAGGGAGGGTGAGAGAGAGGGAGGGAGAGAGAGAGGGTCTGAGGAGAGGGTGAGAGAGAGAGAGAGAGAGGGGAGAGAATAAACAAATTAAAAAAAAGAGAAATGCATTTTTTGTCAAACTCAGGAGTACCTCCTCTTCATCTGGGCTGAAAGAAGAGACTCAGTAGTGTAAATATTTGATACCTCCCTCCGTCCGTCCGTCTGTCGAGCCCAGCTGAGTGTGAGGTAATGTGAGCACCTCTACTACCACACTACCACACTCATGAGCAACTGTGTGGTAGTGGTGGTGATTGGTAGTTAGTAGTGGTGGTGATTGGTGGTTAGTGGTGGTGGTGGTGGTTGTTGGTGGTGGTGGTGGTGATTGGTAGTTAGTAGTGGTTGGTGGTCGTGGTCGTGGTGGTCGTAATTGGTGGTGAAAGTTGGTAAGGGTCGTGGTGGTAGTAATTGGTAGTTGGTGGTAGTTATTAGAATAGACTAATGGTGTTGTGGTAGTGATTGTTAGTTGGTTGTGGTGATTAAGAGTTGGTAATAGTGGCTGGTAGCGATCAGTGGTGGTGGTAGTAGTAGTAGTGGTGGTGGTAGTAGTAGTTTTTGTTGTTTGGTAGAAGTAATAGTTGTTATGGTCACTCTTCAACAACTTCACTACCGACAACAATGGCCAAGACGATATAACAGCCAACACACTATATTACACCTGTACTATAAACTACATAATATAATACTAACCTATAATTCACTATTACTCCTATAACTACATACACCTATAATCACCATCACCTATAACTACCACCCCCCACCTCACTCCTCCACCCCCTAACACCCTTCCTCCCATCTTAATCCCCTGTGACTAAATCTAGCCCCCCCTCTCCACCTCCCCCCAGCAGTGTGGGATAAAGAACGCATTAGGAGTAAGAGCTGATGAAAAAATAGCCGAGAATTTTTAATTACTGAGGAGAGGGCGATGGGGGCCTGGCAAAAGTGGTTTCTCGTTCGAAGCATCGTTCTCAAAAAAATGTTCTCAATTAATGATGCAGTACTTGTGGGATTTGGCCGGATTCTTCTAAATGTGTCTATCGCTGCTCCTCCTCCTCCTCCTCCTTCTTCTTCTTCTTCCTTCCTCCTTCTCCATCCTTCAACCTCCTCCTTCGTCTTCCATTCTTATATCTTTATTTTATTTAATTGCAATAATATTTAAAATTGTGGTCTATGCATGGCTCAATCAAAATATGTAAAAATCAAGCTTAGTCTCAATAGGTAGAAGTCAAGCTTAGTCTCAATAGGTAGAACTCAAGCTGAATCTCAATAGGTAAAACTCAAGCTTAGTCTCAATAAATAAAACTCAAGCTTAATCTCAATAAATAAAACAAGCTTAATCTCAAATAAAACTCAAGCTTAATCTCAATAAATACAACGCAATCTTAATCCCAATAAATAAAAATCAAGCTTAATCTCAAATAAAACTCAAGCTTAATCTCAATAAATACAACGCAATCTTAATCCCAATAAATAAAAATCAAGCTTAATCTCAAAAACTAAAACAAGCTTAATCTCAATAGGTAAAACTCAAGCTTAATCCTCACCATCTTAAACATCATCACTAAAGAGGACTCGGATACAGGCGGGTCACTGTAAACGAAGGCGACTGTAAATAATGGGCGGCGATACAGTGGGTGTCAGATGTAACAAACAGCAGCTTAATCAATCCCCCTCAGTCACCTCCTGGCTTACAAATCCAATAAGAGGCCACGACCTGCATCCCCTCCTTCCACCCCCACCCCCTTTTCCCTCCTTCCTAACCACACACCCCTCTTTCCTTCCTTCCCCCCTCCACCCCTCCATCAGAAGCCACAATGCTGCTACGACGCTACAACGCCCCCACCCCCACAGGTCTCAAGTCATCTCCACACGTCTACCACAGCTGTCCTTACTCCACCACAGCTGTCCTTACTCCACCACAGCTGTCCTTACTCCACCACAGCTGTCCTTACTCCACCACAGCTGTCCTTACTCCCACAGCTGTCCTTACTCCACCACACCACTCCCTACATAACTCACAGACCGTTCAACAAACTCGTACATTAAGTTCTCATAATCACAACACAACCTGACTTATACCTAGTGAATATATCAATAATAGGGCCTATAACATGATATACCACCCAGTTATAGTAGTTATAGGCAAGACACAAGAATTGATCTCGAGTTAATACACAAGACACAAGCACTCACTTGTTCTTTCGTGTATTACATATTCTTGCCTGGACTGTACTTATAAAGACGTGTATATCGTTTGTGTATACGTTATATGGATCGTAATTATCATCATCAATCGTTATTATCATCATCAATCGTAATTATCATCTTCAATCGTATTTATCATCATCAATCGTAATCATTATCATCAATCGTAATCATCATCCGTTGTTTATAATTGAAGAAAAATAATCAAGGCAACACCCTGGATTTAGGTTTCCTATGATAAGTTATTGTATAAACTCAATGGATAGATGAGGAGGAACATTGGAGGTAGCAGTGGGAAGAGTTTTTTTTTAGAGGTCTAGTAGCGGGGAGGTGAAGGGGCTTTGGAGGTAGTGGTGGGGAGTGGGTTCTTTTGGAGACAGTAGCGGGGTGGTGGAGGATAGAGCGACGGCGGTGAGGTGATGGTAACACTGCTGATGCTGCCCCGAGGACCAGGGGTTAAAAGTGCAGTCACTCATACCGTAAATGGGGGGAAGAGAGAGGGAGAGAGGGGGAGGAAGAGGGAGAGAGAGAGAGGTGAAGGGGGGTAAATGTCGTTTCTTCTGATAAGCCCAGAAGTTAAAAGCTCCCAACAGCAGGGTAGGGTGTTGGAGAAGACGTCCCCACCCAACTCCTCACTCATTTGTCCCTTTATCTATGGTTCGTTACATCCTGGTTGACTCATGGCTGTCCGTGGATCATCTCCTTGGGTCTATAGATCATCTCAGGCACATCTCTGGATCCCTAATGTTTACACCATGACTCATCCCTCAGTTAGGTTTATACCGAGTCAACACTTCATCCCTATTGGTTGAAAAAATGACTCCCAAACCCTCTTCAACAAGACATTTTCAGTTCATGGTAGTGATGGGAGGATAATTCCATCATGGTATCTGTCATTACCATATGACCGTTCTGTCTATTGTCAGTATTTATGGCTTGGTTTATGAGTGTACTAAGTCTGCATTGTTTACCACTCTGATGTGATGCTCAGCTACCATAACCCCTTGAGTACATGAGGATGATGAATATGGAGGTGATGGAGGGAGGGAGAGAAGGTGATAACATGGAGCTAAGGGAGAGGGAGGTGGGAGGTGGAGGAGGGAGGAGAGGAGAGAGAAATGGAGGGAGGGGAGAGGAGTAGAGGTGAGAGGCTGGACACGAGTGAGGGGTCAGAGTATATCGGCAACATCATCGTCGTCAACTTAGGACAAGAGTTGCAGGGAGGGAGGGAGGGGGGGGTGGTGGAAGGGGGTCAGAGAAAGTTGTGGCAGCGACAGGAGCTGAGCCCATAGGTGTGACGCGGACTGAGGTGATAATCTTGTGTCGCCGAGATTGGTACATGACCTGGGGGAAGGGGGACATGCCTGCTCACACTGACTTAATACCCACTTTAAGATTCACTACATTATATCCCACATCCTAAAGCTCGTGTTTATATTGGATACTTCCTCGTGCTAGACACCGAACGTCGTCATCCACACAACCAATCTACCTATACCTACCTCCCTCCCTCCTTACCTACCTATACCTACCTACGCTATCGCTAACCTCCTCGAGTTCAGATTCTCAAAGGTTCATATATTTTTTTTATCTCCTAATAATGCGAAAAAAACATAACACCTTTTTTTCGTAATTAGTATCGAAAATATTGGTATATATTTCTCACTCGTCTGTCTTACCATCTCAAATATTTCTCAAAATCACACTAATCAAGACCTCTCTTACCATCTCACCTCCAGGAGTCACCTGCCGTATGGGCTAATTAGTTACTTGAAGACAGGTGAGGGTCGCGGGTAGTTAGGAAGGTGAAGGAGGGGAGAAGGTAAGGAAGGGGAGAGGAGAGGTGGAGAATGAGGGAAGGAAGAAGAAGAAGAAGGAAGGGAGAAGTACTAAAGGAGAGAAGGAGGGAATGATAAAAAAATAAAAGGAAAAGAGATGTAGATAATGATTGAAAAGACGAGATGCAAAAGACGGAGAGAAACGAAGACAAGAAAATAGGGAAAGAAGAAATGGAAGGAAAAGGGAAATAGAAAATGGAGAAGATAACTGAGGATGAGGTAGTGTGATAGAATGGAGAGAGAGAGAGAGAGTAGACGTAATGTGGTGCTGGAGGGATAGACAAAGTGGTTTATTAGACAGATGGAGTCGAGAGGAGGAAGACGTCCATTAGGTGGGCAGAGTCAGTAGGATGGAGGAGAGACAAACATTAGATGGATGTAGAAAGTGAGATGGCAGGAGAAATGAGTTAAGACGAATTAACTAGATGGAAACGCAGGTAAAATGGAAGATAGGAATAAGGAAACAAAATAACCAAGTAGCTAGAGGGAGTTGTAGGTCACAGAGATGATGAGAGGGAGTAAGGGGGATGGAGAGAGGGAGTGAGAAGGATGGAGAGGGGAAGTGAGGGGTAGTGAAGGAAGATAAGACTTAGTGACAGGGTGATGAAATATAAGAAGAAGGGAAGAAGGAAGTAACTTGATGAAAAACTGATAACTGAGTAACTATTACAGTAATATATATGTGTGTGTGTGTGTGTGTGTGTGTGTGTGTGTGTGTGTGTGTGTCCAGTCATATGCGAGGGACTACACTTCAGGACTTGGATTACATTGTTGTGCGTGTTATCGACCCCGTAATATTTAACAGGTGTAAAGGGAATAACAACAAGGAGGGGAGGAGTGATTACTGAAGGCCACCCCACACCTGTAATAGTCACGCGCAGGTGTACAGTACGTCTGAAGCCTCACCCATCAGACCAAACTGTTCTTTAGTCAATGATGATAGTGAGTGTGTAGGTCCAACAACACCTTAACACCTCCCTGCCCCCTCCTCCTCCTCCTCTTGCCCTTTCCGTGTCTCCTCCGTGTCGTGAAGACGGAGCTGGCAGCCCCCAGCGACAGCGCCCTCAGAGCGGTACACGAGCAGGGAATTATCCCTTGATGCTCCCGCCGCGCCTGTCATGTTGCAAAATTTTGACGATAACAGACAAGGGTGGGGGAAACTTGTGGGAGGCAGCGAGGTGAGGGGGCAGTGACGGGCAAAGACGGGCGGTGGACGGGTGATTGATGGGCAACAAGGCCGCCTCACCCCGTCACCACCTCAGGTAATGGACACCTGCCCGCGCCCACCACCCGCCTCACTCTCCACCTCCACTAACTTATGAGGATAATTAATGAGTCGACCTCATAATGGATGCGGCATATTGAGCAGCGGTGTCCTGTCTGTCCACACTCCCTGGCACACACACACACACACACAGCGTCAACAATTCTGCTCCCAACTATACCGCCCTTCAGGATTTATTGAACAGTCTCCAAAACTGGGCCACCAACAACCATGTCACCATCAACCATACTAAGACCATGGTTATGCACATCAACCTCCTCCCGACATTGTCCCACCTCCTTCCATTACTCTAGGTCCGAACACACTCCAGGTTGTAGATTCCACAGCCCTCGGCGTCACCATAGACAACAAACTAAATTGGAAAACCACACGTCAGTGAAGTTGTCAAATCCTCCAGTTTCCGTCTCCACCTCCTCCGCCGACTCAAGTCCCTCGGAGTTCCTGCACCCGAGCTCCTCAGTGTTTACACAACATTCATACTTCCCAAAGCTTACCTATGCCTCCCCCCACCTGGTCTTCCTCCTAAATGCCACACAACGTAAACACCTAGAAAAGTGCAAAAGGGCATGGTTATTCTCTTCCTACTCCACATATCAGAAGCGCTCAACACACTGACCCTTTCGACTCTCACTGACCATCACCACGACCTCATCTGCAAATTTGGTAGAGCTTCTGCACCATCCTCGACACCGCTCCTACTACCACCTGAGATCCCTAGTCCGAGAATTGCTGTTCGACACCACAACCGCATCCAGCCCATACGTGCACAGAACTGATCGCTATAAGAACAGCCCAGTCAACCATTGTAAAATTATCAATAACTTGTATAAACCAGTGTATTCACTCCCAGTAAACACTACTCCTTGCACTGTCACTATGTTGAAATGAACTGTAGTTTGAGCTTTTCCCCATCTAGTTATTATATGTCTTATTTGTGTCACTTATGTTACTTGTATATTATTTGTAATTCGAAACCCATTCCCCAAATATGTAACTGTATTTTCAGCCTTCTGGCTGCCAAGCTCTTTCAATAAACCGTTAATTATTATTATTATTATTATTATTTACACACACACACACACACTCCTAGATAACAACCGTGACCTTGTGCCCAAAAGGACTCATGTCACTTAGTACTAAAACACTGTAATTCATAGTAAGGACGTGGAGTTGACTAACAGATGACAGAGAGCTGTGACCACCCCGACAATGAATAATTCTTTATCAAACTTAAACGAAAACTAAAGAAAAAAACACGAAAAGAAGTAATCAAGAATGAAAATAATTGATAATAAGTTACCATAAAATACTAAAATACCAGAAACTAAAAACCTTGAGATGAGAGACACGAACACAATCTCACCCAGGGAACAGAATGACAACAAACAACAATAACAACATAACATTAACCTCATCTCCTTAACAGCTTGACCATCAATATACAGTATACGGTAATGAACTAAAGTATTGCCACGTGTTTTACATCAGGTCTCCTCCTCTGCCTTACAACAAGCTAACAATAAACAGTGAATGAAACAGACTCATCAGCCCACCACACTGTCTCCTACACTGACGTCCTCAACACACAACACCTGCACCTGACGTCCACAACACACAACACCTACACCTGACGTCCACAACACACAACACCTACACCTGACGTCCACAACACACAACACCTACACCTGACGTCCACAACACACAACACCTACACCTGACGTCCTCACATACAACACCTGCACCTGACGTCCACAACACACACAACACCTACACCGACGTCCCCACACAACACCTACACCTGACGTCCACAACACACAACACCACACCTGACGTCCAACACACACAACACTCCACACCTGACGTCCCCACACACAACACTACACTGATGTCAGGAGGTCATGATCAGGTCCCTGGAGGAGCTAAGATGTTTACTCTAACCCCGCTACGGCAGCTTCATCAACATCTTATTCATTATACACTAAGAGCCTTAGAGCTGCAAGGATCAGAGCCCTGGTCGTAGAACCCCGAGAGTCAGGAGCCCCGAGCGTCGCAGAGCCCCAAGAGTCGTAGAGCCCAAAGACGCGTCAAGCTCAAAGGATCGCAGAGCCCCAAGATCGAGCCCCAGATCTAGAGCCCAGGATCGTAGAGCCCCAAGGTAGGATATAATAAGGACTTTGCTCCGTGTGATCGTTACATCAAGCCTCATGATCGGATATAAACTACTTTTGTTATACTCTTGTAGGTAGAAAAGACAGAATCTGATGTCTTCTGGATATTACTAAGTGTGTGGACCAGGTATGTGCACCTGTGTGTTGTGTTTATGATCAGATGTTATGACCAGGTGTGTGGTCAGGTGTATGTATGACCACATATATAACTGTGTGTGTGTGTGTGTGTGTGTAGTAGGTGGTCGCCCCAGCAACACACACACACACACACACATCTACACAACTTCCTACCTTGTTACCTTCGCTTAATTGCCTGTTATAACTTACAAACTCTCTCCTCCTCATCCTCCTCCATGGTATCTATTCTCATTTATTAGATGAATCATTTCCATTTGGTCAATATGTGATAGCTAGTTATATCTCTGGTGTGTATATGTGGGGTGTGGGGTGTGTGGGGTATGTGTGTTGTAAGGTATGTTGCAAGTGTGGGGGTGGGGTGGGGTAAGGTAAGGTAAGGTAAGGTAAGGTAAGGTAAGGTAAGGTAAGGTTAATAATATGACTCTACTATACATCAACTAAACACTATCACTATATTAATTTAAGTTAAAATATAAAAAACAATAACATATATATTTACTAACGAAGCTAAAGAAATGTTATAATTGAATACTATAGCTGCTAGAGTTCTATATTCTAGCACTATAAAAAAAAATCTATCCAATTTACCTGTAAACCAACATACCTGAAGTCAATAATATTTCACCTAAACACTTGTGAATTAGATGTAAGTTAATTAGATAAATAAAGGTAACATCACACACATTACCAGACCCCATTACCTGTATTGTACTATATATCGACGCTCAAGACTATATAGAATCACCCTGTCTATGTGTTAATTAATGTACAGGTGACTATACTGCATATCACCTGGTCCACTAGCATTTCATATTGGTTGATTTTGTTTAGTTCCTCCCCAGTTTTTCTCTCCAATGTTTATTTGTTTTCTCTCCTCTCTTGTCTCCTTCACCCCACACTTGCCCTTTTCTATCTCCCCTTCACACCACACTTGCCCTTTTGTGTGTCCCCTTCACCCCAACTTGCCCCTTTGTTTCTCCCCTTCACCCCAACTTGCCCCTTTGTTTCTCCCCTTCACCCCAACTTGCCCCTCTGTTTCTCCCCTTCGCCCCAACTTGCCCTTTTGTGTCTCCCCTTCACCCCAACTTGCCCTTTTGTGTCTCCCCTTCACCCCCACACGGCCTTTTCGCCCCTCACCCCACACCTCTGTCTTTTCTATCTCCCTTCACCCCACACTTGCCCCTTTGTTTCTCCCTCACCCCAACCCTGCCTTTGTGTCTCCCCTTCACCCACACTTCTGTCCTTTTCATCTCCCTTAATTCACATTTGCCTCTTTCATTCTCCCTCTCACCCACACCTCCTGTCCTTTCATCTCCTCTAATCACACTATCCTTTCTATCTCCCCCTTCACCCCACACTCCTGGTTCTTTTCATCTCCCCCTTCACCCCACACACCTCTGTTTCGGCCCTCTCTTCTACTCCACATTTGTCCTTTTCTATATCCCCTTCACCCCCACACTTGCCCTTTTCTATCTCCCCTTCACCCCACACTTTACCTCCCCTTCACCCCACACTTACTCTCCCACACCGCCATAGTCTTCTTCAGTAAATAACAAACATAACTTTCTAATAATTTCATAACATTAAAATTTATCGTCCATTTTTTATTTGATCTTTTCTTGTCTTTCCTTCATCACGTTTTTCATTTTTCCTTTGTTCTTTCACTCCTTCTCCGCCAAGTCGCCTTTTATACAGTTATTTATTATTTCTTTTCTCTTCCTTCTACCATCCCATTTTTATTCCCTTTCCTTCCTTTCCTCTTTTTACCTTTCTCTTCTTCTCTATTAATCTTCCCTTCGTTATTTCTCCCTTCCTCTTTCTCCTCATTTTCTCAATTCTTCCTCTTCTTCTCACCACGTCTTCTGTCGAATCCTCAACCTTCATCTCCTTCCCATTATTTCTCCTCCTTCCCATCCTCTCTCTCCCCGCCGCCGCCCACTTCTTACCCATCACCCAACTCCTCTCTCTTTTCTCATCGTCCTCTTTCTCCAATTCCTCTCCTCCCATTCTCCCTCCTACACACCCCCTCCTCCCACTTCTACCTACCTCTCATCGCCCCTCCCCCTTCCCTCCTCCCTCCTTCTCCATCTTCTCCTCACTCTCTGGCACTCTGCCCACTTCTACCTATCAACCAACCTCCCTTCTCTCCTAGCCCCCTCTCGTTCTCTCAGTTCCCCCCTCCTCCACACCTGTGCCAAGGTAACCCAACTCCGGGACAGAGACGCGGCACCATCTTAACTCCGACTTATAATCGCCTTTGCAAACAAGGAGCTTCCAGGAGGAGGAGCACTGATAGGCCGGCTGATAAAGGTATTAGTGATGATTAAGTTTCAGCTGTACAGGTAATTATTGATTAATTAGAGGTCTTAATCACGGTAGAGGACAGGGGTGTCGCCTTGCTGGGGAGCAGGAGGAGGCGGAGGAAGAGGAGGAGAAAAAAGAGAAGGAGGAGGAATAGGAAGAGGGGGAGGCAGAGGAAGAGGAGGAGGAGGAGGATAGAAGAGGAGGGTGCACAGATCTAGTGAGTCTATACTGTGTACTCTCTCTCTCTCTCACCTGGTTACCATGGTGTTGTTTTTGCTAATGAGTTCAGCAAACACCATTACCTGCTACTTCCCGGTTGTCTTTTCTAGTCTCCTCCTGACAATAACATCACAGGTATTTAGACCAGTTTCAATATGTTTTTTGCGAAATGTTCTGAAACCTATTGCTAAGAATTGTATTTATTTATTTATTTATTTATTCTGTTATTATTTCATTCAATTTTATTTTAAACAGCAAATTATATTCTTACTTTTTAAGTCTTATATTTTATTTATTTGTATTGAAGAGTAAAGACTATTAAATTAATTTCATTCTTTCTGTTCTTTATTTAACCAACTTGACCTTCTCGATAACCTAACCTAACCTAACCTAATCATAACCTAACCTAACCAAGGGAGGAGACGATAGTGGATCATATTCTCGGTGTCTGGTTGAGAGGTGAAAGTTTTCCTTGTGAGCTGATGCTAATTACACCTCCACCACTACTACCACCACCACTACTACTACTACTACCACCAATACCACTACTACCACCAATACCACTACTACCACCAATACCACTACTACCACCATCACTACTATCCCCACCACCACCTCTACCACTACCCCCACCACTACCAACATCACTACTTGCTATCCCCACCACTCACCTCTACCATACTACCAATGCCACCTGCTCACCACCCTCACCACTCCCCTCACTATCACTCATCATTCTCACCACCCCCCACCACCCCAAGACGCCCACAAAAGACAAAGTACAGCTCCGCCACTATTGAAAACTAAAACAAAGACTAATCCCGCCGACTGAGACATGAATATTCAAAACTGGCTTTGATATTCTCAATGAGCATCGGAGAACCCGTAATTAGAATAATATTTTGGTTAATGCGATTAATTGGGAGTAAAAGGGGTGAGGGTCGGCCGTTGTCGCAAACCTTTCACCTGACCTTGGCTTCGGTGACGAGGGCGGCCTTAACTGCTGCGTATTTCTCTCTTGTCATTTGTAAACGAACATAATGTATTCTAAAAGGTTGTTTATGTTGTCGAATATACCGTAGTCTTATGAGGTTCGATTAATGATGTGATGTTTAGGGATTTAGGAATCAATAGCCAGTTAAGATGATGGAGATCGGGACGCCCTCATTAAGGGAGGCTAAGAAGACTAGTGATCAGCACTTACAAGGTAGTGTCTCACTTTTATCTCCCCTGCCTCACTGTAAGTTACTTATAGTGTCTCACTTTTACCTCCCCTGCCTCACTGTAAGTTACTTATAGTGTCTCACTTTTACCTCCCCTGCCTCACTGTAAGTTACTTATAGTGTCTCACTTTTACCTCTCCTGCCTCACTGTAAGTTACTTATAGTGTCTCACTTTTACCTCTCCTGCCTCACTGTAAGTTACTTATAGTGTCTCACTTTTACCTCTCCTGCCTCACTGTAAGCTACTTATAGTGTCTCAATTTTACCTCTCCTGCCTCACTGTAAGTTACTTATAGTGTCACTTTTACCTCCCCTGCCTCACTGTAAGTTACTTATAGTGTCTCACCTTACCTCTCCTGCCTCACTGTAAATTACTTATAGTGTCTCACTTTTACCTCTCCTGCCTCACTGTAAGTTACTTATAGTGTCTCACTTCCCCTGCCTCACTGTAACAAGAGGTGAGCACTGTAGCCACTCGGCCACCACACCCTCCCCTCACTACTAAAACTCACCTGTAGAATGTATAAGTAATCTATTATACCTGAACTTCTTGCTTCCTCAATTTAATAACTGTATAAAATATAACCCACAATAATTAGCATATCACCACACGCTTAACACCACACAACAGAACAGAACACCACACAACACTACACAACACACTGTCTTCAACACCAACACCTTACTTCCTTTGAAACATTATGCTAATTAATCTCACGCCTTATTCCTCCTGTCCTCTATAATAGCTTAATAAATAATGTAAACTCTAAATAGCGCTCACACACACAGCCATGTTATCCTCTACATCAACATAGTAAAAACGTCTATTGGCCCAACATTAAACGTTTTATCTACGTTACAATCAAACTGTTTCCTCTCATTCTCACAAACGTTTTCCTCCTTTCTGTCTCATTAATGTTAACTCACGAACGTTTTCCTCCTTGGTCTCACAAATGTTTCCTTCTTTATGGCTGAGAGACATTTTCCTGCCTCACAAATGTTTCCTCTTTGCCATCCCAGAAAAAAAATTTCCTCTTCACTCACTCATTTTTTTTTGTCGTTAAAAAATAAAAAATCTCTCTGCCAGACAAACATTTCTTCGTCTCAAAAAAAAATCGCGTTCACCTTACACACTGTTGGTTGTTGTTGCCATCGAGGAGGAGATGAGAGGAAGATGAGAGGGAGAGGCGAAAGAAGTGGAGGATGAGGGAGGGAAAACAGGAAAACGTGGAGAAGAGGAGGATGGAGTATGAGTAAGAGGAAGAGGGAGAGTAGAATGGGGATGAGAAAAGGAGATGGAATATGAGGAAGAGCAAAAGGGAGAGGAGAAAGAGGTGGAGGATGAGAAAGAGGGAGAGTAGAAGAAGGGGAGGTAAAATAAGAGGAGAAGAATGAGGAGGAAGAGAAGCAGAAACTGGATGAGGAACTTAAGAGAACACACACACACACACACAACAACAATCTTACTCTCAGGATTCGTCATTACACACCCCCCCCCCTCGCCCCCGTCCCCCTGCCAAGTGCTGTTTTTTTATCGTGTCTATATTTTTCTGCGGCCGAGGTGTTTATCAGCGGTCGACAGCGGCACCCAGAGCTCCACGCACAACAATCCTGCCGCTAATGAATGTAAAACTCTTTCCTCACTCTCCTAATCATCGACTAATTAAAAGACTGCCAAGTGAAACAAAAACCCGCATCTTACTGATAGACGGGTTTAGACCGGCTCAAGGAGGGAGGGAGGTGGTGGGGGTAGGGGGGGAGGTGGAGAGATGGAGGGAGAGATGGAGGGTGAGGAGGATGAGAGTCAGGGAATGAGGGTGAGAGAGAGAGAGAGGGGGGGAGGGGGTAAGTAGGTACGATGGTAGAGTTGAGGGAGGGTAAGAGGAAGGGAAAGCTGGAGAGGGTAGGGTGGTTGGGAGTAAGGAAGGAGGGAAGATGGAGGGAATGTGGGAGAAGACAGACAGACAGACAGACAGACAGACAGACAGACAGACAGAAACCACCCCCCCTTAAAAAATAAAAACCCACTTCAGTTCAAATACCAAATGATCACCTTCATTAGATCTTGTAAATATGGACTCAGCAACTCACGGCGACACTCGGAGGGACTTTTCACGACGGAACTAATTTGGCGAACCTCCGAGAAGACGGACGCCGGCCAGAAAACATGGGGATACCTCGTTAGTGTCTAGAAATACGACGCCTGGCCCACCTACCGCCTCCAGTTACCTTAAGACTGTGTGTGTGTGTGTGTGTGTGTGTTTACTAAGATAAATGAGAGATAAAGTACTAGTAAATGTGTAATTATGAAGAAAATGAGGAGATTAACGAATGTGTAATTATGAAGAAAATTAGGAGATTAACGAATGTGTAATTATGAAGAAAATTAGGAGATTAACGAATGTGTGTTTACGAAGACAAATGAAAGATAAATTGATGAAGAATATGTAATTATGAAGAAGATGGAAGATTGACGAATGTGTAATTATGAAGAAATGGGATATTAACGAATATGTAATTATGAAGAAATGTGAAATTAACGAATATATAAAATTAGGAGAACTGCACGATTAAATTACTTACGAATATGTAATTATGAAGAAAACTGCGCTTAAAAATACTTGCCAATATGTTTTTAGGAAGAGAAATGAGAGAAAAATGTTACTCTTAATTTACGAATATTTAATGAGTAAGAGAACTGGAAGAGGGAAAGAAGAATACAAGATTACGAAGAAAAAGCCCCAAAATTTACGCTTCTATAATTTATTCTTGTGGTAATGAGAAAAATTTGTCTTAACTTACGAATATGGTATTAAAAAAAGCCTTAATAAAAATGTTACCCACGAATACATAAGAAAAGGGAAAGAAGAAATATATGAAAATAATTAATTATACTTTTGAATGAAGAAAATAAAGAAAATAATCTTACTATACGAAAATATACCTAAGGGGAAAAATTAATTATTAAACTTTAACTAACTCGTGAAAATTAGCTTAAAAAGACAAAAAATATCGTAATACGAATAGAAAGAGAAAATAAACAAAATTCTTATCTTGCTATAATTTATTCATAAAGAAAATATACTTAAACAAAATATATATCGCCAAGGTTACGGACCGAGGAAGAAATTAAAAGAAAAAACAACTTCACGAATAAAATTTTCTTCAGATAATTAAAATAGAAAAAAAAAACCCAACTAATTAAATAAAAAAATAAAAATAAACACAAAGAATAAATTTTAATGAAGATAAATACAGTAGTAGAAAAAAAATCCCCCACGAATAAACATATAAAAAATAAAATACTAAAAATAATAGAAGCCACAAGTGACATCAAAGAGCCGTGGTGGACGTGGCTGCCTCCCTCTGTCTCAACTCTTTTGTGGTCGGCGTATTTTTGTTGGGCCGACTTAGGGAGAGGAATGCTTGGCCTCCTCGATAAGACGCTCCCACTCTTTTGATTTTTCCCCCTCAGGTAGAAAAAAAGAAGAAATGCAATTTGCGATCCCGATATGATTGAGAGAGAGACGCGAGGGTGAAAACCACTCGCTGAAAGGAACGACGATAGCACCTCCCTCCCTCCTGCCCTCCTCCCCGCCCCCCTCCATCTCTCTCTCTCTCTCTCTCTTCCTCCTCCTCTTCCCCTTCTCCTCCTCCTCCACCCACCGACCCTCGAAGACCTCTTGGGTCATTATAATTACTCCCATTCCTTTTTCTTCTTCCCCTCTTGCTTCTTCACCGCCTTCCTCTTCTTCCTCTTCACAACATCAAACCACACCATCAACACACCATCACCACAACACAACCTTGAATGAACACCAAGACTCACACACCTGTTACGAGACGGTGAAACACATGAATGAAGTTGTAGCAGTGATAGTGGTGACAGTGGCGAGATGTTATGATTTGTCGTGAAATGTGATGGGAACGTCGACGTCATACTCCGAGGAACCAATGATAAAAGGGGACTGATTAAATGTGAGTAACGTATGGCTGATTACGTCGTCGTCGTCGTCAAATTTGTCAATGTGGCGGGACACGAGAGAGAGAGAGAGAGAGAGAGTTGGTAGTAAGTGAATATGTGAACTTACTTAAGAATTCACACACACACACACACACACACACACACACACACACACACACACACACACACACACACACACACACACACACACACACACACACACACACACACACACACACACACACACACACACACACACACACACACACACACACACACACACACACACACACACACACACACACACACACACACACACACACACACACACACACACACACACACACACACACACACACACACACACACTAATCTTAGCTGTTAAATGACTACAGGAGACACCTATAGTGGGTTAAAGTTAATCATTGGATCTATTCAGGTAAACTTAACTGACGACTCCAGTTACAGACACTATACCGAGTTGGGTGAATTAGGTTAACATTTACTTCGAGTGGTTTAAATAATATTAGTTTATATACTTTCTAAAAATACTCTCATTGTCCTTCTCTCAATAGCTCAAACTTTTTATGGTGTACAAAATAGTAAACAAAGACTAATGGAGTTAATAGCAGGAGTTCAATAGAGTTATTAGCAGGAGTTCAATAGAAATATAACTCCAACACACAACAGGTATACAGGAGTTAATACAATCACAGAGGCACCGTCTTCACAGTGAGTCCAGCGAAAGACTTTGTAAACGAATCTCACAAAATAATAAAAGAGTTTTAGTTGAATTCTGAATACGAGAAATTAATGCGAGCACAATGGGTGGTATTTAAACCGTGTAGGTGGTCTAATACGCACTCACACGCGCACACTCACACGCGCACACACACGCAAGCGCACGCACGCACACACACACACACACACACACACAGCGAAAACTTTTAACACACTACACACAAAAGCAAAACAAGACTAAATATTACATTGCTGGTGGTGTAGTTTTCGTAAAATTCCTCACAGTTACACCTTCTCTCACTCTCACCTGCACTAATTAACGCACGTGCACAATATATATATATATATATATATATATATATATATATATATATATATATATATATATATATATATATATATATATACACAGTAACTAAAGCTAATTAATATATAATCTTTTCTCCTATAACTTATAACTTGATAAATATTCTTAGTGTTGGTCGAGTCATTCAGGGTATTGGTCTTCTGAAGGATTCTTTTTCGCTCTAATCTAATCTAAGCTAACCTAACCTAACCTAACCTAACCTAACCTAACCTAACCAAACCTAACCTAAGCAAAGACAAACTTAGCCTTACCTGACCTAACCTAGTCTCATCCAACTTAACCTAACCTGAAATGACCTAACCTAACCTAACCAAGCTCAATCTAACCACAAGACGCACTAACATGTTACAGACAAGCCACACGGAGCTTCACTGTAAACACCCCCACCAGCCGCTTAACACAACACCGCCAACAATGAACTCAACGGCAGCACCAAGATGGAGGAGAGGGCGGCGACGTGTGGCAGGTGAGGGTGGCAGGTGAGGGCGGCGGGGCGGTAGTATGGTTGAATACGATGGCTGGAAAGGTACAGGAGGAATTGGTGGCAGGCCAGGTCGGGGAGGAGGGGGGAGGGTAGGTCAGCGGGGAGGGTTGGAGATAGAGAAGGGTTGGACGGAGAGAGAGGGAGGGAGGAGGGAGGGGGAGGGGGAGGAAGGCAGACAGACAGGGAGGAGAGGGAGGGAGGGAGGGAGATTGTGAGGGAAGGGAGAGAGTGAGGGGGGAGAGAGTGAGGGAGGGGAGAGAGTAAGGGAGGGAGAGAGAGAGAGAAAGAGAGAGTGAGGGAAGAAGAGTAAGTGAGTGAGTGAGTGGGTGAGGGAGAGAGGGAGGCACGCGTCACAATTTCCCTCCGCCGGTAGGTACAATTTCATCAAGATTTCAATGCAACTCAGAGAGGGAGGGAGGAGCAGCAATTTGAAACTTGCGTCAACCTATAATTACAAGCCGTAGTTTGCCACAACTTTCCCTTTCATTATAAATCCAACAAACTTCGTATAGAAAATGAAAATTCATATACTGAAATAGTTTCCTTGTTTGCAATTTCCATGTGACGTAATCAAGTTACTTGGGTCTGTCTCCGGTAGTCAGCGCCATCGTCTTGACTTAAATCTTGGTTAAATAGTGTTACTCTTGTCTTTGTACGGCAGAGGGATGGCTAACGCTCGCTGTGTTGAGATACTATTACTGTGTGTGTGAGTGTGTTATCTATCTACACAATACTGATATAGCATTACTCTAACATGGATATTTAACTAACTAAACTTGTACCAGTCATCTATAAACCATTTTTAACAATAAGAAAAGAAAAATAATAACGAAAACGAAATAAATAAAAATAAACGTAGAGAAAAATATTAATTATTTCGTATTTCAAAGATACCTCGGTAGGTTGCGTTCAAAGTTCGACTCCCCTCTCCCCACCTCCACCTCCTGGCATATTTCTGGGTACGCCACTGATGTATGTATGTATGTATGTATGTATGTATGTATGTATGTATGTATGTGTGTTCGCCATCATGTGTACAATACTGTCATGATCTGCCATCTTCTCTTGCAACAGCCGCATATGGCATAACTTGATCGGTCTAACCAATACTATTTATGTTACGTTCTGATGTACAGTCGCCTGCACTTATACCTGATACAGTAGCTGGTGCATTTTGTGAGATGTGGCAACTGTGTGGAATGATTATTTAGCACCTTTAGAGTGGCTACTATTACGAGGTTCCTTAGGGCCATTTCAGGAGTTTTAATACGATGTAAACAAACACAACGATGCCACATCTCACAAAACTCACCAGCCACTGTACCAGGTATAAATGCAGGCGGCTGTATAATCATAATAAGAAGGTATTAAATATTGAATTAAAACATAGGATTAACTTACAGACACGATAGAATCCGGTAGAGGTTAGAAATGTCTGTGGGTTTTAGTGTACTTTTTAATGATCTTTTCATAAATCATTACAGTATGTTCTTTTTTCTGATCACCTGAAGATTATTCATACGAGATTATTTCACCTGATGATTGACCACCTAAAAGCTACTGGGGGGGTTATATTAGGTTAGGTTGGAGTTAGCTTGTTAGGTTGGGTTAGTTTAGATTAGTTTAGCTCAGATTAGGTTGGGTTAGAGTAAAGATAAAGGCTAGGGCAGTTAGGTTAGGTTAGCTTTTTAGGTTAGGTTAGGTTATGCTAGGTTAGGTTAGTTTAGATTAGTTTAGCTCAGATTAGGTTAGGTTAGAGTAAGATAAGGCTAGGGCGGTTAATCTACAGATAAACTAAGATGAGGTGTTTAAGCTTCAGGTCATCCAGTTTCGCTGTCAGTTAACCAAAGAATAAACTACCTGTTGCTAAAATTGAAACACAAAAAGCTTAGATTTAAGTTTTCAAGCTTAGTTTTATGTTCTCTACAATAAATAAATAAATAATAAATAAATAAATAAATAAATAAATGTATAAACAAGTGTCCTTTATTCACCTCCATAGTACCATAACGTCACGGAGATAATAATCCTACGTCCGGCAGCGTTCATAAATAAATAAAAAAGTCTCAAGTGTGAAGAAAAAAAACCCAAGCATGGTAAAAATAATATCAGTAAAATCACTTAGGATAGAAATATACTGAGCTATACGGTGCTAAGAGACGTAAACAGGCGGTAAGAGATGACAACAGGAGCCAACAGAAGACAACAGGAGCCAACAGAAGACAACAGGAGCCAACAAAAGTCAACAGGAACCAACAGAAGTGAATAGGTGTGAGCGCTACACGTTACCCCTCCTACGGCGCTCTCCAGGGGCATTCAAAGGAGCGCACGGGCCAACTCGAGTGCCCTTGAGGGCTCTCCTATCCCCGAGAGGACCACAACACACAAACCTCGCGGATTTTACCTCCTTATCTTGGGACCAGATCCTTCTATACCTGAGACTGTGTTGTTTCACCTATGGCCAGGTAGCAGGTGTTAAGGGCCAGGTAGCAGTATTGATGGCCAGGTAGCAGGTGTTAAGGGCCAGGTAGCAGTATTGATGTGGGTAGCAGGTCAAGTGGGGCCAGGTAGCAGAATATTGATGTGGTGGCAGGTGTTAGGGCCAGGTAGCAGTATTGATGGCCAGGTACTTGATATTGATGGCCAGGTAGCAGGTGTTAAGGGCCAGGTAGCAGTATTGATGGCCAGGTAGCAGGTGTTAAGGGCCAGGTAGCAGTATTGATGGCCAGGTAGCAGGTGTTAAGGGCCAGGTAGCAGTATTGATGGCCAGGTAGCAGGTGTTAAGGGCCAGGTAGCAGGTGTTAAGGGCCAGGTAGCAGTATTGGTGGCCAGGTAGCAGGTGTTAAAGGCCAGGTAGCAGTATTGATGGCCAGGTAGCAGGTGTTAAGGGCCAGGTAGCAGTGATGATGGCCAGGTAGCAGGTGTTAAAGGCCAGGTAGCAGTATTGATGGCCAGGTAGCAGGTGTTAAGGGCCGGTAGCAGTATTGATGGCCAGGTAGCAGGTGTTAAAGGCAGGTAGCAGTTGATGGCCAGGTAGCAGGTGTAAGGGCCAGGTAGCAGTTTAAGGCCAGGTAAGTGAGGGCCAGGTAGCAGTGTTAGGCAGGTAGCAGTATTGATGGCCAGGTAGCAGTGTTAAAGGCCAGGTAGCAGTATTAGAAGGCAGGTAGCAGTATTGATGCCAGGTAGCAGGTGTTAAAGGCCAGGTAGCAGTGGTGGTGTGGTAATAATGGTCAAGTAGTAGGTATCAACTCAACCTAACCTAACCAAACCAAAACTCTCTAACAGCTGCATACTTGACTCAGCGATGTTCCTATTGGCGGAGAGCCGCGCTGTTGGTCAATCAGGTGTCATCATCAGCCAATCAGCGATAATTTAACTGGTAGTAATAACGCGCGAAGCCGAGGGGAAGTTTCAATATTTTGCAAAATAATGTTATACTTTTACAGGGTGATGTTGCTTATGAGAGAGAGAGAGAGAGAGTATCTAAGAATATATGAACGATATATTTGACATAGAATCTCTCTCTCTCCAGTCTGCCATTCAGTCTCTTTAAGTTCCCTTTCTCTCTCTTGTTCTCCCTTACTTGTTCTCTCAAATTACCTTCTCCCATATTTTATGTCATTCAGTAAGAAAATTATTCTATCTATCTCTTACCTCTCTTTTCATTCTTCTTTCTGCCTCCGTTCGTTTCTTCTACCCTCCCTCCCTCCCCTTCGTCCATTCCTCCTTTCATCCCCCATCCTTCCTTACCTTCCATCCCTCTTTTACATTTCTTTCTTCAGTCTCTTCCACCATCTTCCTTCTCCTTCTTCATCTCCCTTCCCTACTCCTCCCTCTCCTCCTCATATCACCCTCCTTCCCCTTGTTTTTCTTTCATCATTCCCTTCCTCATCTCCCCCCACACTCCCCTTCCTCCCTTCTCTCCCTCTCCCCTCCCTCCCCGTCCCACCCACCTAGTACCTAACTTTTCCACTTCATTATTAAAGGGGTGGTCACCGCCTCCATCGTCAGAAGACCTCCTTCCCACTACTCCTGGCGAGGCGACTGGAGACTCCTGCTGTGCCAGATGCTGTGACGAGTCGTAGTGCTGTGCAGATGCTGTGACGAGTCGTAGTGCTGTTCCAGATGCTGTGACGAGTGGTAGTGCTGTTTTAGATGCTGTGACGAGTCGTAGTGCTGTGCCAGATGCTTTGACGAGTGGTAGTGCTGTTCTAGATGCTGTGACAGTGGTAGTGCTGTGCCAGATGCTGTGACGAGTCGTAGTGCTGTTCTAGATGCTGTGACGAGTGGTAGTGCTGTTCTAGATGCTGTGACAAGTGGTAGTGCTGTGAGATGCTGTGACGAGTCGTAGTGCTGTTCTAGATGCTGTGACGAGTCGTAGTGCTGTTCTAGATGCTGTGACGAGTGGTAGTGCTGTTCTAGATGCTGTGAGAATGATGTTCTTGTTGGTACGTATGCTGCTGACGGTACTACTATAGGTGACGGTACTACGCAGGTGACAGTACTACCACAGGTGACGGTACTACAGGTGACAGTACTACCACAGGTGACGGTACTAACTACAGGTGACGGTACTATACAGGTGACGGTACTATACAGGTGACGGTACTATACAGGTGACGGTACTATACGGGTGACGTACTTTAGAGGCGACAGTACTACTACAGGTGACGGTACTACCCAGGTGACAGTACTACCACAGGTGACGGTACTACCACAGGTGACGGCGCACCACAGGTGACGGTACTACACAGATGTCACGGCGACACAATATTTCCTCAACTTTGTATTCTAAAACAAACAAATTTACTATTGAGAAATGATGAAGTGAAGGGTGACACGTAGAGGTAGGGAGTAGAGGAAGTAGGGGAGAAATAGAGGAGGTAGAGGGAGTAGAGGAGGTAGGGGAGTAGGAGGTAGGGGAAGAAGGGAGAAGTAGAAAGGAGGAGTAGGGAGTAGGAGGTAGGGACAAGGAGGTGGGGAGTGGGGTGGGGAGTAGAGGAGGTAGGGGGAATAAAGGAGGTGGGAGTGGGAGGTAGGGAGTAGAGGTAGGGAAGTGGGGGAGAGAGGGAGGTAGGAGTAGAGGAGGTAGGGGAGTAGAGGAGGTAGGGAGTAGAGGAAGTAGGGGGAGTAGGAGGTAGGGAGTAGGAGGGAGTAGAGGAGGTAGGGGAGTAGAGGAGGTAGGGAATAGAGGAGGTAGGGAATGAGGAGGTAGGGGACAAAGAGGAGGGTAGGGAGTAGGAGGTAGGGGAGTAGGAGGAAGTAGGGAAGTAGGGGTAGGGAGGTGGGGAGGTAGGGGTAGGAAAGGGGAGTAGGAGTAGGGAGTAGGAGGTAGGGGAGTGGAGGTAGGGAATGGGAGGTGGGGAGTAGGATGGGAGTAGGAGGGGGAAGTAGGGAGTGGGAGTAGGGAGGTAGGAGTAGAGGTGAGGGATGGGAGGTAGGGGATGGGAGGTGGGAGTAGGGAGGTAGGGAGTAGAGGAGGTAGGGGACAAGAGGAGGTAGGGAAGTAGAGGAGGCAGGAGTGAGTAGAGGAGGTAGGGGAGTAGAGGAGGTAGGGGAGTGGGGAGGTAGGGAGTAGAGGGAGGTAGGGGAGTAGAGGAGGTAGGGACAAGGGAGGTAGGGAAGTAGGGAGGTAGGTGAGCAGAGGAGGTAGGGAGTAGAGGAGGTAGGGAGTGGGGAGGTGGGGGAGTAGAGGGAGGTAGGGAGTGATGAGAGAAGGTGGGGAGTAGAGGTGGGGACAGGAGGTGGGGGAGAGGAGGTAGGAAGTAGAGGAGGGAGGTGGAAGTAGAGGTGGGGGAGAAGAGGTGGGGGAGTAGAGGAGGTAGGGAGTAGAGGAGGTAGGGGAGTAGGAGGTAGGGGAAGTAGAGGAGGTAGGGAGCAGAGGAGGTGGGGACAAGAGGAGGTGGGGAGTAGAAGGTGGGGAGTAGAGGAGGCGGGGAAGTAGGATGGGAGTAGGGAGGTAGGGAGTAGAGGAAGTGAGGAAAGTAGAGGTGGGGAGATAGGAGGGTAGGGAAGTAGGAGGTGGGGAGTAGGGAGGTGAGGGGTAGGGAGGTAGGGAGAGGAGTGGAGAGCAGGAGGTGAGGGAGTAGGGAGGTAGGGAGTAGAGGTAGGGAGTAGAGGCAGTGGGGATCAGAAGTAGAGAAGTAGAAGTGAGTAGAAGTAGGGGAAGTAGAGGAGTAGGGAAGTAGAGTGGTAGGGAGCAGAGGAGAGTAGGGAAGTAGGAGGCAGGGAGGAGGAGGAGTAGGGACAGGAGGAGAGTAGGGAAGTAAAGGAGAGTAGGGATATAGAAGGAGGAGTAGGGGAGTAGGGAGGTAGGGAGAGAGGTAGGGAAGCAGGAGGTAAAGGGAAGTAAAGGAGGAGAACAAAGGGGAAGTAGGGGAAGTGGGGAATGCAGAGAGTACAAAGGGAAGTAGGGAAGGTAGGGGAGTAGAGGCGGTAGGGATATAGGAAGTGGGGAGTAGAGGTAGGGGAGTAGAGACAGATGGGAAGTAGGAAGGTAGGGAGTAGGAGGTAGGGGATGTAGAGGAGGTATAGGGGAAGTAGGAGGCAGGGGAGTAGGAGGTGGGGAGTAGAGGGGGTGCAGGGAGTAGGAGGTAGGGAGTGAGGAGGGTAGGGGAGTAGAGGTGGGGGAGTAAAGGGGGCGGTAGGGTGAGCCGGTAGGGGAGTAGAGGAGGTAGGGGAAGTGGGAGGTGTAGGGAAGTAGAGGAGGTAGGGGTGAGAGTGGGGAAGAGGCGGTAGGAAGTAGAGGGCGGTAGGGAAGTGGGAGGAGGGAAGTAGGGAGAGGGAAGAGAGGTGGGGAGTGGAGGAGGAGTGGGGAAGTGGGGAGGTAGGGAGTGGGGAGGTAGGGGGAGAGGGGTGGGAAGTAGGAGGTGAGAGTGGGAGGTAGGGAGTAGAGGTAGGGAAGTAGGAGGTAGGGGAGTAGAGGAGGTGGGGAGTAGGAGGTGGGGGAGTAGAGGAGGTAGGGAGTAGAGGCGGTAGGGAAGTAGAGGCGGTGGGGAAGTAGGAGGTGGGGAGTGGGGAGGTAGGGAAGTGGAGGTGGGGAAGTAGAGGGAGGTGGGAGTAGATGAGGTGGGAAAAGCCAGTGGGGGAAGTAGGGATGCAGTGGGAAGTAGGGAGGAATAGGGAGTAGGACAGGGAGAGTGGGAGACGTGGGAGGTAGGGGTAGGAGGTAGGGAGTAGGGGCGGTAGGGGTTGGGAGGTAGGGGCGTAAAGGCAGGGTAGAGATGGGGATGATGGGGAGGTGGGGAGTAGAGGCGTTAGGGAGTAGAGGCAGAGAGGTGGAAGGAGGCAGAGCTGAAGAGAGGTGGGGAGTAGAGGTAGGGGATGTAGAAGAGGAGTGAGGGAGTAAGAGGTGGGGATGTGAGAGGAGGTAGGGGAGTAGGAGGTAGGGAGTAGAGGCGGAGGAGTCAGGGAGCTAGGGAGTAGGGGCCCAGTGGGGAAGTAGAGATGGGGGAAGTGGGAGGTGGGGAGAAGGTAGGGGAATTAGGGAGGTGGGGAGTAGGAAGTAAGAAGTAGAGGAGGTAGGGATGTAGGGAGGTAGGGGATGTAAAGGGAGGTAGGGGATGTATGGGAGGTAGGGAAGTAGAGGAGGTAAGGAGTAGAGGAGGTGGGGATGTAGAGGAAGTGGGGAAGTAGAGAGGTAGGGGAAGTAGAGGAGGTAGGGATGTAAGAGGAGGTAGGGATGTAGAGGAGGTGGGGAAGTAGGGAGGTAGGGGAGTAAGGCAGGTAGGGATGTAGGGAGGTAGGAGGTAGAGGTGGGGAGTAGAGGAGGTAGGAGTAGAAGGAGGTAGGGGATGCTCTTAGGGAGGTAGGGAAGTAGAGGCAGTAGGGAAGTAGAGGCAGTGGGGATGTAGGGAGGTAGGGAAGTAGGGAGAGGTAGGGAAGTAGGGAGGTAGGGAGTGGGGGTAGGGGAGTAGAGGAGGTAGGGGGAGTGGGGAGGTAGGGGGTAGGAGGCAGGGGAGTAGAGGTAGGGAAGTAGAGGAGTACACGGGAGTGGGAGGTAGGGGAGGTAGAGGAGGTGGGGTAGGAGGTGGGGAGGTAGTGGAGGTGGGGAGTAGAGGAGGTAGGGAGTAGGGGAGCAGGGGAGTAGGGAGGTAGGGAGTAGAAGGGAGGTGGGGAGTAGGGAGGTAAGGGAGTAGAGGGAGGTAGGGAGTAGATGGGGAGCCAGGGAGTAGAATTAGGGAGCAGGAGGCAGGGAGTAGGAGGTAGGGAGTAGAGGAGGCGGGGAGTAAGGAGGTAGGGAGTAGGGAGGTGGGAGTAGAGGTAGGGATGGGGAGGTGGGGAGTAGAGGTGGGAGTAGAGGAGGTAGGGAGTGGGGGTGGGGAGTGGGAGGTAGGAAGTAGAGGTGGGGAGAGTGGGAGGTGGGGGTAGAGGAGGTTGGGGAGTGGGAGGTGGGGTGGTAGAGGTAGGGAGTATTAGAGGAGGTAGGGAGTAGAGGAGGTAGAAAGGGAAGTAGGGAGGTAGGGGAGTAGAGGAGGTAGGGGAGTAGAGGAAGTAGGGGTAGGAGGTAGGGAAGTAGGGAGGTAGGGGAAGTGATGAGGGAGGTAGGGGAAGTGGGGAGCGGTCAGGTGGGAATTAGTCACGTCCGGCGTGCTGGTTGGTCGTGTCTAAAGGCAGGTGTGTCACGACCACTTGACACACCTGGGCGGTGCTCAGGCCACCTGCACGCCCCACCCTCCCAGGCACCTCGAGGTCACCAGGAGGTCCTGCATACTCTTGCAGAGTGCCACTTGAAGCCAATAGCAAGAATAATTGGTGGATATTGGTAAGGTAATGAGGGTGAAGGCAGCGATGATGAGCCCGGAGACTGGTGGACCGCTGGCGCCTAGGCACGTCACACACACACATACACTTACGACACACACACACATACATGCAACTACACACACGTACTTAACTCATACACACAATATCTTTATCTCGACAGCCAAGCCACCCTTTTAGCTCCATCTCCAACACTGTCTTCATCTCAACACTCTCTTCATCTCCAACACTCATCTCAACACTGTCTCCATCACACACAAAGCAGCCACGCCACCACCACCTGTTTATCAAGCTCCTATGAAAGGTGTGATGGTTTCGCTTTTATCATATCACTTAGACCCCAGCAGCAAGAACAACACGCGCGAAACATTACCTTCTACTGTATCAGATGTGGGAACGCCTCATACTGGAGCACAAAATGAGGCTGAGGACACTAAGACTCTAATTGAATAAAGTATTTTTCATTTCGTTAATTTTTTTCTCTACTTTCATTCTTATTTTCTTCTCTCCGCTGCACCTACATCATCAGGTTATCTTCTCATCATTATCACTATATTACCTTGTTCTCGCCCTTTTACCTGTACTTGTCTCATATCAGTTGCACAGAATACTCTTCCCACTCCCTCACCAGCAGCAACCTCAACTAACCTCCACGTTCTCACTTAGCCCTCACCACTCCCTCCCTCCCTCCTTTCGTGTTGAAATAGTAGTTCTTGTCACTTTTCCTACTCCTCCCTCCCTCCTCTTACACACACCCAGGATCTCCTTTCTCAGCCATCCTCACACTCACTCTACCCCTCTGCTGGTGCTTTTCTTTTCCCTCCCTGGACATTTTCCCCTCCCCTCCCTGACTGAGTGTCCTCCCTTTTCCCTACCACTACTAGTAACCTTTCCTCCCTTCCCTCCTGACTAGTGTCACCCTCCCACTAGTTAAAGCCTCCTTCCCAGCTGGTTTCCTCCCTTCTCCTCCTTCCCTCCCTCCTTGTCTGTCACTAGTTAACCCTCCTGTCCTGGCGTGGCGGCGCCTCCCAGACTATCAAGATACACAGGATAAAAACAGAGCTCCAGCGCCCCGTATGACACCAGCCACAAAAAGGAATGGTGGGCCGGGCAGCGCTCACTCCAATTTCAACCAAACCCCATATAAGGAAAGCAGAAGTAGCCGTGATAAGTGCCCCTCCTGCCACTCTGATAAAGTGTCCTTCCTCCCCTCACCAAGCAGCACAACAAGATGAACAGCTGGTAACTCACGACACTTTATATTCTGAGAGGTAGAAGTAGAACGCTCTTTAATCCCTCAGTAGATGAGCTTTATTCTAAGCGACTATATAGAACCGCCCCTACCACACACACACACACACACACACACACACACACACACACACACACACACACACACACACCACAGCTAGCAGTAAACAAGACAGACAGACACATCCTCCTCTCCACCAGGAACGACGGACAGACACACTGAGGCACTGCTCTTTAACCTGGTACTGACTGTGACTCCAGAGAAGCTTCTGATTGCAAATGAGAAGAATCAGATAAAATCAAAAACAAGAGGCTGAGAATTTACACTAGCATTAATATTGCAACAGAACGAACAACAAAGTCACAAACTAAACCAAGAGTTGAAGTAAATATCATGTAGCCATTACCCATCTTTATTATTTATATTTACACTATTATTTAAAGTCAATTTACACTTATATTTCATATTATATTAGCTTAGTATTGTTAGTATTAATAAATCTATTAAACACTGTTCATATTCATTTTCGTAATATAAACTATTCATATTTGTATTCACTTAATCACATCAGTATTGTCAAAACTGTCAAAACTTATTTATAAATATTTATATTATTTTTAATCAATAGCACACATGAGGTATACTCCACACCTCCTAACTCACTGAATTTTATTTTCTCAACTTATTTAAAATGAAAAAAATACATTCACGTAGAAATCCTTAAAGAACAAAGGTTAGTGCTGCCACATTTTGCTGTTTCACACGCTCTGTACATTGATGGCACAGGGTGCTTGCCAGAGTGAGAATTGTACCGGGGAATAGTGCCACACACTGTACCGGGGGTGAAGGTGCCACGCTGCCGGAGGTAGGGTGCCATGCTGTAAAGGGTGAGGTGCCCATACAGGGGTGAGGTGCCACGCTGTAATGGGAGTGGTGCCACACGCTGCCAAAAAGGGGGTGAGGTGCCACGCTGTACAGGGAGTGAGGTGCCACACTTTAACCAGGGAGTGAGGGTGCCACGCTGTAAAGGGGTAAGGAGTGCCACACTGCAAGGGTAAAGTACACGCTGTAACAGGGAGCGAGGTGCCACACTGTAAAAGGGGTAGGTGCCACTGTAAAAGAGGTGAGGTACACACTATACAAAGGGAGGTGAGGTGCCACGCTGCCAGGGCTGAGGTGCCACGCTGTACAAGAAGGGGTGAGGGTGCCACGCTGTACAAGGAGTGAGGGTGCCACGCTGGCAGGGAGTGAGGTGCCACATGCAAGGGGTGAGGTGCCACACTGTAACAGGGGTGTGGGTGCCACGCTGTAGCAGGGCGAGGTGCCACGCTGTAAAGGGTGAGGTACCACGCTGCCAACAGGTGAGGTGCCACACTGTACAGGAGCTAAAGGTGCCACATATGCAGAGGTGAGGTACTTGCCACCAGAGCCAATTTTTCCCCACACTACAGAGGTAAGTGCCACTGTAAAGAGGTAAGGTGCCACACTGTAAAGTGAGGTGCCACGCTGTACAGGGTAGGGTGCCACACTGTACACAGAGGTGAGATGCCCACACCTGTACCAGGGGTGAGAGGTGCTGCAGCTGTACAGGGTGAGGTGCCACGCTGTACAGGGGTGAGGGGTCACCACACGCTGTACAGGGGGTGAGGCCACACGCTGTAGAAAGGGGTGTGCCACGCTGTACAGGGGTGAGGTGCCACGCTGTACCGGGGGCAGAGGTGCCACGCTGTACCGGGGTGAGGTGCCACGCTGTACGCAGGTGAGAGTGCCACGCTGCACGAGGGTGAGGTGCCACACAGCAGCACAGAGTGAGTGCCACACTTGCAGAGTGAGGTGCCACATAAGGGTAGGGGTGCCACGCTGTACAGGGGTGAGGTGCCACAGGGGTGAGGTGCCTGGCCTGCCGGGGGTGAGGTGGTGCCACGCTGGCCACAGGGGTGAGAGTGCCACGCTAGCCTGGGGGTAGAGGTGCCACATGCCTATGTAAAAGGGAGTGAGGTGCACATATAAAGAGGTGCGGGTGCCACGCTGTAAAGGGTGAGGTGCCACGCTGGCCACCGGGGCTGAGGTGCCACACACTGTACAGGGTGAGGACACTTACAGGGAGTGAAGGTGCCACACACTGTACAGGGTGAGGTGCCACACTGTACAGGGGTGAGGCCTGCACACTGTACAGGGAGTGGTAGGTGCCTTTAGAGGAGTAAGGTACACACTACCAGGAGTGAGGTGCCACATATACAAGGTGAGGTACCACACACTACAGCCACAGGGGTAGGGAGCACCACGCTGTGCAGGGTAGAAATTTTTACTGGCCACCAGGGAGTGAGGTGCCACACACTGTAGGGGTGAGGGTGCCCACACTGTACAGGGGTGAGGTGCCACACTGTACAGGGGTGAGGTGCCAGGTGAGGGTGCACGCTGTGCCCGGGGTGAGGTGCCACGCTGTACAGAGGGGTGAGGTGCCACTTGTACCGGGGGTGAGGGTGCCACACGCTGTACAGGGGTGAGATTGCCACACTGTACAGGGGAGGCAGGGGCACCCCACATGTACCGGGGTGAGTGCCACGCTATGCAAGGGTAGAGGTGCCACGCTGTACACGGGGTGAGGGTGCCACACTGTACAGGGAGTAGAGGTGCCACACTGTAAAAGAGAGGTGAGGAGGTACCACACTGTACAAGAGGTGAGAATTTTCCCACAGGAGTGAGAGTACACAAAAATTACCACACTGCTTACCGAGTGAGTACCACACTGTACCGAAAGTGAGGTACCACACTGCAAAGTGAGAATTCCCGCTGCACGAGGTGAGGTACCACACGCTATATACCAGAAGTGAGGTACACGCTGTAAAGGGGTGGGGTGCCCGCTGTACAGGGGTGAGGTGCCACGCTGTGCAGGGTGAGGTCCCACACACTGTAGGGGGTGAGGTGCCACTGTACCAGGTGAGAGGTACACACTGTACAGGGTGAGGTACCCACTGTGCCAGGGGTGAGGTGCCACACTTTGTACCGGGAGTGAGGTGCCACACACTGTACAGGAAGAGGTGCCACGCTGTAAAGGTGAGTGCCACGCTGTACCGGGGAAGGTGCACACTGTACCGGGAGTGAGAGTGCCACACCGGGGGTGAGGTGCCACGCTGTGGCCAGGGTGAGGGGTGCCACGCTGGCCTGAGGGTGAGAGGTGCCACACTGGCGGGGTGAGTGCCACGCTGTACAGGGGTGAGGTGCCCTGGGTGAGGTGCCACACAGCCTGGGGGTGAGGGTGCCACATGGCCAGCCACAGGGGTGAGGGTGCCACGCTGTACAGGGGTGGGGAGTGCCCACGCTGTACCGGGGGTGAGGTGCCACCTTTGTACAGGGGTGAGGTGCCACACACTGCAGGGTGAGGTGCCACACACTGCACGGGGGTGAGGTACATACAGAGGTGAGGTCTCCCACACTGTACAGGGGTGAGGTGCCACACAACACAGAGTGAGGCCACACACTATACCAGTGAGGGTGCCTGCTTGCAGGAGTGAGGTGCACACACTGTACAAGAGTGAGGTGCCACGCTGCTACAGGGGAGTGAGGGAGGTACCACACACTGTACATAGAGGTGAGGTGCCACACGCTGTACAGAGGGGTAAGTGCCACGCTGGCCACAGGGGGTGAGGTGCTGCCACACGCTGGCCACCGGGGTGAAGTGCCACGCTAGCCTGAGGGGCGAGGTGCCACGCTGTACCAGGGGTGAGGTGCCACGCTGTACACACAGGGTGAGGTGCACCACACTGTACAGGAGTGAGATTACAGGGAGTGAGGGGTGCACACTGCAGGGGGTGAGAGGGTGCCACGCTGTACACAGGAGTGAGGTACTATGTAAAGAGTGAGAGTACCACACTGTACAGGGTAGGGTGCCACACTGTACAGGGTGAGAATTGCCACACTGTAAAAAAAGGGGTAGCCACACTTGTAAAGGGTGAGGTGCCACGCTGTGCAGGGAGTGAGATGCCACAGCAGCCTGGGGGTGAGGTGCCACTGTACAGGGGTAGAGGTGCCACACTGTAAAGGGGTGAGGTGCCACGCTGTACAGGGGTGAAGGTGCCACCCGCTGTAAAAGGGAGTGAGGGTGCCACACGCTGTACAGGGGCTGAGGCACACCCACTGTAAAAGAGGTGAGGGTGCCACGCTGTACAGGGGTGAGGTGCCACGCTGTACCGAGGGTGAGGTGCCACGCTGTACAGGGGTGAGGGTGCCACACACACTGTACCGGGGGGTGAGGTGCCACACTGTACAGAGGGAGTGAGGGCTGTAAAGAGGTGAGGTGCCACGCTGCCAAAGGGTAGGGTGCCACGCTGTACAGGGGAGTGAGGTGCCACACACTTTTAGCCCAGGGGTGAGAAACCACATGCAAGGAGTGAGGCTGCCATATACGAGGGGGGGGCAAAGTGCCACACTGTACAGGGTGAGTGCCACTTGTACCAGGGGTGAGGTGCCACACACGCTGTACCGAGGAGTGAGGTGCCCGCACACTGTACAGGGGTAGGGTGCCCACACTGTAGAGGTAGGAGATTTTCCACATAGCCCACAGAGGTGAGGTGCCACGCTGGCACCGGGGTGAGGTGCCACGCTGTACAGGGGGTGGGGTGCCACACAGGGGTGAGGTGCCACGCTGTACAGGGAGTGAGGTGCCACACTGTACCAGGAGTGAAGAGTGCCACACTGTACAAGAGTTGAGAGTGCCACACTAGCCACAGGGTGAGGTACCACTTGCTAGGGGTAGCCCTGCTATTACAGAGTGAGGTACCACATGTAAAAGTGAGGTGCCACACTGTACCAGGAGTGAGGTACACATATTACCAGAGTGAGGAGTGCCACTGTACAGGGGTGAGGAGTGCCACTTCCCTTTTCCAAGAGGTAGAGATTTCCCCACTGTAGAGGTGCCACACTAGCACAGGGTGAGGGTACACTAGCAAAGGAGTGAGGTGCCACGCTGTACAAGGGAGCAGTGCCACGCTGTACCCGGGGAGTGAGGTGCCACACAAAGGGGTGAGGTGCCACTGTACAGGGGTGAAAGTGCCACACCGCCACCAGGGTGAGGGCGCCACGCTGTACAGGGTGAGGAGTGCCACAAAGGGAGTGAGGAGCCACACCATGCAGGGGTAGTGCCACACTGTACACCAGGGGCGAGGGTGCCACTCTTTAGAGTGAGGTGCCACTTCTGCAGAGTGAGAGGTCCCCAGAGGTGAGATGCCACACGCTGCACCAGGGTGAGGTGCCACTGTACAGGGGTGAGGTGCCACACTGTACAGGTGAGGCGCCCACTGTACCAGAGGCCCAGGAATTACCCACGCTTACAGGGTAGGGTGCCACTAGGGGTAGGGTGCCCACCACAGGGGAGGAGGGTACACCATACCGAGGTGAGGTGCCACTGTACAGGGGGCAGTGCCACGCCACAGGAGTGAGGTGCCACACAGGGTGAGAGTACACACTTACAAGGTGAGGTGCCACGCTGTGAGGTGCCACGCTGTACCGGGGAGTGAGGAACCACACTGCCAAAGAGGTAGAGGTGCCACACTGTACCCAGGGTGAGACGCCGTACAGGGGTAAGGAGTGCCACACTGCACAAAGGAGTGAGGTGCCACGCTGTACCGGGGCGAAAGCCACTGTACACAGGAGGAAAAGCCACCTGCACCGGGGAGTGAGCGCCTGCACCAGGTGAGGTGCCACGCTATTACAAGGGTGAGGTGCCCACTGCAAAGGGGGTGAGGCCCACCTGCCAGGGGTGAGGTGCCCTGCACAGGGGTGGGGATACCACACTGCAAAGGGTGAGGGAGCCACGCTGTACAGGGGTGAGGTGCGCTGTACAGGGGGTGAGGGTGCCACGCCAAAGAGGGGTGAGGTGCCACACTGTAAACCGGGGAGTGAGGTGCCACTGCACAGGGGCAGGTGCCACACTGTACAGGGGAGTGAGGTGCCACGCTGCAAGGGGTGAGGTGCCACCACGCTGTACAGGGGAGTGAGGGTGCCACGCTGTACAGGGTGAGGTGCCACGCTGCCTAAAGGGGTGAGGAGTGCCACGCTGCACAGGGGTGAGTGCCCCACGCCGTAAAGGGGTGAGGTGCCACGCTGCAAAGGGGTGAGGTGCCACGCTGCACAGAGGGTGAGGTGCCACCGCCGTACAGGGGTGAGGTGCCAAGCTGTACAGCAGGAGGCCACACGCTGACAGGGAGTGAGGTGCCACGCTGTAAAGAGGGGTGAGGTGCCACGCTGTAAAGGGGTGAGAGTGCCACGCTGAACAAGGTGAGGTGCCACACTGTACCAAGGAGACGAGGAGCCACACGCTGTAAAAAAACACACCGAAAGGGGTGAGGGTGCACGCTGTACGGGGCCAAGGTGCCACACTGTACAGGGGTGAGGTTCAACGCTGTACAGGGGTGAGGTGCCACGCTGTAAAAGGGTGAGTGCCACATGTAAAAGGGGTGAGGTGCACACTATGAAAATACCACAGCAAAAAGGGTGAAAGTGCCCACACTGCACAAGGCTGAGGGTGCCACGCTGTACCGGGGTGAGGTGCCACGCCATGCAGGGGTGAGGTGCCACGCTGAGCAACGGGGTGAAAGGGTGCCACACACACGGGGGTGAGGGTGCCACACTGTACCGGGGGTGAGGATTTCCACGCTGACAGGGCGAGGTGCCACGCTGCAAAGGGGTGAGGTGCCACGCTGCAAAGGGAGTGAGGTGCCACACAAGTAAGGGGTGCAGTGCCACGCTGTAAAGGAGAGATCCACGCTGCACGAGGTGAGGTGCCACGCTGTAACGGGGTGAGGGTGCCACACGCTGTAAGGGTAATGCCACACTTGCTGAGGTGAGGAGTGCCACACACTTACCGAGGTAGAAAGCCACCCCACTGTAAAAGGGTAGGGGCCACACTGCTACAGAGTGAGGTTGCCCACGCTGTGCAGGGGTGGGGTGCCACGCTGTAACAGGGTGAGGTGCCGCTGTAAAGGGGTGAGGGTGCCACCTGTACCGGGGGTGAGGTGCCACGCTGCAAAGAGGTAGGGCGCCACTGAGGGTGAGGTGCCCACGCTGTACAGGGGGTGAGGTGCCACGCTGTACAGGGGTGAAGGGTGCCACACTGTATGAAGGGGTAGAGGTGCCACGCTGTACAGGGGCAGAGGGCACCACACTGTAAAAGGGGTGAGGTGCCACGCTGTAAAAGGGGGTAGAGGGTGCCACGCTGTACCGGGGTGAGGTGCCACACTGTACAGGAGTGAGGGTGCCACGCTGTAAAGGGTGAGGTGCCACCGCCTGTAAAAAGGGAGTGAGGTGCCACGCTGTACAGGGTGAGTGCCACGTTTACTGTACCAGGGATAGGGTGCCACGCTGTACCGGGGAAGTATGGGTACCTTACTGTACTGTGGGTGAGGTGCCGACTGACACGTGTACCGGGAAGTATGATGGTGTGCCTTACTGTGCAGGGTTGAAGGCACCACACGGCCAGAATCTAAACCAGCCAGTCCCCTCCACCACGGTACCATTTGTAAGAATACATACGAACTGCAAGATCGCTAATAAGTAAAATTACTTAGTGTTAATAAGTTATAATAAAATAAAATAAAGTAAAAGCAGGTGAGCCAGCACACACACACACACACACACACAGCAAGAGGTGGGAGTCAAGTCCCAGGCTCTCCAGCTAAGTGAGTAAAATGGCGGGAAGTAGAGACAGCATGCAGGAATCCATATCTTAATTGTGAGGCGGAGGAGGATGGCTGGTCCCCGCCTCTCCCCGCCACCGCAGCCCCGCCACTGCTGCTGCTGCTGCAGCCTGCCCATGGACCCAGCACTGCCACCACTGCGCTGACGTGCGCCTCCGCCACCTCCTGCAGCGCCACCAGTACTGCACAGGGAGGCATTGAGGATAGTAGTTAACCGGACAGAGCTGACCCGGACAGTAGTCGGGGACAGTGAGGCCAATGGGTAGGGAGGGGTGGGAGGGAGGTAGGGGAAGAGGACAAGAGGAGTACGGTGAAGGAAAATAGGAGTAAGGGGAGAATAAGTAGGAGGAAAGATGAGTAAGGAGAGATGAAGTGAGGGATGGAATAAGGGGAAGAGGGAGGAGAAGGGTGGGGTTAGCTGATAAATGAGGGTGGAGGTGGGCGGAGTGAGGGATGAGTGAGGTGAGGGATGAATGAAAGGGGAGGAAGGAAGGAAGGGGAGGGAGGGAAGGAGGGAGAGGGAGGGAGGGAGGAGAGGCAGCAGAACAAGACACAGAGCTGGTCGCCAACGAGCCTAAAAATAAAAGCGTGATAACAAAGACATGACTGGCTGCTGAGAATGACCCCCCACCTCCCACTCCTCACTCCACCTCCCTCATTCCAATCCCACCCTCCTCCCTTCACCCTCCGTCATCCCCTCATTCAATTCCCCCCCACTGCCTCACTCCGCACCCACCTCCTCCAACCACTCCCTTCCACTCCCTTCACTCCATCCTGACACACCCTTCCTCCCCCCCCCCTCACCCCTCCCCAGGACGACACCACCGCCTACCCGACAAGATGAAACGACAGATAGATGGATAAATGCCGCACACACAGGAAGGAACAGAACAATGGGATGAACAGTATGGAGAGAGAGAGAGAGAGAGGAAGGAGGAGGAAGGAGGAGGAGAGAGAGAGAGAGAGAGAGAGAGAGAGAGAGAGAGAGAGGAGAGGAGGAGGAGAAAGAGGAAGGAGGAAGAGGAGGAAGAGAGAAGGAAGGAAGAGAAAGGAAAGGAAAGAAAGAAAGAAAGAAAGAAAGAGGAGGAGGAGAGAGGAGGAGGAGGAGGAAGAGGAGGAGGAGGAGGAGGAGGAGGAGGAGGAGAAGAGAGAAGAGAGAGAGAGAGAGAGAGAGAGAGAAAGGGAAGGAAGAAGGAAGTAAGAAGAAAGAAAGAAAGAAAGAGAGAGGAAAAAAGGAAGAAGGAAGGAAGAAGGAAGAAGGAAGGAAGGAAGGAAAATTAAGAAAAAGAGAGAGAGGTTGGAAAAGGAAAAGCGGAAGAGGGAAAACAAAGAGGAAGGAAGGAAGGAATGAAGGAAGTAAGAGAGAGAGAGAGAGAGAGAGAGAGAGAGAGAGAGAGAGAGAGAGAGAGAGAGAGAGGTTATTGCAATACCCAAAGACATTAGAGATAGCGAGATGTTGAGTCCCACACTTGACCTCAGCCCCGGTGGTCAAGATGTGATGTGAGCGAGGGAGGGGTGGTAGTGGTGGTGTATGGTGGTAGTGGTGGTGTATGGTGGTAGTGGTGGTGTGGGGTGGTAGGTGGTGTATGGTGGTAGTGGTGGTGTATGGTGGTAGTGGTGGTAGATGGAGTGGTGGTGTATAGAGTAGTAATGGTGATGGTATGGTGGTTGTAAGATGGTGGTGATGGAGATGGTGTGGTGGTGGTGTTTAGGATGGTGGCATACAGGGTTGGTGATAGTGGTAGGTGAAGGTGGTGAAGATGTGTCGTGTAGTAGTAGGTGATGAGAAGCAGTAGTGGTAAGGTGGTGGTGGCAGTCAGTACAGTCATAATACGAAAGAACACAAACCAAATGGAAGAGAGTAAGATAAAGATTGACCTAGGAGTATAATATCAACATACACCAGACCCCGTGAGAGCAGAGAAAGCAGAAGCAGCAGCAAACAAGAAAAGCAGACCAGCAGACCCAGTAGAGCGCCACCGTCCCCAGTCCAGCCGTGGACGGATGGAGCGCCCGCAAGACCTGATTAGCTCAAAAGAACCCACATCAAGGCGACAAATAGTGGCCGCGATATCATTTGGTCATCGGGAGACGCCGCTACCAGGATGGTGGGTAGAGGCTCCCTAATGATGGAATAGGTAGTAAATGTGCTGTTACTACTATTACAATTACTACTATTAATACTTATAATAATAATATAATAATAATAATAGTATTTACCTCACACACTGCTGGTTCATAAGAACGCAATCATTTCACCTTGTCATTACTATTCAGGTGAAGCATAATTTACATGTCATTAACAATCTATAACACTAGAGTTATAAACCCTTCACAGCTGATCAGAATAACAACGCTCAGAAAATAACCCAAAAATGGCGGGGAAAAAATAAAACAGAAATTAAATAGATCTTAGAGAAAACCAATTCATGTGTTTTTCCTAATTACGATTGGCTGAAGCGGTGGGAGGTGAGGATGGGGGTGGGGGAAGGAACTAGGGAGGGCATGAGGGAAGGAATAGGAGAAGAGAGGAGAGAGGAAGAGATGAGGAGAGGGAGTAGTAAGGGAGTGAGTAGGGAAGGGTGGAGGAGGTGGAAGGAGAGAGGAAAATCAGGGGTAGGGAGGGGGTGGGGAAGGGGAACTGGGGATGGGGAAGGAGGAGGAGGAGGAGGAGGAGGAGGAGGAGGAGGAGGAGGAGGAGGAGGAGGAGGAGGAGGAGGAGGAGAGAGAGAGAGAGAGAGAGAGAGAGAGAGAGAGAGAGGAGAGAGAGAGAGAGAGAGAGAGAGAGAGAGAGAGAGAGAGAGAGAGAGAGAGAGAGCAAACACACTAATTGCTGCCTGCTGACCGACACTTCTCCGACACAACCTAATTGTTGGTGACGCCCAGGAACCTCACTCACGCCGGCGGGTGACGACGACAAGCCACCACCCACCTCACTCTCATGATGAACACACGTGAGTTCCCAATGAAGGAGGAGGACGCTAATGAAATATTCTCACAGTAAAAGGACTCAGAAGTGGCATCTAACTCGTGAAGGAGGAGAAGGCCTCACCACAGCTTAGAAGGACAGCAGGTAGACACGTCTCACCACCCAGTTGATTAACACGGAAAGGTCAGTTCGACCAGGTGACGAGGAACGTATAAATGAAGGCCCTCACCAGCTGAAGTCAAATTAAGACTATTTCCAAGACTGAGTGCGGGCGGTGTCTTGAGACGCTGTTAACTGTAGCGGCATTCTCATGTTGGTTATAACACGGTGGCAACGAAACTCTAACTTGCTATAAGGAAACAACTGCTAATATTTTCAGATAAACCAAAAGTGATAACAAAGAAAAAGTTTACAAAAGACATAAAAACTGCAGCTAAAGAACAAAGCCTCAAGTAGAAAGGTCAATACATCCTTAATACATTAATTATTGTCCCATGATCCAGCACACCTCCCCGGCTTACTAATTAAGGGCGGGCAGTGGTGACACACAGCTAGCTAGTTACCAGGCTGATGAGAGAAAGAGAGAGAGAGAGAGAGAGAGAGAGAGAGAGAGAGAGAGAGAGAGAGAGAGAGACCTTATACCACAAAAATTAAGATCAACAAATACTGTAAATATATAAATAATTCCTGATCCATGTCGTCCAATTAGTCCGCGCAAGACTGACGCCTGTCACCAGTTGAGGAGCCCAGCCATAACACGCTCTCTTGAGGAGCCCAGCCATAATAGCACACCTTGCAGGAGCCCAGCCATAATAACAGACACTCTTGAGGAGCCCAGCCATAATAACAGACTCTCTTGAGGAGCGCAGCCAATAACAGACTCTTTGAGGAGCCCAGCCATAATAACAGACACTCTTGAGGAGCCCAGCCATAATAACAGACACTCTTGAGGAGCCCAGCCATAATAACAGACACTCTTGAGGAGCCCAGCCATACAGACACTCTTGAGGAGCCCAGCCATAATAATACACCTTGAGGCCCAGCTATAACAGACACTCTTGAGGAGCCCAGCCATAATAACAGACACTTGAGGAGCCCAGCCATAATAACAGACACTCTTGAGGAGCCCAGCCATTAACAGACACTCTGAGGAGCCCAGCTAATAACAGACACTCTCTTGAGGAGCCCAGCCATAATAAGACACTTTGGAGGGAGCCCAGCCATAATAACAGACACTTGAGGAGCTTGTGCCAATAACAGACACTTGAGGAGCCTTCCAGCTACACACAATAACAGACACTCTTGGAGTATTTGAAATAGTAATAAATAAGACACTCTTGGAGGAGCCCAGCCGTAATAACAGACACACTTTGAGGAGCCTAAAATAAGGTTAACAGACACTTGAGGAGTCCAGCTTATACACAATAGACACTTTGAGGAGCCTGCACATATAACAGACAGACTCTTGAGGAGTCATCCATAATATACTTGAGGAGCCAAGCCATAATAATGACACTTGAGAGCCGAAGAAGGTAACAGACTAATTTTGAGAGCCTATCCATACAACAGACACTCTTGGAGGAGCCAGCCATAATAACAGACACACTCTGTGGAGAGCCCAGCTAAGGCTAACAGACACTGAGGAGCCCAGCCATACAACAGACAACACTCTTGAGGAGCCCAGCCATAATAACACACTCTCTTGAGGAGCCCAGCCATAATAATGACACTTGAGGAGCCCAGCCATAATAAGACCCTGAGAGCCCAGCATGGCACAACACAGACACTCTGAGGAGCCCAGCCATACACACAGACACTCTTGAGGAGCCCAGCGGCATAAACACATGACTGAGGAGCCCAGCATTATAACACACACTCTTGAGGAGCCCAGCTATAATAACAGACACACACTTGAGGAGCCCAGCTACAATAACAGACACTCTTGGAGGAGCCCAGCCATAATAACATTGACTTGAGGAGCCAAGCCATAATAACAGACATTCTTGGAGGAGCCCAGCTATAATAACAAGACACTCTTGAGGAGCCCAGTCATAATAACAGACCCTTGGAGGAGCCCAGTCATAATAACAGACACTCTTGAGAAGCCCAGCCATAACAGACACTCTTGGAGGAGCCCAGTCATGAATAACAGACACTCTTGAGAGCCCAGTCATAACAATCGATGACTCTTGGAGAGCCCAGCATAATAACAGAAACTCTTGAGGAGCTTCCACATAATAACAGACACTCTTGAGGAGCCCAGTCATAATAACAGACACTCTGAGGTCTAAAGCTATATATAACAGCATTGACTTTGAGAGCCAAGCCATAATAACAGACACACTTGAGAGCCCAGTCATAATAACAGACCCTTCAGAGAGCCCAGTCATAATAACAGACACTCTTGGAGGAGCCCAGCCATAATAACAGACACTTCTTGAGGAGCCCAGTCATAATAACAGACCTTCTTGAGAGCCCAGCTACACAACAGACACTCTGAGTGAGCCCAGCCAAAATAACAGACACTCTTGGAGGAGCCCAGCCCATACACCAGACACTTCGAGGAGCCCAGCCATAACAGACTTGAGGAAGTCAGCCATAATAACAGACACTCTTGGAGGAGCCAAGCCATAATAACAGACACCTTTTGAGTAGAGCCCAGCCATAATAACAGACACTCTTGGAGAGCCCAGTCATAATAACAGACCCTTGAGGAGCCCAGCGTCATACACAGACAATTTTGGAGAGCCCAGCCATAATAACAGACACTCTGAGGAGCCCAGCCAGGACACAGACACTTGAGGAGCCCAGCCACACACACCACACTCTTGAGGAGCCCAAGCTTATACAACAGGATACACTCTTGAGGAGCCCACAATAACAGACACTCTTGAGGAGCCAAGCTTACACAACAGACACTCTTGAGGAGGCCCAGCCACACAATTGAGACACTTGAGGGTTTGAATATAATAACAGACCCTTGAGGAGCCCAGTCATAATAACAGACACACTCTTGAGGAGCCTAAGCTATAATAACAGACACTCTTTTGAGGGAGCCTAGCCATAACAGACACCCTGAGAGCCTGTATTACACAACTGACACTTGAGGAGCCCAGCCATACACAGAAACTCTTGAGGAGCCGGGAAACATAATAACAGACACTCTGTGGGAGGGGAGCCCAGTCACACAACAGACACTTGAGGAGCCCAGCCATAATAACAGACACTTGAGGAGCCAAGCTATACTAACAGATTACTTGAGAGCCTAGCTGCACACAGACCAGAGGAGCCCAGTCATAACAGACACTCTTGAGGAGCCCAGCCACAATAACAGAGACACTTTGGAGGAGCCCAGTCATAATAACAGACCTTCTTGAGGAGCCCAGCCATAATAACAGACACTCTGAGGAGCCCAGCCAAAGCAACAGACACTTTGAGAGCCTACACACAGACACTCTTGGAGGAGCCCAGCCATACAACAGACTCTTGAGAGCCCAGCTTACACAACAGACACTCTTGAGGAGCCCAGCCAATAACAGACACTCTTGAGGAGCCCAGCCATAATAACAGAGCTACTTGGAGGAGCCCAGCCATAATAACAGAGACACTTGGAGGAGCCCAGCCATAATAACAGACACTTTGAGGAGCCTGCTTACACAGACACTTTTGAGGCTTCAGTCATACTAACAGACACTTGAGGAGCCAGCTCATAATAACAGACAATTTTGAGGAGCCCAGCCATAATAACAGACACTTTGAGGAGCCCAGTCATAATAACAGACACTCTTGGAGGAGCCCAGCCATGGCCAACAGACACTTGAGGAGCCCAGCCATAATAACACACTCTCTTGAGGAGCCCAGCCAATAATAATAACAGACACTTGAGGAGCCCAGCCATAATAACAGACACTCTTTGAGGAGCCCACATAAAAACCAGACACCTTGGGGGAACTCCATTACACAACAGACTCTCTTGAGAGCCCAGCCATAATAACAGACACTTGAGGAGCCCAGCCATAATAACAGACACTCTGAGGAGCCCAGCCATAATAACAGACACTCTTGGAGGAGCCCAGCCACACAGACCCTCTTGAGGAGCCCAGCCATACAAGACACTCTTGGATAGAGCCCAGCCATAATAACAGACACTTTGAGGAGCCCAGCCAATAACAGACACCTTGAGGAGGCCTGCCAGCACAACAGACACCTTGGAGAGCCCAGCCATAATAACAGACACTCTTGAGAGCCCAGCCGCACAACAGACACCTGAGGAGCCCAGCCACACACAACAGACACTCTTGAGGAGCTCACCATACAACAGACCCCTCTGAGGAGCCCAGCCATAATAACAGACACTTGAGGAGCCCAGTCATAATAACAGACCCTCTGGAGGAGCCCAGCCATATAACAGAGCCACTGAGAGTTTCCAGTCATAATAACAACAAGACACCTGGAGGGGCCCACATAATAACAGACCCCTCCCTAGAGGAACCTCCTAAGTTCGGCACAAATGATACCCCCTTGAGAGCCCAGCCACACAACAGGACACTCTTGAGGAGCCCAGCTATAATAACAGACACCTCTCTGCAGAGGAGCCCACATAATAACACACCCCCTGAGGAGCCCAGCCATACACAGACCCTCTGGAGGAGCCTCCAGCCATATTAACAGACACTCTTGAGGAGCCCAGTCAGGTAATGAGACACTTGAGGGCCCACATAATAACAGGACACCTGGTGAGCCCAGCCACAATAACAGACACCTTGAGGAGTCCAGCCATAATAACAGACACTTGAGGCCCAGCCATAATAACAAGACACTCTTGAGGGTTTCAGCCATAATAAGACCCTTGAGAGCCCAGCCATAATAACAGACTTTGATGAGCCCAGCCATAATAACAGACCCTTGGAGGAGTCCACATAATAACAGACCTTCTTGGAGAGCCCAGCTATAATAACATGACTCTTTGAGAGCCCAGCCAAGGGTCACACACACTCTTGGAGAGCTCAGCTATACAACAGACCTCTTGAGAGCCTGTTACACAACAGACACTCTGAGAGCCCAGTCATAATACGACACTTGAGGAGCTCCAGCCATAACAGACACTTGAGAGCCCAGCTACACACAGACACTCTTGAGTAGAGCCCAGCCATAATAACAGGAGCACTTGAGCAGCTCAGCCATAATAACAGACACTCTTGAGGAGCCTGTCATACTAACAGACACTTGAGGAGCCCAGCCATAATAACAGACACTTTGAGGAGCCTGGAAATATAATAACAGACACTCTTGGAGGAGCCCAGCCATAATAACAGAAACTTTGAGCTCCAGCCATACACAGGAGCCACTCTTGAGAGCCCAGCCATAATAACAGACACTCTGAGAGCCTGAAGCATAATAACAGACACTCTAGGAGCCCAACGAGCACACAGACACTTTGAGGAGCTTCCTAGCTATAAGGAATAAGAGCTGACTCTTGAGGAGCCCAGCCACAATAACAGACACTCTTGAGGAGAGCCCAGCCATAATAACAGACAATTTGAGGAGCCTGACAATAACAGACCCTCTGAGGAGCCCAGCCATAACAGACACACTCTTGAGGAGCCCAATATAATAGCAGACACCTTGAGGAGCCCAGCCATACAACAGAGACACTCTGAGGAGCCCAGTTATACACAGAGACACTCTTGAGGAGCCCAGCTATAATAACAGACACTTGAGAGCCCAGCTATAATAACAGACACACTCTGAGGAGCCCAGCCATACACAACAGACACTCTTGAGGAGCCCAACCATAATAACAGACACTTGAGCCTGGCGCCATACACAGACACTTGAGGAGCCCAGCCATAATAACAGACACCTTTTGAGAGCCCAGCCACACACCCCTGAGAGCTTCCAGCCATAATAACAGACACTCTGAGGAGCCAGCCATAACAACAGACACTTGGAGGAGCCCAGCCATAATAATGACACGCTTGAGGAGCCCAGCCATAATAAATACAGACACTCTGAGGAGCCCAGCCATAATAACAGACACCTTGAGGAGCCCAGCCATAATAACAGACACACTCTTGAGGAGCCCAGCCATAATAACAGACACTCTTGAGGGAGCTCAGCCATAATAACAGACCCTTGAGGAGCCCAGCCATAATAACAACAGACACTCTTGAGGAGCCAGCCATACTAACAGACACTTGAGGAGCCCAGCCATAACAGACATTCTTGGAGAGCCTCTGCCATAATAACAGACTCTGGCTTGAGGAGCCCAGCCATACAACAGACACCTGAGGAGCCCAGCCATAATAACAGACACCCTTGAGGAGCCTGAACATAATAACAGACTTTGGAGGAGCCCAGCCAAAATAACAGACACTTTGGAGAGCCCAGCCATAACAACAGACTTGAGGAGCCCAGCCATACAACTGACTCTCTTGAGGAGCCCAGTAGCTTACACAATAGACTCTCTTGAGAGCCTGTAGCCATACAACAGACTTCTCTTGAGGAGCCCAGCCAGGTAATAACACAGACACTCTTGAGAGCCCAGCCATAATAACAGACACCTTGGAGGAGCCCAGCCATACAACAGACACTCTTGAGGAGCCCAGCCATAACAGACACTTGAGGAGCCCAGCCATATTAACAGACACTCTTGAGGAGCCCAGCTATACAACAGACTCTCTTGAGGAGCCCAGCTAATAACAGACACTCTTTGAGGAGCCCAGCCATAATAACAGACACTCTTCAGAGGAGCTCAGCTATATTAAATAGACACTTTGTGGAGAGCCCAGCTACACAACAGATGCCACTTTGGAGGAGCCCAGCCAAATTAACAGACACCTTGGAGGAGCCCAGTCATAATAATGATTGATTTTGAGAGCGCAGCCATACAACAGAGACACTCTTGAGAGCCCAGCTATACAACAGACACTTTTGAGGAGCCCAGCCATAATAACAGACACTCTGAGGAGCCCAGCCATAATAACAGACACTCTTGAGGAGCCCACACACACAGACACTCTTGAGGAGCCTGAGCTTACATTAACAGACACTTGAGGAGCCCAGCTGATAATAACAGACTCTCTGAGCCCAGCTATACAACAGACTTTGGGAGCCCAGCCATAATAACAGACACTCTTGAGGAGCCCAGGCGCCATACAACAGACACTCTTGGAGGAGCCCAGTCAAGGGAATAACAGACACTTGAGGTATTTCAGCTACACACAGACACTTGGAGGAGCCTAGCACACAGACACTCTTGGAGGGGAGCCTAATATAATAACAGACACTCTTGAGGAGCCTGTTACACACACAGACACTCTTGAGAGCCCAGCCATAACAGACACTCTTGAGGAGCCCAGCCATAATAACAGACACTTGGAGGAGCAATATAATAACAGGACACTTGGAGGAGCCCAGCTATACAACAGACACTCTTGAGGAGCCCAGCTATTACAGACACTTGAGGAGCCCAGCTATAATAACAGACACTCTTGGAGGAGCCCAGCTATACACAGACTTTGAGAGCTTCCAGCTATATCAGCAGACACTCTGGAGGAGCCCAGCCATAATAACAGACACTTGGAGGAGCCCAGCTATGTAACACACTCTTGAGGAGCTCTGTTACAATAACAGACACTTGAGGAGCCCAGCCATACAACAGACACTCTTGAGAGCCCAGCACACACAGACACTCTTGAGAGCCCAGCCACATTAACAGACACTCTTGAAGAGCCCAGCTTACAATAACAGACACTCTGGAGGAGCCCAGCCATAATAACAGACACTTGAGGAGCCCAGCCACACAACAGACACTCTTGGAGGAGCCCAGCCATAATAACAGACACTCTGAGAGCCCAGCCATAATAACAGACACCTTGAGGAGCCCAGCCATAATAAAGACACTGTTAAGGAGCCCAGCCATAATAACAGACTCTTGAGGAGCCCAGCCATAATAACAGACACTTGAGGGAGCCCAGCCATAATTACAGACACTCTTTTGAGGAGCCCAGCTGGCATAACAGATTCTCTTGAGGAGCCCAAAGTCACACTAACAGACACTCTTGAGAGCTCATTATAATAACAGACACTCTTGAGGGAGCCATAATAATAGACACTCTTGAGGAGCCAAGCTATACAATAAGATTAATTTTGAGAGCCCAGTCCATAATAACAGACACTCTGAGAAGCTTCCAGCCATACAGACAGACTCTCTTGAGGAGCCCAGCCATAATAACAGACACTTGGAGAGTCCAGCCAAAATAACAGACACTCTTTGAGGAGCCCAGCCATAATAACAGACACTCTTTGAGGGAGCCCAGCATAATACCAGGCCACTTTTGATGGAGCTCAGCCATAATAACAGACTCTCTTGAGGAGCCCAGCTATAATAACAGACACTCTGGAGGAGCCCAGCTATACAATAGACACCTGGAGGAGCCCAGCCATAATACAGACACTTGGGAGGAGCCCAGCCACATAACAGACACTTTGAGAGCCCACACAACAGACACCTTGAGGAGCCCAGCCATAATAACAGACACTTTGGAGGAGCCCAAATAACAGACACTTGAGGAGCCCAATGGCAATAACAGACACTTTGAGGAGCCCAGCCATAATAACAGGACACTCTGAGAGCCCAGCTCATAATAACAGACACCCCTGAGGAGCCCAGCCATAATAACAGACACTTGAGAGCCCAGCCATAATAACACACTTCTGAGGAGCCCAGCCATAATAACAGACACTCTTGAGAGCCCAGCTATACAACATTAATTTTAGGAGCCCAGCCATAAAACCAGACACTTGAGAACCCCAGCTACATTAACAGACTCTCTGGAGAGCCTCCAGCCACACACACAACAGAGACACACCTTGAGAGCCCACATACAACAGAGACACTCTTGGAGAGCCCAAGCCATAATAACAGACACTTGGAGGAGCCCAGCTATACACAGACACTCTTGGAGAGCCTGCAGCCATAATAACACACTTGAGGAGCCCAGCTATAACAGACAATTTTGAGGAGCCCAGCCATAATAACAGACACTCTTGGAGGAGCTCCAGAATAACAGACATTCTGAGGAGCCCAGCCATAATAACAGACCCTCTGAGGAGCCCAGCTATAATAATAACAGACACCTTTGGAGGAGCTCCAGCCATAATAACAGACACTCTTGGAGGAGCCCAGCCATAATAACAGACTCTCTTGAGGAGCCCAGCACACAGACCCTGATGAGTCCAGCCAGCACAACAGACACACTCTTGAGGAGCCCAGTCATAATAACAGACCCCTTCAGAGCCTGGGTAGCTGGCATAATAGACAATTTTGAGAAGCCCAGCCATACAAAGGGTATACTTTGAGGCCCAGCTATAATAACAGACCCTCCTGAGAACCCAGCCATAATAGACAGACACTCTTGAGGAGCCCAGCCAATAATGGTCAATTTTGGTAAGCCCAACCATAATAACAATAACAGACTCTCTGAGGAGCCCAGCCATAATAACAGACCCTCTTGAGAGTCCAACCATAATAACAGACTCTTCTGAGGAGCCCAGCCATAATAACAGACTCTCTGAGGAGCCCAGCCATAATAACACACTCTCTTGAGGAGCCCAAATAAGGGCCAACAGACCCTCTTGAGGAGCCCAGCCATAATAACAGACACTCTTGGAGGAGCCCAGTCATAACAGACACTTGAGGCCCAACCATAATAACAGACACTCTGAGAGCCTGAGCCATAATAACAGACACTCTTGGAGGAGTCCAGCTAAGGCCAACAGACACTTGAGGCCCAGCCATAATAACAGACACT
>NW_024716634.1:0-27443 GCF_018991925.1 Homarus americanus | reverse complement strand
TCACAATCTTCACTACATCTCACTTCACAATCTTCACTACATCCCACTTCACAATCTTCACTACATCTCACTTCACAATCTTCACTACATCTCACTTCACAATCTTCACTACATCTCACTTCACAATCTTCACTACATCTCACTTCACAATCTTCACTACATCTCACTTCACAATCTTCATTACATCTCACTTCACAATCTTCACTACATCTCACTTCACAATCTTCACTACATCTCACTTCACAATCTTCATTACATCTCACTTCACAATCTTCACTACATCTCACTTCACAATCTTCACTACATCTGACTTCACAATCTTCACCACATCTGACTTCACAATCTTCACTACATCTCACTTCACAATCTTCACTACATCTCACTTCACAATCTTCACTAACACCATCCTTCATCACTACATATAACATCCATCATCACTACTTATAACACCATCCATCATCATCACTACATATAATACTATCCATCATCACTACATATAACACGATCCATCATCACTACATATAACACCATCCACCATCACTACATATAGAACCATCCATCACGACATATAACACCATCCGACATCATTACATATAACACCAACCATCATCACTACATATATCATCATCCATCATCACTACATATAACTCCATCCATCATCACTACATATAACACCATCCATCATCACTACATATAAAACCAACCTATCATCACTACATATAACATCATCCATCATCACTACATATAACACCATCCATCATCACTACATATAGAACCATCCTATCATCACTACATATAATATCATCCATCATCACTACATATAACACCATCCAACATCACTACATATAACACCACCCATCATCACTACATATAACATCATCCATCATCACTACATATAACTCTATCCATCATCACTACATATAACACCATCCAGCATCACTACATATAACACCAACCATCATCACTACATATAACATCATCCATCATCACTACATATAACACCATCCATCATCACTACATATAGAACCATCCTATCATCACTACATATAATATCATCCATCATCACTACATATAACACCATCCAACATCACTACATATAACACCACCCATCATCACTACATATTATAACACCATCCATCATCTTTACAAACACCATCCCTCTTTACTATAGTGATAAACAGAGCTTTATTTTGTTGTCAATTTCTTTTAAATCCAACCTTATTAAACCGTAATTCTTTCTGTATGGTCAAATTTTGATTTGACCTCAGTGAGAGAGCTGTTAGTGTCAGTACATCACAATGGTGTTCCGACGCACTGTATCGAAGGTGACTAAGGTGGAGGTGAAGCCTTGCCAGATGAAGGAGAAGGGCCCCCGATCTAACAAACTGCAGACCACAAAACACACTAAGACCCAAAACAACAAGACCCAAAACAACAAGAAGAAGAAGGAAACTACCACTTTCTGCCGTGTACAAAAGGACCAGTACCTCCCATTGGGAGACTACATCTTCACCGGGAAAAAGACACAAAAGAAGCGCTGAACCTACGCTTCTGATATTTAAAAATACTGTAATAAAAAACATATTAATTGATTTTGTTTGTATTATTTATGCTTTTTTTATTTTCATCTGTAAACGTGCTGTTTTGGGAATATATTTTTAGTTACATAATATTTAGGTACAGCAGTTTATTTCACTGTATCTACTTGTTTACCAAGCAACTGGACTTACAGTCTCCGATCGGGATTCTCAAAACAAATATTTGGCATCGAACTCCGTAAGTGAGCTCGTAATCTAGCCTGTAACTTACAGGACCTCAACACGATCAACCTGGATATAGTAGTCGCTATTTCCGGATTGCATGAAAAAAAATTAATAATATTTGTTTTAATAATGCTTGTTAGATTTGTTTTATCATAGAATAATGAAGAAAATGTTTTGTACATCAACATACTAAAATACAATATTAGTTTTTTTTTACGACAAGAAGAGGCTTGGCTGTTCTATTTCTCGCTTTATGGAAGAGATGCAGCTTTTGTCTTCTTACAACTTTTCAAGTAATTTGTACCAAAATAGAAGATTTTTATTGTCCACATTTAGTGTATATTTTTTTTTATGACTGAATAAACTTGCTGATAGACCTTATTAATGTGGTATAGCTGTAAATATCCTTCAGTAATGAAATCCAAATATGAGGTCAAGTGAACATTTTTGCTTAGACTCCGCCTTTGTTAGGACCAAGTTATAACAAGTTATTCTGCCAAGTACCCAATAAGTACCCATGACTCAGAGTTAAATAATACCTAACCTAATCTAAGTTCATCAAACTTAATAAAAAAGTGGGGCAAAAAATAAGTGGTAAAGAAATTTTTTTCTCAGAAAAAGAATTATATTCAGAGGTTTTTTATCCGATACCTTCAGTCGTGATTATTTTGATGCAAAATTAGTAAAATGTATTTAACCCTAACACTACCTCACCTTACGTAATCTTACCTTACCTTATCTAACCTAACCTAATGTTACCTAACCTAACCAAGCCGCAACGCTCATGACACAATTGAGTTCTCTAGAAAGTTTTAATTTCATTTTCTTTTTTTTAAAATACATTTGCAGAGACAACAAACTTTTGATAATTATTTCTCCAACATATCTATAAATCTGTTGATGATATATAAATTTTGGATAGGTTAGGTTTGGTGTGATTAGGATAGGTTAGGCTAGTTTAGGATAGTCTAAGTTAGCTTAGGAAAGGCTAAGTTAGGTTACGATACACTAGGTTAGGTTTTAATCTGCATGATATTTTTACTGAACTTTTAAACGATGTTATAATCCTGGCAGCAGGGTATCGATCACGAAAATAACACTTTGGTAGTTATAACATTTGATAAAGTTTATTATTACTGTAACATGAAACAAATCACTATAGCTGTACTTATCAATCCAATATTAAATCTGTATTATCTTTGACCATCGCTCATTGGCCAGCTTATCTCTGCACTGTTCTCTGATATAATAAAGTATTGGTGAATGGGAATATTAATCATTTGTGAGTCACTTACTATAAAGGAAACTGTAACGGATTCTATGGACAGTTGGGAATATTTTCACGGAATAAGTTGGAGTAACTCCCTCTTGCCCAAAAGCGTTCCAAGGAGTTAATTCACAGAGCGAAAATCTAGACGAGTCTTCCTTGTTTGTTTTAGGTCATAACAACGAAAAGTTTAATAATGTTTATTACAATGATTCAGGTTTTACTGTAATTCTTCGTTTTTATATTTTTAGTATTTTGTAGATTTTTTTCACCCAGTTCATTTCTTGTTTAGATTCATTATTGCAATTATTTTTATTACAGAGTTGAATTAAAAGTTTATATCTAAGTATTTTACAGCTTCACAAATACTTTATAAAATGTTGATACACACAGTGGACAGTTTTTAGTTCTTTCTTGTAATACCTCAGTATTACTCTGTTAAATTCTTACCATTTACACCTGACCATTTATTTATTTATTTTACAAATTGTTTAAAGAGAGAACATCACCAGCAGGATACAGATGATGAAGTAAATAGAAGTTTGTAACCTAACCCTACCCCCACTGCTACCCCTCCCTCTTGTCCCACATTCTTACTCATCACTCCTACCCCTTACTCCTACCCCTTACTCCCACCCCTTAATCCCACCCCTTATTCCCACCCCTTATTCCCACCCCTTGCTCCCACCCCTTCCTTCTACCCCTTACTTCTACCGCTTACTCCTACCCCTTACTTCTACCCCTTACTTCTACCCCTTACTCCTACCACTTACTCCTACCACTTACTCATACCCCTTACTCCCACCCCTTGCTTCCACCCCTTGCTTCCACCCTCTTACTCGTACCCCTTGCTCCCAACCCTTACTCCTACCCCTTACTGCCACCCCTTACTGCCACCCCTTACTCCCACCCCTTACTCCTACCCCTTACTCCGACCCCTTAATCCCACCCCTTAATCCCACCCTTACTTCCACGCCTTACTCCCACCCCTTACTCCCACCCCTTACTCCCACCCCACTCCTGCAACCCCACTCCCACCCCAGCTCCCAACTCACCAGCCCACCCCACCCCACCCCCAACCCCACTCCCACCCCCCACTCCCAACCCCCACCCCACCCCACCCCACCCCACTCCACAACCCCAACCCCACCCCACTCCCCAGCCACTCCCCATGCCCCCATCCCCACCCCACCACACCCCACTCCCACCCCACCCCACCCCACTCCACCCTCCACTCCCAACTCCTACTCCCACCCCATCTCCCACCCCCCATCTTCACCCCACTCCTGTTCTCATTCCACCCCTTACTCCTCCTCCCCACGCCTTACCTCACCACTCCACCCCTTACTCCCACCCCTCAGCCCTGCCCCTCATTTCCAATTCTACTCCCACGCCCTACTCCTACCCCTTACTCCTACCCCTTACTCCCACCCCTTACTCCCACCCTTACTCCCACGCCTTACTCCCACCCCTTACTCCCACCCCTTACTCCCACCCCTTACTCCCACCCCTTACTCCTACCCCTTACTCCCACCCCTTACTCCCACCCTTACTCCCACGCCTTACTCCCACCCCTTACTCCCACCCTTTACTCCCACGCCTTACTCCCACCCTTCACTCCTACCCTTCGCTTCTACCCCCACTGTTACCCCACACTACGCTGGTAATTGAAGACATCACATTTCCAAACTTGAAATAATTTAGTTGTTCAGGACTCCAACTCCCAGGTAAGAACAATTGTCAAAAACCTTCACCACAAGAAAGAAAAGAACAGTCGGGTATGGCAGAAAATGTAATAAACGAACATGGAGTAAGACATCAAGCTCCATATTGTAAACAAGATCATCGTCATTGCTTATTTATTGCGAGGAAAAATATTGTTCGCAATATAATTATAAAAACCTTCTGTAATTCATTCTCTTCATTACACTAAAAGGTAATGAAGTATATAAAGAAAATAGTTTATAAATTACTAAAATAAAAATACGTATAAAAAAGTAAAATAACATCTATTGATGGAATAGAAAAGAATTATATCGTAAGTGGGTAAAAGATTTCTTGGGTAGGTTTTAGAATATAATAACTGTTTTCTGCATTACACCGATGGTTCCAAGTCAGAAATTATCCTTAAGTTTTGTGAATCAGTATTTACAGTTTTTCTTAAAGGGTGACTTAAGTTACGGTCACACGATCCCTTTGATGAGCAATTAATTTGGAGCAAGAAATTACGAGTAATTTCTTCCAAATGTGGTCACACGAGTGGCTCTTGGTTCAGTTACTACAGCAAGAAAAAAAAGTTAACGCAGCTGTGCGAGTAGAAGGGAGACGGAACATCACAACAACAATGCAGACGACGCAGCAGCTATCCTTGGTATTATTTTTATTATTAAAAAGAAATGAGAGAAAGCGAAGAAAAACTATTGGGGACTCGTAAGTGGCTGGCGAGGAGGAGGAACGAGTGTTTAATATAGAATGGTTCAACTATCGTAGTTACAGTAGGGAGGGTTGTTAGTGTGTGGAGAATGACCGGCTGTATGGGCTTGTGTTTTGTAAACAAACACGCCAAAACACCACCCAAATAATAAACTCAGTGTGTCGTAAAAAACTGTTTGTGCATTTTATACATAATGTTATTGATCTATGTTATATATAGCCAAGGTAAATACTCGATAAATAAGCTTCGTGTCATTAAATATGGTATTAACCGGGTTTTGAACCGATAATCTTGCTCGAAATAGTCAAGAAATTGACTATCACGATTGTCAATAAAAATGCTTCAAAAACTTGCTCGAATTTCTCGAAAATTGCTCGAAATAACTTTCCGGCAAGAAATTGCTAAAAAAAAATGCGCCCAAGTGACCAGTGCTTTAAGAATTGTATGATATCCTCATGGCAATGGAAACATACACACACACACACACACTCACCCCATACACAGTCACACACTCACCATGCACAATCACACACACCCATACACACACCGTACATGCACAAACCATACACACACATACACACACACACACACACACCATACATACACACACCATAAACATACACACACCATACACACATACACACACACACACACACACACCATGCACACACCATACAAACAAACAAACACACACCATATACACACACACACACACACACAATGCACACACACACACCATGCACACTCACACACACACACACACCATGCACACTCACACCATGCACACACACACACTAATTGTTTTAATTTAGTTCTTGGAACTCTTAAGTGGCAGCGCTTGATATAAACACTTCTTGGCATTTTCTGTTTATCTAGTAGCAGGTATACACACAGATGTAATATGAGAAAATAAATTATGAATTCTGTCCAGGGAAGTGTTGTGAATATGACCTTGAGATAACACTTGTGTTAAGTGTGAATTTCCCTGTCTAGTGATATGTCCAACTACTACTCTGGGCCGCGAGACAGTGGTGGTGATTACAGATTGCCCACGAGGGGGCTAGTTTATTGGGCACCCCCTTACATCCTGTGCAAGGTGAAGCGCAGAAGCGTTTACAGTGCCCAACTGGGAAGCATGCGGAGTTCATGCTTGCCTTTATGACTCATGCATTAAGGGCGTAAAAGGCCTGAAGGGTCATGGGTTTTGTCAGCAAGTTACATTAAGTGACAATGATGAGTGTGTGGGGGGAAAATTCCCGGTACAATTTATCTGTTTATGGCAAAGTGTGGCAGGTCCCTATTAATGTGAGCGGTGTTTACTGAATCAGCTGACCCTGGCACGACCTTTTGAGAGACGCAAGCCAAGTGATCTAAGAGTCGTGAATAACATGGTGAATTACTTGGTGTTATTCATTTGGGTGAATATTTGTATAAATCAAAGGTGCTGTTACACACACACACCACACGTGGCACACCACCAACACACAGTTTCTGAGAAGGAGTTTGAGATTGTATTTAACGAAGTCTTAACTGGGAAAATGTTGTATGGCTTTTGTTATGGGGTAAGTTCTGGCGTGAACATTAAGACTATTTTCATAATTTTTTTTAACTAATATTTTTATCTGCCTGGTACAATTATTTATTAATTTGTATTGTAAGTTATGTCTTGATAGTCTATGTAATGTAACAATTTATTTTTTGTGTTAATGTTCATATAGATTGGTTCAGTGTTGCGGCTCTGACTCGTCAACGATGTTAATAAGCTCTTGAGTACATACTGCTGGTGAAACTATGTTATATTAACAACACGACAGACAAGTACTATAATACCTTAACATTTAACAATAATTCAGCCTTAATTTAATTTTTTCACCAACTTAAGACACATAACCCAGAAGGAAGTAAGACAGGCAACATAACGCGGGATATCGTGGCTTCACTAAGTGCAAATTATGGAACTTGAGGTAACACATTATGGGAAAATGCGAGCCCTGCTAAGTGGTTCTCCTCAACATGGACGCAAACATCAGATGGACAAAGAAACAGAAGAATCCCGGATATACATTCATTTATTCTACAAAAAAGTTACGTAAACGAGCATTAAATACGTTTAAGTAATAACAGTTTACGAAGCTGAAGTCGAGATGTTAGAAGATGAAGAAGACTTTAGCATATCAGTATACCCCACGACCGGCGCCAGGATGTTAAGTGTGCCATCAGGGTATATTAACGCTGAGAGACGGGTGCTATCGTGGTATATTAGCATACCTCCACCCTGAATGGTATATCAAAAAGTACAGGATTTACTTCACAGATATTTAGTTATATCTATCGGTATATTATATAAATTATATCAATATATCTGTTTATACCAAATATGGCATCAGAGTGTATCACCGTTTGCCATCATATTCTCTAAATAACCTCAAAGTATACCCCCCAATGTATGCTATCATACACTATAAATGACACTGTAGTATGTTAGTATATAATCAGGGTATAACATAAATAATATCAGCATTGTTTAGAATATCATATATATTAAGCGTGAGGAATGGATGTATATGATTCAATATATCACAGTTACATAAAGCGGTATGTCAGCTCATCAGCATATCACTAGAATGACATCAGAGTATACGACACTATACTCCAATAAATACTGTCAGGTATCTAAGTATATGAGGGTAATCACTGAGAAGTATCAGAACATATCAACATATTCCTTGACTGGTAACAAAGCATATCAACATACTCAAAGTATAATCAATGTCTCCGGAATAAACAAGCCAGTGACAGCAGCATATATTTCTGAAAATCAGCTGTGAAATATGTTCAGAACAACCCAAAGTATACTATAATACTAAGCAACATTTGAAATATACCAGTATACTTCTTAACAGTCAGGGAAAAAATCATTATACAGATTAGTGTCCTCGAAGCAGATCAACTTGTCTCCTGCTTTCTGGGGACCCATTAGTGGCATATCAGTATATCCAAAGAGACACATCGGAGTATATTACCATATCTCCCAAGTGCCATGAAGGGATATCAACATACCTGAGTATATTAACTAGCTCTCATAGTGTTCCACTCTCTCTTAGATCCATCAGAATATGTCAGCATATCACCCTATCTTCTGAAGGTCCAGTTTACCTTGTTCCGAAAGTATGTCGAAGCATACTAACAGATCCCCTGAATGCCTTGAGAACATATCAGTATACTTCTAGGTTAATTCATATCATATCAGTATGTCCCCTGAATCTAAAGTATAACTAACCTCATTTCAAATTATTATTAGAGTATGTTAACATATTCCCTTAGAAGCATACCAGCATATCTCTTATGTCATTACAGTCAACCAGTATACGCTCAGAGATAGATGCGAGCATATCAGGGTATATTAGCATACCCTGTAAGAGAGATATGAGCCTAGCTACATAACCCAGTATATCAACATACCCCATATGCTCTTATAGTACATCAGCACACCCTCTGAGAGACAGAACCATACCAACATATCAGAACATATTAGTATATCCTTTAGAGAGATATGAACATAATGGCATATCAGATGACAAGAGTATATCAGCATAGTCTTTGAGGAGCATATCAGACCAACCTAGCATAAGCTCTTTAAGATAGATGGGAGCATATCTTAAATAGACTGGAACATACCAGAGCATATTAGCATACCCTCAGAGACAGATAAGCGAGCATACCAGAGAATATCAAGAGCCCATCAGAGGGAGTGATTAGTTTGTGTGACGGCCGACTGTGGCGCTGGTGCTCCTGTGTCCGTCCCCCGCAGACCACCTCGTTCACCTACGCGAGTTACCGCCTCTATTAACTCAGATTCACGAGACAGTCTGGGCAGGTGAGGTAATGAGCTCGAATTTCTTCAGGTGATATTATTATTAAGGTAAGTGTGTGTGTGTTAGATTGTGTAAGTGGTAGTGTTTGTGTAAATGTGGAGGGAAATGAAGGTAGGAGGCGGGGGAGAGGAAGGAGGTTGGAAGAACGGGATATAGAGAGGGGAAGGAGAGCCAAAGCAATTAGCTGTATTTTCACGTCTCCACTTAGTGAGGAAATCTCACGGATGAATCTTTGAGACTCATCAATTTTTGTAGTTAAAACTAAGCCATTAAGTTGTGTTGTAATGTGAGGTGTGCAGTTAGTGGAAGGTTTACCTGTGTGAGTCAGGTAACATGTGGCAGGGTTTGGGTCATCAGGTAAATGGACCTTCCCATTGTGCTCAGACTTCCTTCCCGCGACAACTTATTATTATTATTACTTTTATAACTGAGATTTTCCTCTTATATTTTTTCGCCTGAGAATTGTTATTACTTTTTTTACCTGAGAGTTTCCCACATTACGGGAGGTTGGTGGCTGGTCCATTACTATTGATTCGTGTGTGTGTGTGTGTGTGTGTGTGTGTGTGTGTGTGTGTGTGTGTGTGTGTGTGTGTGTGTGTGTGTGTGTGTGTGTGTGTGTGTGTGTGTGTGTGTGTGTGTGTGTGTGTCCTTCTAACAGTAGAGTCATTCGCCCTGCCAGGTACTGTACACTCACAGGTGATGGTGAGTGTGAGGTGTTAGTGTAGACCGTCAGAGTAGGGAACATGGTAATATATTCCTGTTTATATACAATGCTGGATGTTTTTGTTTAAGGTCCTGAGATATTTCACACAAGTTAGCAAGTGTTACTCGGGTTTGGGTCTGTAACTAAGCTTTATTGAAGCAGTTTTGTCCAGAGATTAAACATAATCATTCACGGTAAAAGATGTTAAGTAAAGGAGATCATTAAGATCTTAATACCATGTAATGATGGGATGATAAGAGGTAATTATGTGTCATGTAAAGATGGTAATTATCTCCCCTGCCTGGTGGAGACGGTGGTCATTCTGGCCAACTTCTGCCATAAATGATTTGATCATCTCCGCTTTACCATAATTACACTTTCTTACTGCCCCTCCTCTTCCTGCCTCACTTAATAACCCTTATAAAACGTCTCCAGATAAAGTATTACATAAGCTCATATTGGCAGGTGTGTATGTAGTATATATATATACACCTTAGCACAGTCTCCTTTGTTCTCATGTAATCATCACAAAGGTAAATATTCTCAATTAATGTAACTTTTGTATTGTCTGGTGTCGGGTTCAGTAGAGTCGAGCGGCCAGAGTTCACTCTGCCTTTATAAATCGGTTAACAAGTAACTTTACATATACTTGATATAAATTCTAAACCTCAGACATTCTTGAATATGTAATGAGGTCTTGCATAAAGGTGTTTAAACATTTCATATAAAAGAGCGACTGGAATTTTTCAAGATAAAAATATTGTATTGCGGACATAAAGTTTGGCTGCTTAGTGAGGTTTGTGTGGCTTACATTTCTAACTTTTCTTAAGGACAAGATTTTAGTGCACTTAATATACATGATAAGTATTTAGGGGTATATATAACGTGTTGGTCAGTGTGAGACAACTTGGTACGGTTTTTGATTGACGTGTAAAGTCGTGGCAGTAGTGTAGGGAACATTATATTTTAGTCAAACATTAATTTTCATTCTTGTTCATGTTTTAGAAATTATGTAAGAAGCTTATTAATTAGACCTTTAATTAACATGTGCTTCAGTTTCTTGTTTTTAATTAGATCGCGTTTTCTGCTTCCATCATCATCATCATCATCATCATTATTATTATTATTATTTAACTATTTCTTTTTCTCTCACCTACAATATTTACTCTTCTCTTCTCTTCTTCCTTTATGTCAATTAAGATTTCTCTCCAACAATCTGATAATATTTTCATTCATTCATTTATTATTTTGTTTCGTTTTTCTCTCAATTTTATTTTCTATTCTTCCCTTAGTCTTCTTCATCTTCTCTAGACACCATTTCATTTGAAATGTGTTTTCTATAGATAACAGAGGTTTTCTTTCATTTAGATAGGAAGACAATTAAACCAGTCAGACACATGTTGTGATGAACCATCAGATAATGTTGTTGGTAATGTTTCAGATTTGATAGATGGAGGATGATGGTGATTTATGGTTGGTTGTGATGGTTTTTATGTGGTGTAGTCATAATTGATGATGGTGATCAAGCAAAATTAATGGCACAATGAAGTATAGTTAAACTTCATTTTGAATATATTTGAGAAGAGAGATACATATCAGTATTAACTTACCTGACACGCTCACCTCAAGCCACGGAATAAATCCTTCGCCTGCTTCACACACACACACACACACACATCTCAGTCTCTAATAACCATCACCCTAGCGACAGTGTTTATGTTGTGACGATAAACAAGCATTAGTGTGTCCGTCAGGTAGAATTATCATACCCAACACCTTGACAGATATAATTCATCTCCTTTTAACTCATTGTCAAGGTAATTTTTTCTATTGGATGTATATGTAATATTCAGAAATTTCAGAGTAATTTCAAATGCCCCGCCATTAGCGATACTGAGCGTTCAAGGTCATCTGAGGGGAGAGAGCGCTGCCTGCTCATATCGAGAGATTGTGGAACTAGGCCTATATGATATTAAATGTAATTCACAGAATTAATAATGATGCGATTCATGAAGTAAGGGACTATTATTGAATTTGAAATTATTATAGATCGTTTATCAGTCTGAATAATGTTACGGGTGTCCCAAGGAGTTATTAGTTAGGCGGAAAATATGTCACGTAGACCTAAGCTAACGCCTTGAGAGACGCGACGCTGGCTAGGTCTCAGTCGCGGGAAGCATTCACACAGACAAGACGTCCCTGCGCGTCTGTCACAGAAATAGTCACGTGGCCTAGTCACCTGTGCTGCTCTATGGCAGTATAACAAGTAAGTCTCATTCAATCTCGGACAGGGTTTAGATAGGGCAGTGGTAAAGTTAACTAGAGCTAACAGTGAGTTCATTTCAGGGTTTCCGTCAGAACCCACTTGACTGGAGTTGACCGGAGTTGGCCGGAGTTTGGCTGCGAGAGATTGACTGCCGTTTGAGACTGCCGTTGATGATTGAGGGTGGCGATTGTCGCCATTGGACCGATCAGAGTAGGCCTGTCACTGTTTAGCGGGGTACCAAAGGATCTCTTGAGGGAATCTAGCCGTCTGGGTGCCCAGCTGACGTCGGCTCACAACACCACATGTCCCGAGCCACTTAGTGAAACCCTCTTGCTAACGGGAAGCTAAAGCTCCTCTCAACTGCACAAGGTCTGATTGGCTCACTCTCTTCCTGCCCATGGACGCACTGGGAGTACACTGAGGCTATCTGAGTATATTAATGGTCACACACTGAGACCGTGAGCCTAGGACTCTAGGAGATACCTAGAGGAACATTTTATCTTCCTTATTACGGGTGTAGTTAATACCATTCCTCAGTTGCTAATATTATCTTGACGTGTGTAGTTTAATAGTTTCTAAATAATTTTGATAATATTGTTTTTGAATGTTTGTGCCATTAAGTGGAACCAGAGTGATACTGTGATTTGATTCTTTAATGCATCTAATTTTTCTTCATAATTCTGATCTCAGGTATAACCTTGTTCCCCAGAGTAGTGGTTAAGTTAGGTTAGGAAGTGTGCATCTGTTGGGGTGATATAATTTTGTTGAGTGCCCTTAAGGCCTATTCATTGTAGAGTATTTAATTTCTTATTTTTTATTACCATTTCCTCAGTGACTGATATTATTTTGTTGAAAGCCCTTAAGGCCTATTCATTGTAGAGTAGTTAATTTCTTATTTTTTAATACCATTTCCTAAGTGACTGATATTATTTTGTGAAAGCCCTTAAGAGGCCTGTTTCATGTGTGCAAGCAACATTTCTTAATACTTCAAATTTATTGTTGCCTGTGTTTCTAATAATTTCTATATCATGTATAACTTTTATTCCCCAGAGTAGTGTTTTAAGTTTAAGTTAAGAGGTGCGCATATTGGTGTACCACTATTTGATTGTGTTTGTAGTGTTGGAGGGAATATAAGTGTCTAAATTTTACAGTGTGTCTCATTCATCCCAGTCACAGACGCTATCCTTCCACGGGTCACGGACTATTCATTTTGTTTAGTAGATTTAAGTGTTCTTGTGCTGGTTCGGGATTTTTCTCAAAGGGGCGCTTCCACTGCCATTACCATCTATTAATTTATAATAAACCCCAAGTCAAGTGAGAAATTAAAGTCCAGTAAATTCCGACCGGTTACATATATATATATATATATATATATATATATATATAGACGTATTATTTTATGACAATGTTTGTGTAGATAGAGTTAGGGTTCCTACACACATTTGCCCCATTAAGTCAGGCGAGTATTTCTGGGTCATAACACAGGGTAAAGTTAACGGTGTGGCTGACAGTATATTTATTTTATGTTTTGCACAACGGAGGTCAAATATTGGTTCTGTTGCTCTCATTTTAATACACTGTTGTGATTCACTCAGCCTGGTGCCCATGATGTTCCTCTTTCTCCTCCTCCTACCCCCTTCTTTTTGTTCCTCCTCCTCCTCCCCTTCTTATTGTTTCTCCTCCTTTTCTTGTTTCTTCGCCTTCTCATCCTCTTCCTGTTTCTTGGATTTATCTATATTATATTAATTCGTTATAATAGTATATCACTTTTATATAAGATATATTAGGGAAGGATATACTATATACTTGTGGTAATATGGTCTGATATATTTATTAATGTATGTATTAGATTCTTGACGCAGTTTTGTCTTAAATATCATCTTTAACTCATAACTTTGTTTACTGTTACCTGCGCTGTGTCCATAAGCCGGGGCGGTGAGTCACGGGTGTTGTGGAGTGTTGATATATGGCTTGTGTGTGTGTGTGTGTGTGTGTGTGTGTGTGTGTGTGTGTGTGTGTGTGTGTGTGTGTGTCTGTGTCTGTGTGTCTGTGTGTGTGTGTGTGTGTGTGTGTGTGTGTGTGTGTGTGTGTGTCTGTGTGTCTGTGTGTGTGTGTGTGTGTGTGTGTGTGTGTGTGTGTGTGTGTGTGTGTGTGTGTGTGTGTGTGTGTGTGTGTGTGTGTGTGTGTGTGTGTGTGTGTGTGTGTGTGTGTGTGTGTGTGTGTGTGTGTGTCTGTGTGTGTGTGTGTGTGTGTGTGTGTGTGTGTGTGTGTGTGTGTCTGTGTGTGTGTGTGTGTGTGTCTCTGTGTGTGTGTGTGTGTGTGTGTGTGTGTGTGTGTGTGTGTGTGTGTGTAATATGTATATGTAATAATTAACGGTTTATTGAAAGAAGCAGCAGCCAGAAGGCTGAAAATATACAGTTACATATTTGGGGAATGGGTTACGAATTACAAATAATATACAAGTAACATAAGTGATACAAATAAGATATATAATAACTAGATGGGAAAAAGCTCAAACTACAGTGCATTTCAACATAGTGACAGTGCAAGAAGTAGTATTTACTGGGAGTGAATACACTGGTTTATTACAAGTTATTGTTAATTTTTACAATGGTTGGGACTGGGCTGTTCTTATAGCGGTCAGTTAGTGCACGTATGGGCTGGATGCCGTTGTGTTGTCGAACAGCAATTCTCGGGCTGGGGATCTCAGGTGGTAGTAGGAGCCGGTGTCGAGGATGGTGTAGAAGCTTCTTACCAAATTTGCAAATGAGGTCGTGGTGATGGTCAGTGAGAGTCGAAAGGGTTAGTGTGTTGAGCGCTTCTTGATATGTGGAGTAGGAAGGGGAGAGAATAATCTTGCATGCCCTCTTTTGCACTTTTTCTAGGTGTTTACATTGTGTGGCATTTAGGGAGGAAGACCAGGTGGGGGAGGCATAGGTGAGCTTGGGAAGTATGAATGTTGTGTAAACGCTGAGGAGCTCGGGTGCAGGAACTCCGAGGGACTTGAGTCGGCGGAGGAGGTGGAGACGGAAACTGGAGGATTTGACAACTTCACTGACTTGTGGTTTCCAATTTAGTTTGTTGTCTATGGTGACGCCGAGGAGCTTTGTGGAATCTACAACCTGGAGTGTGTTCGGACCTAAAGTAATGGAAGGAGGTGGGACAATGTCGGAGGAGAGGTTGATGTGCATAACCATGGTCTTGGTATGGTTGATGGTGACATGGTTGTTGGTGGCCCAGTTTTGGAGACTGTTCAATAAATCCTGAAGGGCGGCATAGTTGGGAGCAGAATTGTTGACGCTGATCCCAATGGTGGAGTCGTCGACATATTTCCAGCGAGCAGGGGTTTCTCTTAGGGCATCATTGATGAGCATAAGGAAGCAGAGTGGTCCCATCTTGGTGCCTTGGGGGACGCCACAGGTGAGTGACTGAAAGGTGGAGACAGCCCCTCGGAAGCGTACAGCTTGGCGTCGGTCACTGAGGAAGTCTGTAAGCCATGGTATAAGACTTCTCCGAAAGCCCGAGGTCAATAGCTTTGTTGATGATTATATTGTGGTCGACCAGGTCGAATGCTTTAGTGAAATCAATGAAGGCGACAGCTACAGACGTTTTTCGTTTCTCGAGATGGCGGTATATGTAATCGAGAAAGCTGACAAGACAGTGAGTGGTGGAGGAAGTTTTCATGTTGCCAAATTGCTGAGGGTCTACGACTCCTGCAATATCAGCATAAGCCCAGTCGAACACAAAACTTTCACAGATTAGGCTGGGTATTGGGGTGATTGCAATAGGTCGTAGCTGATTTTAGGATTGTGGGCTGGTTGACTTGGGCACTGGTGATACATAAGAGGTCTTTCAGTCAGCTGTGTGTGTGTGTGTGTGTGTGTGTGTGTGTGTGTGTGTGTGTGTGTGTGTGTAGCAAATCTCCTCACTAGATTTATGGCTCCATTACCAAGGAATTCTCAGCCATTCTTAGTATTTCGTGGACGAATTTTGAGATCAGGGTAAATTTACCACAAACTGTAAAGTCACTTAAAGCTTATTGTGCCCAAGAGTTATCTGGGTATTATACTGTTTATGATGGAATGTGAGGCAGCCTTATACTGATCTTACAAGTGCTGCTCAAGATACACTTTTAACACACACACACACACACACACACACACACACACACACACACACATTCTCCCATCTTGTACTTCCCTCCAAGTACAGTATATGACCTGCAGGTACTCAGATACAAGGGACACACGGACCTCCTAACAAGTCAACATCAGTAACTCCCTCTATTAGTGTCCACGTCCCGTCTTACTTGAGTCCAGATGAATGGATTGTGTCACTACTCGCTACAGGACTGTCAGAAAACGTCACCTAACTTAAACTGTTGGGACGGCTCGTGTAGTATCTCCTGTACTGTCAAACTTGCCGAGTAACATTGAATAATGACTTTAAACACAGCAAAAGATATTTACCTGAGTGATAGACAAAGAGACAGATCATCAGTATGGACTTTAATAGTTGAACTGAAATTAATATTAATATGGAGACAATGCTGTAAACTTTATTTTCATATATCAAATGTGTCTTCCTAAAGATGATATTTGGCACCAGGTCGGGGTGACAGCCTTGAGTAGTGTACAGTATGTTCCCTGAGTGGCTGTTAAGACAAGCTGATTGATTTGTTGCCGCGTCAGGCCCTGAGGGAGGGAAGGAGGGAAGGTGTCTGTGGTGTGGTGGATGTAATCCTAGACAAGGTTCTTGAAACTCCAGGGCACGAGCAGTAGGTATATTCAATAAGTGGTACAAGGCTGGGCGTGATAGCCAACCGATACAGGAGCGGTTACTAGGGACCCCGGACCGTAGGTAGGCCGAGGCCGATCTGAGGGAAATTAGCTAGCCAGGCAAGGGGAGTTGCTAGACATTCCTAGGACAATAAATGAGGTCTTCTAATTACTCGACTAGCGCGGTACAGACATAGTGCATCGGGACATAGTAAATGAACATAAGCATTAGACATAAGCATAGACATCAGACATGCTATAATAATAGTAGTAATACAGACATGTGAATAAATGGTACAATGAATGGTAACCAGAGTCCTGGTGTCAGGCGTGTTCACATATCTTGGTATGTACATATCTATACAGTGTCGTGGCAGTATTGTAGTAGTAGATAACATTGTTGTGATGGAGGGAGGGAGGGAGGGAAGGAGGGAAGGTGTCGTGGCAGTATTGTAGTAGTAGATAACATTGTCGTGATGGAGGGAGGGAGGGAGGGAAGGAGGGATAGTGTTGTGATGACATCATTAACATACAACCATGTATTATCGTAGACCATTCCAGATCACCAGCAGTAAGGCGGACAATTCCATACACAGTGCAGTATATCTCTCACAAAACGATCTAATGCAACGAATAAAATTGTCCTTTATTACACATATAGTTGTCTTGTGTTTATTTGTACCTTGTTCATCTGGTAGAGCACGTAGGATGGCACACAACTGCGTTAGGTCACTACAGGGTATTGGTGTAAGTGAGGTAGACTACAATACGTGTCACAGTGTTACGTATGTCTACGTGTCTTCTACAGCCAAGTGTTTCGTTATATTTGTTTGCTTTTATAAACTGTTGTATCGTACACAAGTTGTCGCTGCTCGTCTCTCGAGGATAGACTGAGAGTTCGTTGGTGAGGGTTAAATTTACAACTTATCTCTCTGTAATAATATTCTGGTCCACGTTATCAACCTGTCAGCTTAATCATCTTGGTGACGGAGGTGAGGAGAGAGAGAGAGCATGTTAGTGGTGGTGGTGTTAGTGGTGGTAGTGGTGGTACGGGTAGTGAGAGAGGTAGCCGCTGGGTAATAAGAGCCAATATAAGACCTCATTATAAGTTTTAATGAAACTGACGTCGCGGTAACTTAATACATGGTTGTGTAGCAGTCGGAGCGTGTGTGAGTCATAACCGAGCAGCGCCTAGGAACTGTTCTTTCGGGTACAAATCTTTCTTTACGTTTACTGGAGCCTTTGTCTGTCTCAGTGTGTAAAAACTATTACTTTCTTTTAATAGCGTTTGTTAGGTACACACATTCTTAGAAATGGTTTAGTAGTGAAGAAATCATATTCTTAGTTGTTAATGCTAAGTTCAGCTTCATCTACAAGTTTAAGTTCAACTTTATTATGTAAGCTTTGCGAAAATGTATTTACCATAGTCAGGATGGAGGATGGAATAAGAGGCTGTGGAGTCAGACTCATCCATCCATCACCCTGAACAACTTTGTAGTGGGTGTGACGCTCTCAAACCACCTTACTGACAGAAAAAGACTTTTGTGTCACCTCGCACCTCAACACCCCGCTGCGCTGTGTCCACGAGACCACTGTGTCAACACACTCTGTAAGGGGAGAGACTTTGTTCCTTTTATGGATGAATATTTGTACTGATGGCGGGACTAGAGAAGACAGGATAAGATTACTGAAGGCACACGAGAAAGTAATATTTTTTTCTTAAATTTTTGTCGTTACATGAATTTAGTTAGAGAAATTTAAACATGGTATGCAACTAAAAACAAGCTGGGGTGATGAATTAAGTTACACTACAAACAGTTGCCTCGTAAACAAGCGTGAGTTAGTTAGACACTTTTTGTTTTGTGTGTTTTTGCTTTTTTACGGGGATTAGCCCACCCGGGCACAGGTCACCGACCCACATCCGGGCCTGGGGGGCGAAAATTTAATAATAATAATAATGATGATAATAATAATAATAATAACGAACCATAAGGAAATACAAAAATGAAAAAAAAGATCAATAGAAGGAAACAATATTTGTATGTTGTGTTGTCAATAGTAAGAGAAACAATTGAGACCCTGCAATTGTGTGTAAATGAGGCAGAAAGTCAGATCAACAACCTGGGACTTAGTTACAATTTTCGTGATGCCACATGGCAGCAGGGTCTACCATTAGACAACACATTATGCTTTCAGTACCTTCCCAGGCGGTAGTACCTCCCTGTTTGAGGGCTGCCTACTACCTACTTCTCTTGCTGTACTGGACGTCGCCAAGACTACTGTATGTATCTCAGTCCTATGGAATGATGAACCAGGGCAAATTTGCTTGGATGCGAGAACTGTGTTAGAATCCATGACCATGCATTTACAAAGCTGGAACACACGCACGCACATATATACACAATCGTACATGAGCACTTACACTCACAGAACAATACGTGAGCAAGTAAATACACACACACACACACACACGTAGTAATAGCAGCAGCACGCTACTTGTGTTCCACCACCGGCGGCTTAGTGTTAGTCACTGTGAGATAATGACATTAAACACACACATATAATACGAGTAATACCTCATGTAAGTCCTCCACAATCATATATATATATATATATATATATATATATATATATATATATATATATATATATATATATATATATATATATACAGTATGCATATAGCCTCTCTTGTACTGTACATTAATAACAATAATTATAACATGACGCAGGCACCCCGGAACACAAGTCACCCATTTCTCTATTAATCAAGATTTTTTTTACTTCTCTCCAAGAAACTTACCTCCTGTGTGTGGTTGTTAATCTCGCACGACAAACACTGATGTCGGAGCTGAATGTTTTATTGTATTGTTCTTCCGCCCAGTTAGTGTGTACTGGAGGTAAGTGGCTTATGTTGGAGAGTGTACACACACACACACAATAATAATGATAATAAGAACTCATGCGGAAAAATTTGCAACACTTGTGGTAGAAAATGGCATAGCACAAGAAGCAATGCGTTTACTAAAGAGAGAATTGTGAGGGCGGGGAAACATGAAGAAGCTGAAGGAGAGAAAATGTTATAGCAAAAGTTGTCACATGTTGAGGACCACAGCAACACCTGCCTTGTGGCTTTACTTGTTGTGTTGTGTTGCTGGTGTTGTGAGCCACCGAGTGTTAGGGACTTTGTTGTGTCCTGGTAATATTAGTATACTCAACTATTATTATATTTGCAACACAACTTAGCATTATGCCAAAGACATATTTAGCATACAGTTAACATTAACCAATTCCTTCACAAATACATATGAGGCGCCTAGAATGGGAACGTAAGCGTCAAAATCACGATTTGGAGATGTGGCCACAGGCGTGTCCACTGGCCTTTGTTCTACATGATCAACCTGACTGAGTGTCGCTTACGCCGCCTCAAGGTCGAGAATTCCATTGGAAGAACACTTAACTACTATACCCAATTTTGTGATATTGATTTATATTTTACTTTTAGGGGGGGTGGGGGATGTGGCATATGGGGCTCAACTTTCCACAGGCATCATCCCTTATACGGTCCAACTTTTGTGAAAAGTTTCATTGAAATCCCTGCAGTAGTTTCCATGGTACATAAACTTAAAACTTAAAATGTGATTTACTCAAAAGAGGCGTTTTGGAGATACGTCATTCCCATTATACTGTAATGCCACAGTGTCAAAAGGTTGAAAAAGGTTGTACTTCCCCCAAACTTATGTGAATCAGAATAACTTACCAGACCTCTGCCTCACTCACTCATACGCCCGTATTTACTCTAAAATGTCCTTCTATTTTTTTAAGATTTTGGTTTCGTATGATTGTCAATGTTATTGTATGGTGGTCGTGCTGGGGAGGAGGGGGTCGTGCTGGGTAGGAGCGGGTCGTGCTGGGGGGGCACCTCAAGGATGGTGATGCGTTTTGTGAGGTGCCGTGTTGATCTGTGATTGGCTCAGCTAGAGCTGGTCTTACCACACTTCAGACCTTCACGGCATTGGTTGAGTGTTTGTAAGTTTAAGGCCTTAAGAACATCCTGGTAACCTGTGTGTGTTTGTGTACGTGTGTTTGTGTACTTGTGTGTGAACTGTATTGTGTGTATGTATATATGAATGTATGTGTGTAAAGGTACCACCTCCGGTTTTCTTTTTTTGGGGGGGAGGGGAGACCCGTAGCCTCAGAACACAACACAACAACAAACAAGAAAAAATATTCTTCCTGATTACAATTACATATTATCAGCCCTTATCATCCCTCACATTTGAAGTTATTTACTAATTTATATATTTTGAGATTAAGAAGTACCAAGATTTAGTTATGAAGAAAAGTGGATTTGGCCTCAGCTCCTGGCGGCAGGTCGAGAGTCATGCAGGTAAACAACCTTCGCTCAGCGGCCTACAGTACTGACACTCTGGGGGATTCATTTAACCTGGAAGCCTCGATAGTTTCAGGTGTTTTTGCCGTTATAAAGATACTGGAGGTAATTTATCCTTAGGTGGCCAATTTTGGTCAACGGGTAAACTCAGGAGGGGCGTCTGTCATTCTACCTCTTATATTTTCTCAGCATTTTCCTCAGCATGCGGTGAATTATAACCAGTTTAGTCTTAAATTACTGCTTGGTGGATGCTCTCGGGGGGTTGAATATGATCCTCATGTCAATACTGCTTGCGTGGCTATTAAAGTATTATGACCGCTTTATTACACAGGTGAGCTGCTGCCCCGACCACTCCCATTATCTAGTGTAAACAGTGCTCCACCCTCCCTCTCTCTATTACTCCCCCTGTTTACCCCACCCTCCTATACAGCCCCCATCCTCCCTCTCTCCCTTATCCTCCCTCTCTCTACCATCCTCCCTCTCTCCCTCACCCTCGCTCTCGCCCTCACCCTCCCTCTTTCCTTCACCCTCCCTCTCTTTCCCATCCTCTCATACAGTCTCCATCCTTCCTCTCTCCCTCACCCCCTCACCCTTCCTCTCGCCCTCACCCTCCCTCTTTCCTTCACCCTTTCTCTCTCTACCATCCTCCCATGCAGTCTCCATCCTCACATACAACCTCCATCCTCCCTCTCTCCCTCGTCCTCCCTTCCTCCCTCCCTCACTCACATGAATACGAGTTTTCACAATTTCTAGTGACGTAAGTTTTACCTTCCTTTGCCCCCATACACAACTAGAATTAAGAATTCATCACCATTTCACCATGTTTTTCATCATCTTTGTATTTATCTTTTATCTTTATTCTTCTATCTCCTTCCCTCTTTCACTATATATCCCAATTATCTTCTCTCGATTGTTTTCTATAGTTGGCCTTCATCTCTCTCGCCTCACCTTCCTTTCACCCCTTGTTTCCTCGTTCAATTTCTCTCTCATCCTCTCTATCCCTTTTTTTCCATCTCCTGCCTGTCCCTGCCTCTTCCCCTTCCGTCCAGATATCTTCTAAATTCAGAACAAGGTAATAGATCAATCCCTCCCACACGCTGTTGACGGCTCCACCAGGAACCTATTGTGTTGTACAGTAGAGGGAAGGTATAACTAAGGTCGTCTTTGTTGTGTAGGGGAACATGCTCACCCATCCTGCCTGAAGTACTGTACTGGTCGGTAGATTCCGTCCTGGTCCATAGTCATGTGTAAATAATATGATTTTTTTTTTTGGGGGGGGCTACTTAACAATAGTGAAAAGTGTTGTTATACCGCTTTCGCTCCCGTGTACAACCTTGGTGACAGCTGAGAAAAGCACACACACACACACACACACACACACACACACACACAGGATAAAGGAAGAACTGAAAGACAGAGAAAGAAGGAGGAATTGAATTATTAAATAATCTCAGAGTGAGTGTTTGTCTCCCGCTCTTGGTAGTGGAAATTCTTTTTACTGTGAGTGTTCCCAGCCAGCCAGAGATTGAAGTGAGGAGAGAGAGAGAGAGAGAGAGAGAGTAAATACCAAATTATGACACATTCTGTTGCTCATATTTGTCTTATTCGTGGCTTCACTCTTACCTCCTCTTCTCTATCTCTTATCTTCTTTCTATCTCTTATCTTTCTCTCAGCCTTTACCACACCATATATTTATCATGCTTTATCACCTGATTACCATCCATGGATTTTTTCTCCCCAGTTAATATATAAAAGTGTATTTTCTTTCACCCCATAAAATTTTAAGTTAAAGTTTTCTATACATTCTTCCCAAAAAATTTAAGTTTATTAAAAAAAATCATACTCTCTTTTTATTATTATTATTATTATTATTATTATTATTATTATTATTATTATTATTATTATTATTATTATTATAATTATTATTATTATTATTATTATTATTATTATTATTATTATTATTATCGTGAACAACAGAGTAAGTTCCCCCACCTCGCCCACCTGCCTCGTATCTCCCACACACTACTGGGGAAACCTCTCTACCTACCTACCTGTACCTGCCTGCCTGCCTGCCCACTGACCCAACAATTTCAGTATTTTCATTTAGTTGATCTACAAAAACTTCTCTCGCTTAAATTAAACTGAAGTAAAAAAAAAAGGAAAATATATTAAATTTTATTGATTAACTATTTCAGTTATGAATCACAAACTGTAACTATATTAATTCCTTTAGTTTGACAATAACAGTAAACTCAGCATCGTGAGTTAATGAGTTAGAGAAGGTGTAGTAGCTATTAGTGTGATTGTTTGTTGGTTTGTTGTGTTAATATCAAACACAAAGTGGAAGAACAATATTTTCACTCAACTTTACTTTAATTAAGATCTTACACAACTTATTTACACTTTACTTCGCCAACCGTTAACGCGTATAGATATGTATTAGATTAATTGAACGTATTGGTGCCAACACGTACAGTATATGCTAATGTATATGTAGATCCTTATTAAAATATTTGAGGCTAAGCCGTATGATGCATTACAGGTTATGTATATGTATAGCATCATCTATACAGCATTTGACACACTTCTAGAGAAATTAGTTGAATGTGGATTTATAACAGGTGTATGGCAAGGTTATTAGGACAAGGTAATTAATATATACTATTATTTACCTGTAATTAATGTGTACTATGTGGTTTATCTCGGTGCTGTCCTGATGGTCGGGTTATTTAGTCGTGCCTCAAGTAAGCCTGACAAGCTCACAACCATAATGGATTTAAAACTCCACCTCTAAGTTTATTTCCTTCAATAGTGAACGAATTGAACTGAAGTCTTAAAGCTCTCGCCGACGTGTCTGGAACTTCCCCAAAAGTTTCTCGAGAAGTTGATCTATGAAACAGGGTGGTCGATATTAGTGGATTGATTTTATTATATTTTCTCACCTTATTATTTTGAAAACAATTCATATTTAGTGATATTTCCCCGTAACTTATTTATTTGTTTATTTTTGCTCCCCGAGTCTCCGTCACCTACACCAGGCGTCAGCACAGATCATCGTACTTACAGAGAGCGGCCATAGTTTTTGTGTGTGGTTAGTTACAAGTTCCCCTGTGTGTGTGTGTGTGTGTGTGTGTGTGTGTGTGTGTGTGTGTGTGTGTGTGTGTGTGTGTGTGTGTGTGTGTGTGTGACCTCAATTCCCGAAAGTAAAATGGTAAAGGAATTCAGCTAAGATAACTTTCTTAACCAAATGTCAATCATTTGTCGTCGGGTGTTGAGCCAAGCAAGAAACAACTTGGAAAATATGAAACGATTCTTTCAGATATTGTGGCTCAAAGTTAAAGAGTTTGTTAACTCTATCATCCAAGAAATATGAAGTGTGTATTTATTTACCAGGTGTTACACTGTATCTCAACACTGTATTCCTGGACCTTTTTATAGCAATTCAATAAAAGAAAAACGTAAAAATATTAGGAAGTTTAGGTCATGTCAATACCATAGTTCTTCCCCTGCGCTGCCACCTCGTCCCACCAATATTATGAAGTGTATGTGAATGTGTTCAGGGTGACGCTGGGTGTACTATATGAGAAGGTTAAGTGATACACATATACGGTCGAGATATATATATATATATATATATATATATATATATATATATATATATATATATATATATATATATATATATATATATATATATATATAAAGATAAGTTTATTATTTAGTTTTATTGATCGTATAATAATTTGATCAATAGTTATATAAATATTGATTGTAATTTACATTTACCTGGATATATAGTATAATCTTTCTGTTTCTTCTTAAAATATCTCTAAATCATAAGAGAATAAACTGGAAGGAGGAATATTTACCTGAGATTATTTTCCTTCCTGTCGTCTGGTTCTTTCCTCCTACGTAAGCTCGAGGGATATCAGACTAGAGGGAAATATGTGGAACCTGACAATATACTTCGTAAAAGAGGATTATATGTGGAGTTTTGTCGACGTGTGTGTGTGTGTGTGTGTGTGACAGTAACCACTACTACCATTATCATCCTCCACCACCACATCTATCACTATAAACATCCCCACTACCACCACTACCATTACCAACATCACCACCTCCACCACCAACAACAACTACCACCACCACCACCAACAGCAACCACCACCACCACGACCAGCACAAACAACAACTACCACCACCACCAACAACAACAACAACCACCACCACCAACCACCATTCACTTTAATGTTACAGCCTCAGAAAACTGAATACACTCACCCAGTTCTCTCCAAATTATATACCTTTTCCTTCCTGAACCTTCGACCAATATAATTTATCCTCAGTATATTTCTCGAAGCTATTCCATGTTTATTTTTTCCCCTCCCTTCATCCTTTCCCTTTTTCCAAACTGTCATGAACATCTTTACTTTCTCATTTTATGGGTTGATAGTCTCCTGGAGGAGTTCCTTGGAATAGAAAAAGTTGGAGACTCACTATTTTTCTGGGTGTGTTTTTTTGTGTATGTGTTTCTTTGTTTTTTTTACGTTTTTTTTTTTTACGTTTGAAGAATATCGACTAAAGAACACTGGGAAGAAGGAAAGGTTTACAGTGGATCAGATTAAAGTGGATGGGGATTAAAATAAAGGGTTTGGCTCTAGATCATTTACTTATCTCCATAGTCCCGAGATAGACAGACAGACAGACAGAGATAGAGAGAGATAGAAAGAGGGAAATACAGAGATAGAGTGAAGGAAGAAAACCAGAAAGAGAGAGAGAGAGAGAGAGAGAGAGAGAGAGAGAGAGAGAGAGAGAGAGAGAGAGAGAGAGAGAGAGAGAGAGAGAGAGAGAGAGAGAGAGAGAGAGAGACTATTAATCACTAAGGAATATCCCCAGACCATAACATTGTAGGTTGATCGGTCCTTCAGGCTTCAAATAAAAGGGTAAAACGTTCTTAAATCAGACTCTTGGTAACTACTATAAACTCCTTCTTTTGTGAACGTCACCAGAGTGTCAGCTGGGACAAGGAACAGCAGCAGGAAGAGTTGGGTCTTTTTGTTAATTCTTTTTTCTTATCACAGTGTTGTCTTTTTTTTAACTGGAACAGGACTTAAGAGAAACGTATAATATTTATCCCTTGTTTTTTCCAAGTTTTTAAGTGTTGAATTGTTAGATGTTTTCCAGCTCATGTTAACTTTAATCTGCCGTCTACTGCGGCCTAACTTGATCAGAAGGAGAGTTGTCTATAAAGTTAGAAGCCAGTCAACAATGCGATTAAATAAGATCAGGACTCGCCAAAATTTAGTCTTAGTTGCGGTTTTGTTATATTACATTACGTTACGTTATGTTATTTTTATGTTTTGTTATGTTAGGATAGGTTAGGTTAGGTTAGGTTAGGTTAGGTTAGGTTAGGTTTAATTAGGTTAGGTTAGGTTGGCTTGGGTAGGGATGGGGCAGGTGACGTCAGGATAGACTAGAAGTGGATTTCATTTATTTAATCACCCGACACTGCTGAGGTAAGATTATTGTTGTCCCTTGATAAAAAAACTAATTATAATAACACGGTAATGACTCTTGAGCAAACTTTCCAAATCGTCATAGTCACTGACAAGATTTATAAACATTTAAGAAATTTAGTTTGTCCAGCGACCTTTATGCATTAACTAAGTCGTTACCTTTATGAAACGAGATGCTAAGAATACTTCCAAGGTCATAAAGTTTGACGTAAGATCTCCAGAGCTCTTACCTGGTCGTAGTCTTTGACCCGAGATTTTAAGATATTAATAGATGAAGATTTTTGGCCTCCCACAATTCTCTAGAGCCGTGGTTGGTATGGGGAGGGGAGGGGACGTGAGGCTAGTAAGGGGAGGGGTGGCGTGAGGTTGGTACGGGAAGGGGAAGGTGGGCCATGAGGTTGGTATGGGGAAAGGGTATGGGTGGCGTGAGATTGGTACGAGGAGGGGG
>NW_024716633.1:0-32762 GCF_018991925.1 Homarus americanus | reverse complement strand
AATGGCGTTTAATTAAGGTTAAATAACGTTAAACTAACGTTAAATGGCGTTTAATTAAGGTTAAATAACGTTAAACTAACGTTAAATGGCGTTAAACTAACGTTAAATGACGATAAACTCACGTTAAATGGCGTTAAACTAACGTTAAATGACGATAAACTCACGTTAAATGACGTTAAACTAACGTTAAATGGCGTTAAACTAACGTTAAATGGCGTTAAACTAACGTTAAATGGCGTTAAACTAACGTTAAATAACGATAAACTAACGTTAAATGACGTTAAACTAACGTTAAATGGCGTTAAACTAACGTTAAATGGCGTGTAATTAAGGTTAAATGACGTTAAACTAATGTTAAATGGCGTTAAACTAACGTTAAATGGCGTTAAACTAACGTTAAATTGCGTTTAATTAAGGTTAAATGACGTTAAACTAACGTTAAATGGCATTAAACTAACGTAAAATGGCGTTAAACTAACGTTAAATGGCGTTAAACTAACGTTAAATGGCGTTAAACTAACGTTAAATGGTGTTAAAATAACGTTAAATTGCGTTTAATTAAGTTTAAATGACGTTAAACTAACGTTAAATGGCGTTAAACTAACGTAAAATGGCGTTAAACTAACGTTAAATGGCGTTAAACTAACGTTAAATGACGATAAACTAACGTTAAATGGCGTTAAACTAACGTTAAATGGCGTTAAACTAACGTTAAATGGCGTTAAACTAACGTTATATGACGATAAACTAACGTTAAATGGCGTTAAAATAACGTTAAATGGCGTTAAAATAACGTTAAATGGCGATAAACTAACGTTAAATGGCGATAAACTAACGTTAAATGGCGTTAAACTAACGTTAAATGGCTTCAAACTAACGTTAAATGGCGTTTAGTTAACGTTAAATGACGTTAAACTAACGGTAATGGCGGTAAACTAACGTTAAATGAAGGTAAACTAACGTTAAATGGCGTTAAACTAACGTTAAATGGCGTTAAACTATCGTTAAATGGCGTTAGACTAAGGTTAAATGGCGTTAAACTAACGTTAAATGGCGTTAAACTAACGTTAATGACATTAAACAACGTTAAATGACACTAACGTTAAATGGCGTTAAACTAACGTTAAATGACGTTAAACTAACGTTAGATAACGTTAAACTAACATTAGATAACGTTAAACTAACATTAGATGACGTTAAACTAACGTTAAATGACGTTAAACTAACGTTAAATGACGTTAAATTAACGTTAAATGGCGTTAAACTAACGTTAAATGGCGTTAAACTAACGTTAAATGGCGTTAAACTAACGTTAAATGGCGTTAAACTAAACGTTAAATGGCGGTAAACTAACGTTAAATGGCGTTAAACTAACGTTAAATGACGTTAAACTAACGTTAAATGAAGTTAAACTAACGTTAAATGAAGTTAAACTAACGTTAAATGAAGTTAAACTAACGTTAAATGACGTTAAACTAACGTTAAATGGCGTTTAATAAAGGTTAAATGACGTTAAACTAATTGTAAATGGCGTTAAACTAACGTTAAATGGCGTTAAACTAACGTTAAATGGAGTTAAAATAACGTTAAATGAAGTTAAACTAACGTTAAATAGCGTTAAACTAACGTTAAATGGCGTTAAACTAACGTTAAATGGCGTCAAACTAACGTTAAATGGCGTTAAACTAACGTAAAATGGCGTTGAACTAACGTTCATTGGCGTTAAACTCACGTTAAATGGCGTTTAATTAAGGTTAAATAACGTTAAAATAACGTCAAATGGCGTTAAACTAACGTTAAATGGCGTTAAACTAACGTTTAATGGCGTTAAACTAACGTTTAATGGCGTTAAACTAACGTTAAATGGCGTTAAACTAACGTTAAATGGCGTTAAATTAACGTTAAATGGCGTTAAACTAACGTTAAATGGCGTTAAACTAACGTTAAATGGCGTTAAACTAACGTTAAATGGCGTTAAACTAACGTTAAATGGCGTTAAATTAACGTTAAATGAAGTTAAACTAACGATAAATGGCGTTAAACTAAGGTTAAATGACGTTAAACTAACGTTAAATGGCGGTAAACTAACGTTAAATGGCGTTAAACTAACGTTAAATGGCGTTAAACTAACGTTAAACGGCGTTAAACTAACGTTAAATGGCGTTAAACTAACGTTAAATGGCGTTAAACTAACGTTAAATGGCGTTTAATTAAGGTTAAATAACGTTAAACTAAGGTTAAATGGCGTTACACTAACGTTAAATGGCGTTAAACTAACGTTAAATGGCGTTAAATGACGTTAAACTAACGTTAAATGGCGTTAAACTAACGCTAAATTCCGTTAAATTAACGTTAAATGACGTTTAACTAACGTAAAATGGCGTTAAGCTAACGGTAAATGCCGTTAAACTAACGTTAAATGGCGTTAAACTAACGTTAAATGGAGTTAAAATAAGATTAAATGGCGTTAAACTAACGTTAAATGGCGTTAAACTAACGTTAAATGGCATTAAACTAACGTTAAATGGCGTTTAATTAACGTTAAATGACGTTAAACTAACGGTAATGGCGGTAAACTAACGTTAAATGAAGTTAAACTAACATTAAATGACTTTAACTAACGTTAAATGGCGTTAAACTAACGTTATATGGCGTTAAAAAAACGTTAAATGACGTTAAACTAACGTTAAATGGCGGTAAACTAACGTTAAATGACTTTAACTAACGTTAAATGGCGTTAAAATAACGTTATATGGCGTTAAATTAACGTTAAATGACGTTAAACTAACGTTAAATGGCGGTAAACTAACGTTAAATGGCGTTAAACTAACGTTAAATGACGTTAAACTAACGTTAAATGAAGTTAAACTAACGTTAAATGAAGTTAAACTAACGTTAAATGGCGTTAAATTAACGTTAAATGAAGTTAAACTAACGTTAAATGACGTTTAACTAACGTTAAATAGCGTTAAACTAACGTTAAATGGCGTTTAATTAAGGTTAAATAACGTTAAATTAAGGTTAAATGGCGTTTAATTAAGGATAAATAACGTTAAATTAAGGTTAAATGGCGTTAAACTAACGTTAAATGGCTTTAAACTAACGTTAAATGGCGTTAAACTAACGTTAAATGGCGTTTAATTAAGGTTAAATAACGTTAAACTAAGGGTAAATGGCGTTAAACTAACGTTAAATGGCGTTAAACTAACGTTAAATGGCGTTAAATGACGTTAAACTAACGTTAAATGGCGTTAAACTAACGCTAAATTCCGTTAAATTAACGTTAAATGACGTTTAACTAACGTAAAATGGCGTTAAGCTAACGGTAAATGGCGTTAAACTAACGTTAAATGGCGTTAAACTAACGTTAAATGGAGTTAAAATAACGTTAAATGGCGTTAAACTAACGTTAAATGGCGTTAAACTAACGTTAAATGGCGTTAAACTAACGTTAAATGGCGTCAAACGAATGTTAAATGGCGTTTAATTAACGTTAAATGACGTTAAACTAACGGTAATGGCGGTAAACTAACGTTAAATGAAGTTAAACTAACGTTATATGGCGTTAAAAAAACGTTAAATGACGTTAAACTAACGTTAAATGGCGGTAAACTAACGTTAAATGACTTTAACTAACGTTAAATGGCGTTAAAATAACGTTATATGGCGTTAAATTAACGTTAAATGACGTTAAACTAACGTTAAATGGCAGTAAACTAACGTTAAATGGCGTTAAACTAACGTTAAATGAAGATAAACTAACGTTAAATGACGTTTAACTAACGTTAAATAGCGTTAAACTAACGTTAAATGGCGTTTAATTAAGGTTAAATGACTTTAAACTAACGTTAAATGGCGTTAAACTAACGTTAAATGACGTTAAACTAACGTTAAATGGCGTTAAACTCACGTTGAATGGCGTTAAACTAACGTTAAATGGCGTTAAATCAACGTTAAATGACGTTTAACTAACGTTAAATGGCGTTAAACTAACGTAAAATGGCGTTGAACTAACGTTAATTGGCGTTAAACTCACGTTAAATGGCGTTTAATTAAGGTTAAATAACGTTAAAATAACGTCAAATGGCGTTAAACTAACGTTAAATGGCGTTAAACTAACGTTTAATGGCGTTAAACTAACGTTAAATGGCGTTAAACTAACGTTAAATGGCGTTAAATTAACGTTAAATGGCGTTAAACTAACGATAAATGGCGTTAAACTAACGTTAAATGGCGTTAAACTAATGTTAAATGGCGTTTAATAAAGGTTAAACTAAGGTTAAATGGCGTTAAACTAACGTTAAATGGCGTTAAACTAATGTTAAATGGCGTTAAACTAACGTTAAATGGCGTTAAACTAACGTTAAATGGCGTTAAACTAACGTTAAATGGCGTTAAACTAACGTTAAATGGCGTTAAACTAAGGTTAAATGGCGTTAAACTAACGTTAAATGGCGTTAAACTAACGTTAAATGGAGTTAAACTAACGTTAAATGGCGTGTAATTAAGGTTAAAAGACGTTAAACTAACGTTAAATGGCATTAAACTAACGTTAAATGGCATTAAACTAACGGTAAATGGCGTTAAACTAAATTAAAATGGCGTTAAACTAACGTTAAATGGCGTTAAACTAACGTTAAATGGCGTTAAACTAACGTTAAATGGCGTTTAATTAAGGTTAAATGGCGTTAAACTAACATTAAATGGCGCTAAACTAACGTTAAATGACGTTAAACTAACGTTAAATGACGTTTAACTAACGTTAAATGGCGTTAAACTAACGTTAAATGGAGTTTAATTAAGGTTAAATGGCGTTAAACTAACATTAAATGGCGCTAAACTAACGTTAAATGACAAACTAACGTTAAATGGCGTTAAACTAACGTTAAATGGCGTTAAACTAACGTTAAATGGCGTTAAACTAACGTTAAATGGCGTTAAACTAACGTTAAATGGCGTTAAACTAACGTTAAATGGCGTTAAACTAACGTTAAATGACGTTAAACTAACGTTAAATGGCGTTAAACTAACGTTAAATGGCGTTAAACTAACGTTAAATGGCGTTTAATTAAGGTTAAATAACGTTAAACTAAGGTTAAATGGCGTTAAACTAACGTTAAATGGCGTTAAACTAACGTTAAATGGCGTTTAATTAAGGTTAAATAACGTTAAACTAAGGTTAAATGGCGTTAAACTAACGCTAAATACCGGTAAATTAACGTTAAATCACGTTTAACTAACGTAAAATGGCGTTAAGCTAACGGTAAATGGCGTTAAACTAACGTTAAATGGCGTTAAACTAACGTTAAATGGAGTTAAACTAACGTTAAATGGAGTTAAACTAACGTTAAATGGCGTTTAATTAAGGTTAAAAGACGTTAAACTAACGTTAAATGACGTTAAACTAACGTTAAATGAAGTTAAACTAACGTTAAATAGCATTAAATTAACGTTAAATGACGTTTAACTAACTTTAAATGGCGTTAAACTAACGTTAAATGGCGTTAAACTAACGTTAAATGGCGTTTAATTAAGGTTAAATAACGTTAAACTAAGGTTAAATGGCGTTAAACTAACGTTAAATGGCGTTAAACTAACGTTAAATGGCGTTAAATGACGTTAAACTAACGTTAAATGACGTTAAACTAACGCTAAATACCGTTAAATTAACGTTAAATGACGTTTAACTAACGTAAAATGGCGTTAAGCTAACGGTAAATGGCGTTAAACTAACGTTAAATGGGGTTAAACTAACGTTAAATGGAGTTAAACTAACGTTAAATGGCGTTTAATTAAGGTTAAAAGACGTTAAACTAACGTTAAATGGCATTAAACTAACGTTAAATGGCATTAAACTAACGGTAAATGGCGTTAAACTAACGTTAAATGGCGTTAAACTAACGTTAAATGGCGTTAAACTAACGTTAAATGGCGTTAAACTAACGTTAAATGGCGTTAAACCTAACATTGCAATGGCGCTAAACTAACGTTAAATGACGTTAAACTAACGTTAAATGGCGTTAAACTAACGTTAAATGGCGTTAAACTAACGTTAAATGGTGTTTAATTAAGGTTAAATAACGTTAAACTAACGTTAAATGGCGTTAAACTAACGTTAAATGCCGTTAAACTTACGTTAAATGGCGTTAAACTAACGTTAAATGACGTTTAACTAACGTTAAATTGCGTTAAGCTAACGTTAAATGGCGTTAAACTAACGTTAAATGGCGTTAAACTAACGTTAAATGGCGTTTAATTAAGGTTAAATGGCGTTAAACTAACATTAAATGGCGCTAAACTAACGTTAAATGACGTTAAACTAACGTTAAATGACGTTTAACTAACGTTAAATGGCGTTAAACTAACGTTAAATACGTTAAATTAACGTTAAATGACGTTAAACTAACGTTACATGGCGTTAAACTAACGTTAAATACGTTAAATTAACGTTAAATGACGTTAAACTAACGATAAATGGCGTTTAATTAACGTTAAATGAAGATAAACTAACGTTAAATGAAGTTAAACTAACGTTAAATGTAGTTAAACTAACGTTAAATGGCGTTAAACTAACGTTAAATGGCGTTAAACTAACGTTAAATGGCGTTAAACTAACGTTAAATGGCGTTAAACTAACGCTAAATGGCGTTAAACTAACGTTAAATTGCGTTTAATTAATGTTAAATGGCGTTAAACTAACGTTAAATGGCGTTTAATTAAGGTTAAATGACGTTAAACTAACGTTAAATGACGTTAAACTAACGTTAAATGGCGTTAAACTAACGTTAAATGGCGTTAAAACGTTAACGTTAAATGGCGTTAAACTAACGTTAAATGGCGTTAAACCAACGTTAAATGGCGTTAAACTAACGTTAAATGGCGTTTAATTAAGGTTAAATGGCGTTAAACTAACATTAAATGGCGCTAAACTAACGTTAAATGACGTTAAACTAACGTTAAATGACGTTTAACTAACGTTAAATGGCGTTAAACTAACGTTAAATGGCGTTTAATTAAGGTTAAATAACGTTAAACTAACGTTAAATGACGTTAAACTAACGTTAAATAGCGTTAAACTATCGTTAAATGGCGTTAAACTAACATTAAATGGCGTTAAACTAACGTTAAATGGCGTTTAATTATGGTTAAATGGCGTTAAACTAACATTAAATGGAGCTAAACTAACGTTAAATGACGTTAAACTAACGTTAAATGACGTTTAATTAATGTTAAATGGCGTTAAACTAACGTTAAATGGCGTTAAATTAACGTTAAATGGCGTTTAATTAAGGTTAAATGGCGTTAAACTAACATTAAATGGAGCTAAACTAACGTTAAATGACGTTAAACTAACGTTAAATGGCGTTACACTAACGTTAAATGGCGTTAAACAAACGATAAATGGCGTTTATTTAACGTTAAATGAAGTTAAACTAACGTTAAATGGCGTTATACTAACGTTAAATAGCGTTAAATTAACGTTAAATGGCGTTTAACTCATGTTAATTGGCGTTAAACTTACGTAAAATGGCGTTAAACTAACGATAAATGGCGTTAAACTAACGTTAAATGGTGTTAAACTAACGTTAAATGGCGTTAAACTAACGTTAAATGGCGTTAAATTAACGTTAAATGACGTTAAACTAACGTTAAATGGCGTTAAACTAACGCTAAATACCGTTAAATTAGCGTTAAATGACGTTAAACTAACGTTAAATGTCATTAAACTAACGTTAAATGGCATTAAACTAACGGTAAATGGCGTTAAACTAACGTTAAATGGCGTTAAACTAACGTTAAATGGCGTTTAATTAAGGTTAAATGGCGTTAAACTAACGTTAAATAGCGCTAAACTAACGTTAAATGACGTTAAACTGACGTTAAATGACGTTTAACTAACGTTAATTTGGCGTTAAACTAACGTAAAATGGCGTTAAACTAACGATAAATGGCGTTAAACTAACGTTAAATGGCGTTAAACTAACGTTAAATGGCGTTAAACTAACGTTAAATGGCGTTAAACTAAAGTTAAATGGCGTTTAACTAAAGTTAAATGGCGTTTAACTAAGGTTAAATAAAGTTAAACTAACGTTAAATGGCGTTAAACTAACGTTAAATGGCGTTAAACTAACGTTAAATGACGATAAACTAACGTTAAATGACGTTAAACTAACGTTAAATGGTGTTAAACTAATGTTAAATGGCGTTAAACTAACGTTAAATGACGATAAACTAACGTTAAATGATGTTAAACTAACGTTAAATGGCGTTAAACTAACGTTAAATGGCGTTTAATTAAGTTTAAATGGCGTTAAACTAACGTTAAATGGCGTTTAATTAAGGTTAAATGACGTTAAACTAATGTTAAATGGCGTTAAACTAACGTTAAATGACATTAAACTAACGGTAAATGGCGTTAAACTAACGTTAAATGGCGATAAACTAACGTTAAATGGCGTTTAATTAAGGTTAAATGGCGTTAAACTAACATTAAATGGCACTAAACTAACGTTAAATGACGTTAACCTAACGTTAAATGACGTTTAACTAACGTTAAATGGCGTTACACTAACGTTATATGGCGTTAAACTAACGTTAAATGGCGTTAAACTAACGTTAAATGGCGTTTAATTAAAGTTAAATGGCGTTAAACTAACATTAAATGGCGCTAAACTAACGTTAAATGACGTTAAACTAACGTTAAATGACGTTTAACTAACGTTAAATGGCTTTAAACTAACGTTAAATGGCGTTTAATTAAGGTTAAATGACGTTAAACTAACGTTAAATGACGTTTAACTAACGTTAAATGGCGTTAAACTAACGTTTAATGGCGTTAAATTAACGTTAAATGGAGTTAAACTAACGTTAAATAAAGTTAAATAACGTTAAATGGCGTTTAACACAGGTTAAATGGCGTTAAACTAACATTAAATGGAGCTAAACTAATGTTAAATGACGTTAAACTAGCGTTAAATGACGTTTAACTAACGTTAAATGGCGTTAAACTAACGTTAAATGGCGTTAAAGTAACGTTAAATGGAGTTAAACTAACGTTAAATGGCGTTAAACTAACGTTAAATGGCGTTAAATTAACGTTAAATGGCGTTAAACAAACGTTAAATGGCGTTAAACTAACGTTAAATTGCGTTAAACTAACGTTAAATGGCGTTAAACTAACGTTATATGGCGTTAAATTAACGTTAAATGACGTTAAACTAACGTTAAATGGCGGTAAACTAACGTTAAATGAAGTTAAACTAACGTTAAATTGCGCTAACCAACGTTAAATGGCGTTTAATTAAGGTTAAATGGCGTTAAACTAAATGCAAATGGCGTTTAATTACAAGCAATGGCGTTAAAACTAACATTAAATGGCGCTAAACTAACGTTAAATGACGTTAAACTAACGTTAAATGACGTTTAACCAAACGTTAAATGGCGTTAAACCAACGTTAAATGGCGTTTAATTACGTTAAATGCTAAAGCGTTAAGCCACCGTTAAATGGCGTTACCGTTGCCAGCGGCAATAAACCAATGATTAAATGGAGCAAACTAACGTTAAATGACGTTAACCAGTTAAATGACGTTTAACTAACGTTAAATGGCGTTAGACTAACGTTAAATGGCGTTAAAGTAACGTTAAATGGAGTTAAACTAACGTTAAATGGCATTAAACTAACGTTAAATGGAGTTAAACTAACGTTAAATGGCGTTTAATTAAGGTTAAATGGCGTTAAACTAACATTAAATGGAGCTAAACTAACGTTAAATGACGTTAAACTAACGTTAAATGACGTTTAACTAACGTTAAATGGCGTTAAACTAACGTTAAATGGCGTTAAAATAACGATAAATGGCATTTAATTAACGTTAAATCAAGTTAAACTAACGATAAATGAAGTTAAACTAACGTTAAATAGCGTTAAATTAACGTTAAATGAAGTTAAACTAACGTTAAATGGCGTTATACTAACGTTAAATAGCGTTAAATTAACGTTAAATGACGTTTAACTAATGTTAATTGGCGTTAAACTTACGTAAAATGGCGTTAAACTAACGATAAATGGCGTTAAACTAACGTTAAATGGCGTTAAACTAACGTTAAATGGCGTTAAACTAACGTTAAATGGCGTTAAACTAACGTTAAATGACGATAAACTAACGTTAAATGACGTTAACCTAACGTTAAATTGCGTTTAATTAAGGTTTAATGACGTTAAACTAACGTTAAATGGCGTAAAACTAACGTAAAACGGCGATAAACTAACGTTAAATGGCGTTAAACTAACGTTAAATGGCGTTAAACTAACGTTAAATGGCATTAAAGTAACGTAAAATGGCGTTAAACTAACGTTAAATGTCGTTAAAAAAACGTTAAATGGCGTTAAACTTACGTTAAATGGCGTTAAACTAACATTAAATGGCGTTAAATTAACGTTTAATGGCGTTAAACTAACGTTAAATGACGATAAACTAACGTTAAATGACGTTAAACTAACGTTAAATGGCGGTAAACTATCGTTAAATGGCGTTAAACTAACGTTAAATGGCGTTAAACTAACGTTAAATGGCGTTAAACTAACGTTAAATTAAGTTAAACTAACGTTAATTGGCGATAAACTATCGTTAAATGGCGTTTAATTAAGGTTAAATGGCGTTAAACTAACGTTAAATGGCGTTAAACTAACGTTAAATGGCGTTAAACTAACGTTAAATGGCGTTAAACTAACGTTGTACCATGGCGTTAAAACTACCGTTAAAACGGCGTTTAATTAGGTTGTCAACGTTAAACTAACGTTAAATGGCGTTAACCAACGTTAAATGGCGCGTTAAACTAACGTTAAAATGGCCTTCAAATTAACTTTAAATGACGCAACTAACGTTAAATGGCGTTAAACTAACGCCAAATACCGTTAATTTTAACGTCAAATGACGTTTAACCAACGTTAAATGGCGTTAAGCCAACGTTATTAGGCGCAAACCGGCGTTAAAATGCGTTCAATTGTTGCTAATGACGTTACAAAATCCAACGCCAATGTCAATAAACTGAACGTTAAATAGCATTAAAACTAACGGTAATGGCGTTAAACTAACGTTAAATGGCCCTTAAACCAACGTTAAATGGCGTTTAATTAAGGTTAAATGGCGTTAAACTAACATTAAATGGCGCTAAACTAACGTTAAATGACGTTAAACTAACGTTAAATGACGTTTAACTAACGTTAATTTGGCGTTAAATTAACGTAAAATGGCATTAAACTAACGATAAATGGCGTTAAACTAACGTTAAATGGCGTTTAACTAACTTTAAATGGCGTTAAACTAACGTTAAATGGCGTTAAACTAACGTTAAATGGCGTTTAATTAAGGTTAAATAACGTTAAACAAACGTTAAATGGCGTTAAACTAACGTTAAATGGCGTTAAACTAACGTTAAATGACGATAAACTAACGTAAAATGACGATAAACTAACGTTAAATGGCGTTAAACTAACGTTAAAAGGCGTTTAATTAAGGTTAAATGGCGTTAAACTAACGTTAAATGGCGTTTAATTAAGGTTAAATGACGATAAACTAATGTTTAATGGCGTTAAACTAACGTTAAATGGCATTAAACTAACGGTAAATGGCGTTAAACTAACGTTAAATGGCGTTAAACTAACGTTAAATGGCGTTTAATTAAGGTTAAATGGCGTTAAACTAATGTTAAATGGCGTTAAACTAACGTTAAATGGCGTTTAATTAAGGTTAAATGGCGTTAAACTAACATTAAATGGCGCTAAACTAACTTTAAATGACGTTAAACTAACGTTAAATTACGTTTAACTAACGTTAAATGGCGTTAAACTAACGTTAAATGGCGTTAAACTAACGATAAATGGCGTTTAATTAACGTTAAATCAAGTTAAACTAACGATAAATGAAGTTAAACTAACGTTAAATAGCGTTAAATTAACGTTAAATGGCGTTAAACTAACGTTAAATGGCGTTAAACTAACGTTAAATGAAGTTAACTAACGTTAAATGGCGCAATTCACGCGAAATGAAGTTAAACTAACGTAAATGGCGTTAAACTAACGTTAAATAGCGTTAAATTAACGTTAAATGACGTTTAACTAACGTTAATGGCGTTAAACTTTAACGTAAAATGGCGTTAAACTAACGTTAAATGGCGTTTAATTAAGGTTTAAATGACTTTAAACTAACGTTAAAATGGCGTTAAACTAATGTTAAATGACGTTAAACTAACATTAGATGGCGTTAAACTAACGTTGAATGGCGTTAAACTAACGTTAAAATGACGTTAAACTAACGTTAAATGGCGGTATACTATCGTTAAATGGCGTTAAATTAACGTTAAATGACGTTAAACTAACGTTAAATGAAGTTAAACTAACGTTAAATGAAGTTAAACTAACGTTAAATGGCGTTAAATTAACGTTAAATGAAGTTAAACTAACGTAAAATGGCGTTAAACTAACGTTATATAGCGTTACATTAACGTTAAATGACGTTTAACTAACGTTAAATGGCGTTAAACTAACGTAAAATGGCGTTAAACTAACGTTAAATGGCGTTTAATTAAGGTTAAATGACTTTAAACTAACGTTAAATGGCGTTAAACTAATGTTAAATGACGTTAAACTAACATTAGATGGCGTTAAACTAACGTTGAATGGCGTTAAACTAACGTTAAATGGCGTTAAACTAACGTTATATGGCGTTAAACTAATGTTAAATGGCGTTAAATTAACGTTAAATGACGTTTAATTAACGTTAAATGACGTTTAATTAAGGTTAAATAACGTTAAACTAACGTTAAATGGCGTTAAACTAACGTTAAATGGCGTTAAACTAACGTTAAATGGCGTTAAACTAAAGTTAAATGGAGGTTAAACTAACGTCAAATGGCGTTAAAATAACGTTAAATGGCGTTAAACTAACGTTAAATGGCGTTAAACTAACGTTAAATGGCGTTAAATTAACGTTAAATGGCGTTAAACTAACGTTAAATGGTGTTAAACTAACGTTAAATGGCGTTAAACTAACGTTAAATGGCGATAAACTAACGTTAAATGGCGTTAAACTAACGTTAAATAGCGTTAAATTAACGTTAAATGACGTTTAATTAAGGTTAAATAACGTTAAACTAACGTTAAATGGCGTTAAACAAACGTTAAATGGCGTTAAACTAACTTTAAATGGCGTTAAACAAACGTTAAATGGCGTTAAACTAACTTTAAATGGCGTTAAACTAACGTTAAATTGCGTTTAATTAAGGTTAAATGACGTTAAACTAACGTTAAATGGCGTTAAACTAACGTTAAATTGCGTTTAATTAAGGTTAAATGACGTTAAACTAGCGTTAAATGGCGTTAAACTAACGTAAAATGGCGTTAAACTAACGTTAAATGGCGTTAAACTAACGTTAAATGGCGTTAAACTAACGTTAAATGGCGTTAAGAAAAACGTTAAATGGCGTTAAATTAACGTTAAATGGCGTTAAACTAACGTTAAATGGCGACAAACTAACGTTAAATGGCGTTTAATTAACGTTAAATGACGTTAAACTAACGTTAAATGGCGTTAAACTAACGTTAAATGGCGACACACTAACGTTAAATGGCGTTTAATTAACGTTAAATGACGTTAAACTAACGTTAAATGGCGTTGCCACCAATGGCGTTAAACTAACGTTAAAATGGCGTTAAACTAACGTTAAAATGGCGCTTGCACTACGTTAAAATGGCGTTAAACCAATATTAAATGGCGGTAAACTAACGTTAAATGACGTTAAACTAATGTTAAAATGACGTTTAACTAACGTTAAATGGCGTTAAACTAACGTTAAAATGGCGTTTAATTAAGGTTAAATAACGTTAAACTAACGTTAAATGGCGTTTAATTAAGCGTTAAAATGGCGTTAAACTAACATTAAATGGAGCTAAACTAACGTTAAATGACGTTAAACTAACGTTAAATGACGTTTAACTAACGTTAAATGGCGTTAAACTAACGTTAAATGGCGTTAAACTAACGATAAATGGCGTTAAACTAACGATAAATGGCATTTAATTAACGTTAAATCAAGTTAAACTAACGATAAATGAAGTTAAACTAACGTTAAATAGCGTTAATTAACGTTAAATGAAGTTAAACTAACGTTAAATGGCGTTATACTAACGTTAAATAGCGTTAAATTAACGATAAATGACGTTTAACTAATGTTAATTGGCGTTAAACTTACGTAAAATGGCGTTAAACTAACGATAAATGGCGTTAAACTAACGTTAAATGGCGTTAAACTAACGTTAAATGGCGTTAAACTAACGTTAAATGGCGTTAAACTAACGTTAAATGACGATAAACTAACGTTAAATGACGTTAACCTAACGTTAAATTGCGTTTAATTAAGGTTTAATGACGTTAAACTAACGTTAAATGGCGTAAAACTAACGTAAAACGGCGATAAACTAACGTTAAATGGCGTTAAACTAACGTTAAATGGCGTTAAACTAACGTTAAATGGCATTAAAGTAACGTAAAATGGCGTTAAACTAACGTTAAATGTCGTTAAAAAAACGTTAAATGGCGTTAAACTTACGTTAAATGGCGTTAAACTAACATTAAATGGCGTTAAATTAACGTTTAATGGCGTTAAACTAACGTTAAATGACGATAAACTAACGTTAAATGACGTTAAACTAACGTTAAATGGCGGTAAACTATCGTTAAATGGCGTTAAACTAACGTTAAATGGCGTTAAACTAACGTTAAATGGCGTTAAACTAACGTTAAATTAAGTTAAACTAACGTTAATTGGCGATAAACTATCGTTAAATGGCGTTTAATTAAGGTTAAATAACGTTAAACTAACGTTAAATGGCGTTAAACTGACGTTAAATGGCGTTAAACTAACGTTAAATGGCGTTAAACTAACGTTAAATGGCGTTAAACTAATGTTAAATGGCGTTAAACTAATGTTAAATGGCGTTAAACTACCGTTAAATGGCGTTTAATTAGGGTTAAATAACGTTAAACTAACGTTAAATGGCGTTAAACTAACGTTAAATGGCGTTTAATTAAGGTTAAATGGCATTAAACTAACATTAAATGGAGCTAAACTAACGTTAAATGACGTTAAACTAACGTTAAATGACGTTTAATTAACGTTAAATGGCGTTAAACTAACGTTAAATGGCCTTTAAATTAACGTTAAATGACGTTAAACTAACGTTAAATGGCGTTAAACTAACGCTAAATACCGTTAATTTAACGTTAAATGACGTTTAACTAACGTTAAATGGCGTTAAGCTAACGTTAATAGGCGTTAAACTGGCGTTAAATGGCGTTTAATTAAGGTTAAATGACGTTAAACTAACGTTAAATGTCAATAAATCAACGCTAAATGGCATTAAACTAACGGGTAAATGGCGTTAAAACTTTAACGTTAAAATGGCGTTAAACTAACGTTAAATGGCGTTTAACTAACTTTAAATGGCGTTAAACTAACGTTAAATGGCGTTAAACTAACGTTAAATGGCGTTTAATTAAGGTTAAATAACGTTAAACAAACGTTAAATGGCGTTAAACTAACGTTAAATGGCGTTAAACTAACGTTAAATGACGATAAGCTAACGTAAAATGACGTTAAACTAACGTTAAATGGCGTTAAACTAACGTTAAAAGGCGTTTAATTAAGGTTAAATAGCGTTAAACTAACGTTAAATGGCGTTTAATTAAGGTTAAATGACGATAAACTAATGTTTAATGGCGTTAAACTAACGTTAAATGGCATTAAACTAACGGTAAATGGCGTTAAACTAACGTTAAATGGCGTTAAACTAACGTTAAATGGCGTTTAATTAAGGTTAAATGGCGTTAAACTAATGTTAAATGGCGTTAAACTAACGTTAAATGGCGTTTAATTAAGGTTAAATGGCGTTAAACTAACATTAAATGGCGCTAAACTAACTTTAAATGACGTTAAACTAACGTTAAATTACGTTTAACTAACGTTAAATGGCGTTAAACTAACGTTAAATGGCGTTAAACTAACGATAAATGGCGTTTAATTAACGTTAAATCAAGTTAAACTAACGATAAATGAAGTTAAACTAACGTTAAATAGCGTTAAATTAACGTTAAATGGCGTTAAACTAACGTTAAATGGCGTTAAACTAACGTTAAATGGCGTTAAACTAACGTTAAATGACGATAAACTAACGTTAAATGACGTTAACCTAACGTTAAATTGCGTTTAATTAAGGTTTAATGATGTTAAACTAACGTTAAATGGCGTTAAACTAACGTAAAACGGCGTTAAACTAACGTTAAATGGCGTTAAACTAACGTTAAATGGCGTTAAACTAACGTTAAATGGCACTAAACTAACGTAAAATGGCGTTAAACTAACGTTAAATGGCGTTAAACTAACGTTAAATGGCGTTAAACTAACGTTAAATGGCGTTAAACAAACGTTAAATGGCGTTAAACTAACGTTAAATGGCGTTAAATTAACCTTAAACGGCGTTAAACTAAGGTTAAATGACGATAAACTAACGTTAAATGACGTTAAACTAACGTTAAATGGCGTTAAAATAACGTTAAATGGCGTTAAACTAACGTTAAATGGCGTTAAACTAACGTTAAATGAGGTAAACTAACGTTAAATGGCGACAAACTAACGTTAAATGGCGTTTAATTAACGTTAAATGACGTTAAACTAACGGTAATGGCGGTAAACTAATGTTAAATGAAGTTAAACTAACGTTAAATGAAGTTAAACTAACGTTAAATTGCGTTAAACTAACGTTAAATGGCGTTAAACTAACGTTAAATGGCGTTAAAGTAACGTTAAATGGCGTTAAACTAACGTTATATGGCGTTAAATTAACGTTAAATGACGTTAAACTAACGTTAAATGGCGGTATACTATCGTTAAATGGCGTTAAAATAACGTTAAATGACGTTAAACTAACGTTAAATGAAGTTAAACTAACGTTAAATGAAGTTAAACTAACGTTAAATGGCGTTAAATTAACGTTAAATGAAGTTAAACTAACGTAAAATGGCGTTAAACTAACGTTAAATAGCGTTAAATTAACGTTAAATGACGTTTAACTAACGTTAAATGGCGTAAACTAACATTAATGGCGTTAAACTAACGTTAAATGGCGTTAAACTAACGTTATATGGCGTTAACTAATGTTAAATGGCGTTAAATTAACGTTAAATGAGTTTAATTAACGTTAAATGAGTTTAATTAAGGTTAAATAACGTTAAACTAACGTTAAATGGCGTTAAACTAACGTTAAATGGCGTTAAACTAACGTTAAATGGCGTTAAACTAACGTTAAATGGAGTTAAACTAACGTAAATGGCGTTAAAATAGCGTTAAATGGCGTTAAACTAACGTTAAATGGCGTTAAACTAACGTTAAATGGCGTTAAACTAACGTTAAATGGCGTTAAACTAACGTTAAATGGTTAAATGACGTTAAACTAACGTTAAATGGCGTTAAACTAACGTTAAATGGCGTTAAACTAACGTTAAATGGCGTTAAATTAACGTTAAATGACGTTTAACTAACGTTAAATGGCGTTAAAGCTAACGGTAAATGGCGTTAAACTAACGTTAAATGGCGTTAAACTCTCGTTAAATGGCGTTTAATTAAGGTTAAATGACGTTAAACTAACGTTAAATGGCGTCTAATTAAGGTTAAATGGCGTTAAACTAACATTAAATGGCGCTAAACTAACGTTAAATGACGTTACACTAACGTTAAATGGCGTTAACCTAACGTTAAATGGCGTTTAATTAAGGTTAAATAACGTTAAACTAACGTTAAATGGCGTTAAACTAACGTTAAATGGCGTTAAACTAACGTTAAATGGCGTTAAACTAACATTAAATGGCGCTACGTTAAATGACGTTAAACTAACGTTAAATGGCGTTAAATTAACGTTAAATGGAGTTAAACTAACGTTAAATGGCGTTAAACTAACGTTAAATGGCGTTTAATTACGGTTAAATGACGTTAAACTAACGTTAAATGGCGTTAAACTAACGTTAAATGGCGTTAAACTAACGATAAATGGCGTTTAATTAAGGTTAAATGACGTTAAACTAACGTTAAATGGAGTTAAACTAACGTTAAATGGCGTTAAACTAACGTTAAATGGCGTTAAACTAACGTTAAATGGCGTTTAATTAACGTTAAATGGAGTTAAACTAACGTTAAATGGCGTTAAACTAACGTTAAATGGAGTTAAACTAAAGTTAAATGGCGTTAAACTAACGATAAATGGAGTTTAATTAAGGTTAAATAACGTTAAACTAACGTTAAATGAAGTTAAACTAACGTTAAATGAAGTTAAACTAACATTAAATGAAGTTAAACTAACGTTAAATGGCGTTAAATTAACGTTAAATGAAGTTAAACTAACGTTAAATGACGTTAAACTAACGTTAAATAGCGTTAAATTAACGTTAAATGACGTTTAACTAACGTTAATTGGCATTAAACTAACGTAAAATGGCGTTAAACTAACGATAAATGGCGTTAAACTAACGTTAAATGGCGTTAAACTAACGTTAAATGGGGTTAAATTAACGTTAAATGGAGTTAAACTAACGTTAAATTGCGTTAAACTAACGTTAAATGGCGTTAAACTAACGCTAAATGGCGTTTAAGGTTAAATGACGTTAAACTAACGTTAAATGGCGTTAAACTAACGATAAATGGAGTTTAATTAAGGTTAAATGACGTCAAACTAACGTTAAATGAAGTTAAACTAACGTTAAATGAAGTTAAACTAACGTTAAATGAAGTTAAACTAACGTTAAATAGCGTTAAATTAACGATAAATGAAGTTAAACTAACGTTAAATGGCGTTAAACTAACGTTAAATAGCGTTAAATTAACGTTAAATGGCGTTAAATTAACGTTAAATGGAGTTAAACTAACGTTGCGTGGCGCTAAACTAACGTTAAATGGCGTTAAACTACCGTTAAATGGCGTTAAACTAACGTTAAATGAAGTTAAATTAAAAGTTAAACTAACGTTAAATGAAGTTAAACTAACGTTAAATGAAGTTAAACTAACGTTAACGTTAAATGGCGTTAAACTAACGTTAAATGGCGTTTAATTAAGGTTAAATGACGTTAAACTAACGTTAAATGGCGTTAAACTAACGTTATATGGCGTTAAATTAACGTTAAATGAAGTTAAACTAACGTTAAATGACGTTAAACTAACGTGAAATGGCGTTAAACTAACGTTAAATGGCATTAAACTAACGTTAAATGGCGTTAAACTAATGTTATATGGCGTTAAACTAACGTTAAATGGCGTTAAATTAACGTTAAATGAAGTTAAACTAACTTTAAATGGCGTTAAACTAACGTTAAATGACGTTAAATGAAGTTAAACTAACGTTAAATGGTGTTAAACTAACGTTAAATGACGTTTAACTAACGTTAAATGAAGCTAAACTAACGTTAAATGGCGTTAAACTAACGTTAAATGGCGTTTAATTAAGGTTAAATGACTTTAAACTAACGTTAAATGGCGTTAAACTAACGTTAAATGACGTTAAACTGACGTTAAATGGCGTTAAACTAACGTTGAATGGCGTTAAACTAACGTTAAATGGCGTTAAACTAACGTTAAATGGCGTTAAATTAGCGTTAAATGGCGTTAAACTAACGTTAAATACCGTTAAATTAACGTTAAATGAAGTTAAACTTACAATAAATGGCGTTAAACTAACGTTAAATGGCGTTAAACTAACGTTAAATGGCGTTAAACTAACGTTAAATGGCGTTAAACCAACGTTAAATGGCGTTAAACTAACGTTAAATGGCGTTTAATTAAGGTTAAATGGCGTTAAACTAGCATTAAATGGCGCTAAACTAACGTTAAATGACGTTAAACTAACGTTAAATGACGTTTAGCTAACGTTAAATGGCGTTAAACTAACGTTAAAAGGCGTTAAACTAACATTAAATGGCGTTAAATTAACGTTAAATGACGTTAAACTAACGTTAAATGGCGGTAAACTAACGTTAAATGACGTTAAACTAACGATAAATGACGTTAAACTAACGTTAAATGGCGTTACACTAACGTTAAATGGCGTTAAACTAACGTTAAATGAAGTTAAACTAACGTTAAATGGCGTTAAACTAAAGTTAAATGCCGTTAAACTAACGGTAAATGGCGTTAAACTAACGTTAAATGGCGTTAAACTAACGTTAAATGGCGTTAAACTAACGTTAAATGGCGTTAAACTATCGTTAAATGGCGTTAAACTAACGTTAAATGGCGTTAAACTAATGTTAAATGGCGTTAAACTAACGTTAAATGGCGTTACACTAACTTTAAATGACGATAAACTAACGTTAAATGAAGTTAAACTAACGTTAAATGGTGTTAAACTAACGTTAAATGACATTTAACTAATGTTAAATGAAGTTAAACTAACGTTAAATTGCGTTAAACTAACGTTAAATGGCGTTTAATTAAGGTTAAATGACTTTAAACTAACGTTAAATGGCGTTAAACTAACGTTAATTGACGTTAAACTGACGTTAAATGGCGTTAAACTAACGTAATATGGCGTTAAATTAACGTTAAATGACGTTAAACTAACGTTAAATGCAGTTAAACTAACGTTAAATGGCGTTAAAATATCGTTAAATGATGTTAAACTAACGTAATATGCCGTTAAACTAACGTTAAATAGCGTTAAATTAACGCTAAGTGACGTTTAACTAACGTTAAATGGCGTTAAACTAACGTAAAATGGCGTTAAACTAACGTTAAATGGCATTAAACTAAAATTAAATGGCGTTAAACTAACGTTAAATGGCGTTAAACTAACGTTAAATGGCGTTTAATTAAGGTTAAATAATGTTAAACTAATGTTAAATGGCGTTAAACTAACGTTAAATGGCGTTAAACTAACGTTAAATGGCGTTAAACTAACGTTAAATGGCGTTAAACTAACGTTAAATGAGTTTAATTAAGGCTAAATAACGTTAAACTAACGTTAAATGGCGTTAAACTAACGTTAAATGGCGTTAAACTAACGTTAAATGGCGTTAAACTAACGTTAAATGACGTTAAACTAGCGTTAAATGGCGTTAACTAACGTTAAATGGCGTTAAACTAACGTTAAATACCGTAAAATTAACGTTAAATGACGTTTAACTAACGTTAAATGGCGTTAAGCTAACGTTAAATGGCGTTAAACTGACGTTAAATGGCGTTTAATTAAGGTTAAATGACGTAAAACTAACGTTAAATGTCGTTTAATTAAGGTTAAATGGCGTTAAACTAATGTTAAATGGCGTTAAACTAACGTTAAATGGTGTTAAACTAACGTTATATGGTGTTTAATTAAGGTTAAATGACGTTAAACTAACGTTAAATGGCGTTAACTAACATTAAATGGCGTTAAACTAACGTTAAATGGCGTTTAATTAAGGTTAAATAACGTTAAACTAACGTTAAATGGCGTTAACTAACGTTAAATGGCGTTTAATTAAGGTTTAATGACGTTAAACTAACGTTAAATGTCATTAAACTAACGATAAATGGCATTAAACTAACGGTAAATGGCGTTAAACTAACGTTAAGTGGCGTTTAATTAAGGTTAAATGGCGTTAAACTAACGTTAAATGGCGCTAAACTAACGTTAAATGACGTTAAACTAACGTTAAATGACGTTTAAATAACGTTAATTTGGCGTTAAACTAACGTAAAATGGCGTTAAACTAACCATAAATGGCGTTAAACTAACGTTAAATGGCGTTAAACTAACGTTAAATGGCGTTAAACTAACGTTAAATGGCGTTAAACTAACGTTAAATGGCGTTTTAATTAAAGGTTAAATAAAGTTAAACTAACGTTAAATGGCTTTAAACTAACGTTAAATGGCGTTAAACTAACGTTAAATGACGATAAACTAACGTTAAATGACGTTAAACTAACGTTAAATGGCGTTAAACCAATGTTAAATGGCGTTAAACTTTGTTAAATGACGATAAACTAACGTTAAATGACGTTTAATTAAGGTTAAATGGCGTTAAACTAACGTTAAATGGCGTTAAACTAACGTTAAATGACGTTAACTAGCGTTAAATGACGTTTAACTAAAATGGCGTTAAACTAACGTTAAATGGCGTTAAACTAACGTTAAATGGCGTTAAACTAAGTTAAATGGCGTTAAACTAACGTTAAATGGCGTTTAATTAAGGTTAAATGGCGTTTAAAAGGTTAAATGGCGTTAAACTAACGTTAAATGGCGTTAAACTAACGTTAAATGATAATGTTAAATGGCGTTAAACTAACGTTAAATGGCATTAAACTAACGGTAAATGGCGTTAAACTAACGTTAAATGGCGTTAAACTAACGTTAAATGGCGTTTAATTAAGGTTAAATGGCGTTAAACTAACGTTAAATGGCGTTAAACTAACGTTAAATGACGTTAACCTAACATTAAATGACGTTTAACTAACTTTAAATGGCGTTAAACTAACGTTAAATGGCGTTAAACTAACGTTAAATGGCGTTAAACTAACGTTAAATGGCGTTTAATTAAGGTTAAATGGCGTTAAACTAACATCAAATGGCGCTAAACTAACGTTAAATGACGTTAAACTAACGTTAAATGACGTTTAACTAACGTTAAATGGCGTTAAACTAACGTTAAATGGCGTTTAATTAAGGTTAAATAACGTTAAACTAACGTTAAATGACGTTAAACTAACGTTAAATAGCGTTAAACTAACGTTAAATGGCGTTAAACTAACGTTAAATGGCGTTAAACTAACGTTAAATGGCGTTTAATTATGGTTAAATGGCGTTAAACTAACATTAAATGGAGCTAAACTAACGTTAAATGACGTTAAACTAACGTTAAATGACGTTTAATTAATGTTAAATGGCGTTAAACTAACGTTAAATGGCGTTAAATTAACGTTAAATGGCGTTTAATTAAGGTTAAATGGCGTTAAACTAACATTAAATGGAGCTAAACTAACGTTAAATGACGTTAAACTAACGTTAAATGGCGTTACACTAACGTTAAATGGCGTTAAACAAACGATAAATGGCGTTTATTTAACGTTAAATGAAGTTAAACTAACGTTAAATGGCGTTATACTAACGTTAAATAGCGTTAAATTAACGTTAAATGGCGTTTAACTCATGTTAATTGGCGTTAAACTTACGTAAAATGGCGTTAAACTAACGATAAATGGCGTTAAACTAACGTTAAATGGCGTTAAACTAACGTTAAATGGCGTTAAACTAACGTTAAATGGCGTTAAATTAACGTTAAATAACGTTAAACTAACGTTAAATGGCGTTAAACTAACGCTAAATACCGTTAAATTAACGTTAAATGACGTTAAACTAACGTTAAATGTCATTAAACTAACGTTAAATGGCATTAAACTAACGGTAAATGGCGTTAAACTAACGTTAAATGACGTTTAATTAAGGTTAAATGGCGTTAAACTAACGTTAAATAGCGCTAAACTAACGTTAAATAGCGCTAAACTAACGTTAAATGACGTTAAACTGACGTTAAATGACGTTTAACTAACGTTAATTTGGCGTTAAACTAACGTAAAATGGCGTTAAACTAACGATAAATGGCGTTAAACTAACGTTAAATGGCGTTAAACTAACGTTAAATGGCGTTAAACTAACGTTAAATGGCGTTAAACTAAAGTTAAATGGCGTTTAACTAAAGTTAAATGGCGTTTAACTAAGGTTAAATAAAGTTAAACTAACGTTAAATGGCGTTAAACTAACGTTAAATGGCGTTAAACTAACGTTAAATGACGATAAACTAACGTTAAATGACGTTAAACTAACGTTAAATGGTGTTAAACTAATGTTAAATGGCGTTAAACTAACGTTAAATGACGATAAACTAACGTTAAATGATGTTAAACTAACGTTAAATGGCGTTAAACTAACGTTAAATGGCGTTTAATTAAGTTTAAATGGCGTTAAACTAACGTTAAATGGCGTTTAATTAAGGTTAAATGACGTTAAACTAATGTTAAATGGCGTTAAACTAACGTTAAATGACATTAAACTAACGGTAAATGGCGTTAAACTAACGTTAAAATGGCGTTAAACTAACGTTAAATGGCGTTAAACTAACGTTAAATGGCGTTTTAATTAAAAGTTAAATGGCATAAACTAACATTAAATGGCGCTAAACTAACATTAATGACGTTAAACTAACGTTAAATGACGTTTAACTAACGTTAAATGAAAACTTTAAACTAACGATTAAATGGCGTTTAATTAGGGTTAAATGACGTTAAACTAACGTTAAATGGCGTTAAACTAACGTAAAATGGCGTTAAATAACGTTAATGGCGTTAAACTAACGTTAAATGGCGTTTAATTATGGTTAAATAAAAAGTTAAATAACGTTAAATGGCGTTTAATTAAGGTTAAATGGCGTTAAACTAACATTAAATGGAGCTAAACTAATGTTAAATGACGTTAAACTAGCGTTAAATGACGTTTAACTAACGTTAAATGGCGTTAAACTAACGTTAAATGGCGTTAAAGTAACGTTAAATGGAGTTAAACTAACGTTAAATGGCGTTAAACTAACGTTAAATGGCGTTAAATTAACGTTAAATGGCGTTAAACAAACGTTAAATGGCGTTAAACTAACGTTAAATTGCGTTAAACTAACGTTAAATGGCGTTAAACTAACGTTATATGGCGTTAAATTAACGTTAAATGACGTTAAACTAACGTTAAATGGCGGTAAACTAACGTTAAATGAAGTTAAACTAGCGTTAAATTGCGTTAAACTAACGTTAAATAGCGTTTAATTAAGGTTAAATGGCGTTAAACTAACGTTAAATGGCGTTTAATTAAGGTTAAATGGCGTTAAACTAACATTAAATAGCGCTAAACTAACGTTAAATGACGTTAAACTAACGTTAAATGACGTTTAACTAACGTTAAATGGCGTTAAACTAACGTTAAATGGCGTTTAATTAAGGTTAAATAACGTTAAACTAACGTTAAATGGCGTTTAATTAAGGTTAAATGGCGTTAAACTAACATTAAATGGAGCTAAACTAACGTTAAATGACGTTAAACTAGCGTTAAATGACGTTTAACTAAAGTTAAATGGCGTTAAACTAACGTTAAATGGCGTTAAAGTAACGTTAAATGGAGTTAAACTAACGTTAAATGGCATTAAACTAACGTTAAATGGCGTTAAACTAACGTTAAATGGCGTTTAATTAAGGTTAAATGGCGTTAAACTAACATTAAATGGAGCTAAACTAACGTTAAATGACGTTAAACTAACGTTAAATGACGTTTAACTAACGTTAAATGGCGTTAAACTAACGTTAAATGGCGTTAAACTAACGATAAATGGCATTTAATTAACGTTAAATCAAGTTAAACTAACGATAAATGAAGTTAAACTAACGTTAAATAGCGTTAAATTAACGTTAAATGAAGTTAAACTAACGTTAAATGGCGTTATACTAACGTTTAATAGCGTTAAATTAACGTTAAATGACGTTTAACTAATGTTAATTGGCGTTAAACTTACGTAAAATGGCGTTAAACTAACGATAAATGGCGTTAAACTAACGTTAAATGGCGTTAAACTAACGTTAAATGGCGTTAAACTACGTTAAATGGCGTTAAACTAACGTTAAATGACGATAAACTAACGTTAAATGAGGTTAACCTAACGTTAAATTGCGTTTAATTAAGGTTTAATGACGTTAAACTAACGTTAAATGATTAAAACTAACGTAAAACGGCGATAAACTAACGTTAAATGGCGTTAAACTAACGTTAAATGGCGTTAAACTAACGTTAAATGGCATTAAACTAACGTAAAATGGCGTTAAACTAACGTTAAATGGCGTTAAAAACGTTAAATGGCGTTAAACTAACGTTAAATGGCGTTAAACTAACGTTAAATGGCGTTAAATTAACGTTAAATGGCGTTAAACTAACGTTAAATGACGATAAACTAACGTTAAATGACGTTAAACTAACGTTAAAGGCGGTAAACTATCGTTAAATGGCGTTAATAACGTTAAATGGCGTTAAACTAACGTTAAATAGCGTTAGAAGCTAACGTTAGAATTAAAGTTAAACTAACGTTAGTGGCGATAACTATCGTTAAATGGCGTTTAATTAGGGTTAAATAACGTTAAACTAACGTTAAATGGCGTTAAACTAACGTTAAATGGCGTTAAACTAACGTTCAATGGCGTTAAACTAACGTTAAATGGCGTTAAACTACCGTTAAATGGCGTTTAATTAGGGTTAAATAACGTTAAACTAACGTTAAATGGCGTTAAACTAACGTTAAATGGCGTTAAACTAACGTTAAATGGCCTTTAAATTAACGTTAAATGAAGTTAAACTAACATTAAATGGCGTTAAACTAACGCTAAATACCGTTAATTTAACGTTAAATGACGTTTAACTAACGTTAAATGGCGTTAAGCTAACGTTAATAGGCGTTAAACTGGCGTTAAATGGCGTTGACGTTAAACTAACGTTAAATGTCAATAAACTAACGTTAAATGGCATTAAACTAACGGTAAATGGCGTTAAACTAACGTTAAATGGCCTTAAACTAACGTTAAATGGCGTTTAATTAAGGTTAAATGGCGTTAAACTAACATTAAATGGCGCTAAACTAACGTTAAATGACGTTAAACTAACGTTAAATGACGTTTAACTAACGTTAATTTGGCGTTAAATTAACGTAAAATGGCATTAAACTAACGATAAATGGCGTTAAACTAACGTTAAATGGCGTTTAACTAACTTTAAATGGCGTTAAACTAACGTTAAATGGCGTTAAACTAACGTTAAATGGCGTTTAATTAAGGTTAAATAACGTTAAACAAACGTTAAATGGCGTTAAACTAACGTTAAATGGCGTTAAACTAACGTTAAATGACGATAAGCTAACGTAAAATGACGTTAAACTAACGTTAAATGGCGTTAAACTAACGTTAAAAGGCGTTTAATTAAGGTTAAATAGCGTTAAACTAACGTTAAATGGCGTTTAATTAAGGTTAAATGACGATAAACTAATGTTTAATGGCGTTAAACTAACGTTAAATGGCATTAAACTAACGGTAAATGGCGTTAAACTAACGTTAAATGGCGTTAAACTAACGTTAAATGGCGTTTAATTAAGGTTAAATGGCGTTAAACTAATGTTAAATGGCGTTAAACTAACGTTAAATGGCGTTTAATTAAGGTTAAATGGCGTTAAACTAACATTAAATGGCGCTAAACTAACTTTAAATGACGTTAAACTAACGTTAAATTACGTTTAACTAACGTTAAATGGCGTTAAACTAACGTTAAATGGCGTTAAACTAACGATAAATGGCGTTTAATTAACGTTAAATCACGTTAAACTAACGATAAATGAAGTTAAACTAACGTTAAATAGCGTTAAACTAACGTTAAATGGCGTTAAACTAACGTTAAATGGCGTTAAACTAACGTTAAATGGCGTTAAACTAACGTTAAATGACGATAAACTAACGTTAAATGACGTTAACCTAACGTTAAATTGCGTTTAATTAAGGTTTAATGATGTTAAACTAACGTTAAATGGCGTTAAACTAACGTAAAACGGCGTTAAACTAACGTTAAATGGCGTTAAACTAACGTTAAATGGCGTTAAACTAACGTTAAATGGCACTAAACTAACGTAAAATGGCGTTAAACTAACGTTAAATGGCGTTAAACTAACGTTAAATGGCGTTAAACTAACGTTAAATGGCGTTAAACAAACGTTAAATGGCGTTAAACTAACGTTAAATGGCGTTAAATTAACCTTAAACGGCGTTAAACTAAGGTTAAATGACGATAAACTAACGTTAAATGACGTTAAACTAACGTTAAATGGCGTTAAAATAACGTTAAATGGCGTTAAACTAACGTTAAATGGCGTTAAACTAACGTTAAATGAGGTAAACTAACGTTAAATGGCGACAAACTAACGTTAAATGGCGTTTAATTAACGTTAAATGACGTTAAACTAACGGTAATGGCGGTAAACTAATGTTAAATGAAGTTAAACTAACGTTAAATGAAGTTAAACTAACGTTAAATTGCGTTAAACTAACGTTAAATGGCGTTAAACTAACGTTAAATGGCGTTAAAGTAACGTTAAATGGCGTTAAACTAACGTTATATGGCGTTAAATTAACGTTAAATGACGTTAAACTAACGTAAAATGTCGTTAAACTAACGTTAAATAGGGTTAAATTAACGTTAAATGACGTTTAACTAACGTTAAATGGCGTTAAACTAACGTAAAATGGCGTTAAACTAACGTTAAATGGCGTTTAATTAAGGTTAAATGACTTTAAACTAACGTTAAATGGCGTTAAACTAATGTTAAATGACGTTAAACTAACATTAGATGGCGTTAAACTAACGTTGAATGGCGTTAAACTAACGTTAAATGGCGTTAAACTAACGTTATATGGCGTTAAACTAATGTTAAATGGCGTTAAACTAACGTTAAATAGCGTTAAATTATCGTTAAATGACGTTTAATTAAGGTTAAATAACGTTAAACTAACGTTAAATGGCGTTAAACTAACGTTAAATGGCGTTAAACTAACGTTAAATGGCGTTAAATTAACGTTAAATGAAGTTAAACTAACGATAAATGGCGTTAAACTAACGTTAAATGGCGTTAAACTAACGTTAAATGGTGTTAAACTAACGTTAAATGGAGTTAAACTAACGTTAAATGGCGATAAACTAACGTTAAATGGCGTTAAACTAACGTTAAATAGCGTTAAATTAACGTTAAATGACGTTTAATTAAGGTTAAATAACGTTAAACTAACGTTAAATGGCGTTAAACAAACGTTAAATGACGTTAAACTAACGTTAAATGGCGTTAAACTAACGTTAAATTGCGTTTAATTAAGGTTAAATGACGTTAAACTAACGTTAAATGGCGTTAAACTAACGTTAAATTGCGTTTAATTAAGGTTAAATGACGTTAAACTAGCGTTAAATGGCGTTAAACTAACGTAAAATGGCGTTAAACTAACGTTAAATGGCGTTAAACTAACGTTAAATGGCGTTAAACTAACGTTAAATGGCGTTAAGAAAAACGTTAAATGGCGTTAAATTAACGTTAAATGGCGTTAAACTAACGTTAAATGGCGACAAACTAACGTTAAATGGCGTTTAATTAACGTTAAATGACGTTAAACTAACGTTAAATGGCGTTAAACTAACGTTAAATGGCGACACACTAACGTTAAATGGCGTTTTGGTAACGTTAAATGACGTTAAACTAACGTTAAATGGCGTTAAACTAACGTTAAATGGCGTTTAATTAAGGTTAAATGGCGTTAAACTAACATTAAATGGAGCTAAACTAACGTTAAATGACGTTAAACTAACGTTAAATGACGTTTAACTAACGTTAAATGGCGTTAAACTAACGTTAAATGGCGTTAAACTAATGATAAATGGCATTTAATTAACGTTAAATCAAGTTAAACTAACGATAAATGAAGTTAAACTAACGTTAAATAGCGTTAAATTAACGTTAAATGAAGTTAAACTAACGTTAAATGGCGTTATACTAACGTTAAATAGCGTTAAATTAACGTTAAATGACGTTTAACTAATGTTAATTGGCGTTAAACTTATGTAAAATGGCGTTAAACTAATGATAAATGGCGTTAAACTAACGTTAAATGGCGTTAAACTAACGTTAAATGGCGTTAAACTAACGTTAAATGGCGTTAAACTAACGTTAAATGACGATAAACTAACGTTAAATGACGTTAACCTAACGTTAAATTGCGTTTAATTAAGGTTTAATGACGTTAAACTAACGTTAAATGGCGTAAAACTAACGTAAAACGGCGATAAACTAACGTTAAATGGCGTTAAACTAACGTTAAATGGCGTTAAACTAACGTTAAATGGCATTAAAGTAACGTAAAATGGCGTTAAACTAACGTTAAATGTCGTTAAAAAAACGTTAAATGGCGTTAAACTTACGTTAAATGGCGTTAAACTAACATTAAATGGCGTTAAATTAACGTTTAATGGCGTTAAACTAACGTTAAATGACGATAAACTAACGTTAAATGACGTTAAACTAACGTTAAATGGCGGTAAACTATCGTTAAATGGCGTTAAACTAACGTTAAATGGCGTTAAACTAACGTTAAATGGCGTTAAACTAACGTTAAATTAAGTTAAACTAACGTTAATTGGCGATAAACTATCGTTAAATGGCGTTTAATTAAGGTTAAATAACGTTAAACTAACGTTAAATGAATAAAACTAACGTTAAATGGCGTTAAACTACCGTTAATGGCGTTTTAATTAGGGTTAAATAACGTTAAACTAACGTTAAATGGGCGTTAAACTAACGTTAAATGGAGCTAAACTAACGCTAAATGACGTTAAACTAACGTTAAATGACGTTTAACTAACGTTAAATAGCGTTAAACTAACGCTAAATGACGTTAAACTAACGTTAAATGGCGTTAAACTAACGTTAAATGGCCTTTAAATTAACGTTAAATGACGTTAAACTAACGTTAAATGGCGTTAAACTAACTAAATACCGTTAATTTAACACAAATGACGTTTAACTAACGTTAAATGGCGTTAAGCTAACGTTAAATGGCGTTAAACTGGCGTTAAATGGCGTTTAATTAAGGTTAAATGACGATAAACTAACGTTAAATGGCATTAAACTAACCTTAAATGGCATTAAACTAACGGTAAATGGCGTTAAACTAACGTTAAATGGCGTTAAACTAACGTTAAATGGCATTAAACTAACGTTAAATGACGTTAAACTAACGTTAAATGGCGTTATATTAACGTTAAATGGCGTTATATTAACGTTAAATGGCGTTTAATTAAGGTTAAATGGCGTTAAACTAACATTAAATGGCGGTAAACTAACGTTAAATGACGTTAAACTAACGTTAAATGACGTCTAGCTAACGTTAAATGGCGTTTAATTAAGGTTAAATTACGTTAAACTAACATTAAATGGCGTTAAACTAACGTTAAATGGCGTTAAACTAACGTTAAATGGCGTTAAACTAACGTTAAATGGCGTTAAACTAACGTTAAATGGCGTTAAACTAACGTTAAATGGCGTTAAACTAACGTTAAATGGCGTTAAACTAACGTTAAATAGCGTTAAATTAACGTTAAATGACGTTTAATTAAGGTTAAATAACGTTAAACTAACGTTAAATGGCGTTAAACTAACGTTAAATGGCGTTAAACTAATGTTAAATGGCGTTAAACTAACGTTAAATGGCGTTAAACTAACGTTAAATGGCGTTAAATTCACGTTAAATGACGTTAAACTAACGTTATATGGCGTTAAACTAACTCTAAATACCGTTAAATTAACGTTAAATGACGTTTAACTAACGTTAAATGGCGTTAAGCTAACGTTAAATGGCGTTAAACTGGCGTTAAATGGCGTTTAATTAAGGTTAAATGACGATAAACTAACGTTAAATGGCATTAAACTAACCTTAAATGGCATTAAACTAACGGTAAATGGCGTTAAACTAACGTTAAATGGCGTTAAACTAACGTTAAATGGCATTAAACTAACGTTAAATGGCGTTAAACTGGCGTTAAATGGAGTTTAATTAAGGTTAAATGGCGTTAAACTAACATTAAATGGCGCTAAACTAACGTTAAATGACGTTAAACTAACGTTAAATGACGTCTAACTAACGTTAAATGGCGTTTAATTAAGGTTAAATCACGTTAAACTAACGTTAAATGGCGTTAAACTAACGTTAAATGGCGTTAAACTAACGTTAAATGGCGTTAAACTAACGTTAAATGGCGTTTAATTAAGGTTAAATGGCGTTAAACTAACGTTAAATTGCGTTTAATTAAGGTTAAATGACGTTAAACTAATGTTAAATGGCGTTAAACTAACGTTAAATGGCATTAAACTAACGGTAAATGGCGTTAAACTAACGTTAAATGGCGTTAAACTAACGTTAAATGGCGTTTAATTCAGGTTAAATGGCGTTAAACTAACGTTAAATGGCGTTAAACTAACGTTAAATGGCTTTTAATTAAGGTTAAATGGCGTTAAACTAACATTAAATGGCGCTAAACTAACGTTAAATGACGTTAAACTAACGTCAAATGGCGTTTAATTAAGGTTAAATAACGTTAAACTAACGTTAAATGGCGTTTAATTAAGGTTAAATGGCGTTAAACTAACATTAAATGGAGCTAAACTAACGTTAAATGACGTTAAACTAGCGTTAAATGACGTTAAACTAACGTTAAATGGCGTTAAAGTAACGTTAAATTGAATTAAACTAACGTTAAATGGCGTTAAACTAACGTTAAATGGCGTTAAACTAACGTAAAATGGCGTTAAACTAACGTTAAATGGCGTTAAACTAACGTTAAATGGAGTTAAACTAACGTTAAATGGCGTTATACTAAGGTTAAATGGCGTTAAACTAACGTTAAATGGCGTTTAATTAAGGTTAAATGGCGTTAAACTAACATTAAATGGAGCTAAACTAACGTTAAATGACGTTAAACTAACGTTAAATGACGTTAAACTAACGTTAAATGCCGTGAAACTAACGTTAAATGGCGTTAAACTAACGATAAATGGCGTTAAATTAACGCTAAATGGCGTTAAACTAA
>NW_024716632.1:0-6976 GCF_018991925.1 Homarus americanus | reverse complement strand
AGAAAGGCAGACAGACAGAATGAGAAATGCAGACAGACAGACACAGACAGAGACAAACAGACAGAGTCTGACAGACAGACAGACAGATATGCAGAGATAGACGGACAGACAAACAGGCAGACAGACAGATAGAAAGAGAGACAGACAGAGAGCAGACAGACTGGCAGACAGAGAAATATGCAGAGACAAACAGTGAGTAACACGGACAGACAGACAAAAGCGGATAGACGGAGACAACAAATTCTCCCTAAGGAATCCTACCTTATAAATCAACACCCCCCTCCCTCCACCCCCCTCCCCCCACAACAAAAATAATAAATAAATAACAAAATAATAATAAATAAATACATTAATAAAAAAATAATAAATAACATAATAAATAAATAAATAAAATAAAATAAGATACCAACCAACCTCCAAACACAACCTCCCCCCCTCACCAGACAAAGCCGCACAGAAATACTTACAATTCTCCATACCCAACCTCAGCGACAACCCTCTTCGCTGATGCATTGTGGTCGGTGGGTCCTGATACCTTCCGTTGCCAACTACCGGATGGTACCATTCTCCACCTCCCAGGATGGGTGTGGATGGGGGAGGGGGATGGGGGGGGGGGATGGGGGGATTCCACACCCTTCCCAGTCGGTGGGTCCTGATACCTTCCGTTGCCAACTACCGGATGGTACCATTCTCCACCTCCCAGGATGGGTGAGGGCAGTCATAGTTATAGCCATATTCGTAGCCGTATTCAAGTTCAGTCAAGGGTCGAGATGACAGCTCCCACCCATGAAGGGTTGTGCGGGGAATACTGTCATACTCTGTCAGTGTCGAGATGACAGGTCGCCTACATCACTACCCATAAAGGGTAGTGCGGGGAATACTCTCATACTCGTGTTGTCACCCACTCGAGTGATAAGTTCAAGTGACCAACTGGCTGGGTCCAGCCTCGATCTCGTCCCGCCGGAGCTGGACGGTGGTACCTAGTTCGCCAGGCCACCGCCAGGGGGACATTGATCAACATTCCAGAAGTTGTATTTATGTTACATGTGGTATTTTTGCAGTTTTTCTTCAATAATTTATTTATTTTCGCAGTTCTTAACGTGATTTTAAACTCAAATAGCAGAGTTACCGTTTCGCTGTTGTTTATAACTGTTTGGTATTCTTTTGTATGTGTTTTGGTATAGGTTCTTGCAAAATTTCTTCATGATTCACGACACTCATACACACGACAGTCAAACACGCACACACAATTGTATCTTGAGTTAGTAGCCAAGATTGGCTGTAAAAGGGCCACACACAGCTTCAATACAATTGTAACTCTGCTATTTGAGTATAAATTCATACAAATCCTGAGAAAACTACGAAAATATATGAATTATTAAAGAAAAACAACAAAAACACCAAATGTAACATGAAAGAACCTTCATAAAAGCCGACAGTAGACCCCTGGCGGTGGCATGACGAACTACGTCTAGCACCGCCGGGACCAGTTCGAGGCTTTGCCCAGCCTGTTGCTCACTTACGGCCATATTATTAAACAACATCTTCCCTTGAAGAATATCTTCATATCGAAAGCCGTATTTTTAAATGCGAAGAACCTTTTAGTGCATCGCACGAAAGAGTGTGGTGGCATGAAAACGAACTAATTTCACCTAACTTTGAAGAGGTGGCTATGAGCTGCTTTTCGTCACCCTCTTCATAATTATTTTGTTAGTTTTATTGAATATTTCTTGTCAATACGATTAACGTACAAAGAAACACGTATTGGTAATTTTACAATTTTTTTTTTACATTTTTGGTTTTACGGCCCATATTATGACAGTGCAAAAGCTGTGTCCTCTGTCCTAATACGACTTGTTTATGTTGCATATATTAATAAATTAAGTCCATTTAAGTTATTTAATAAATTTTTAGCAGTTTTATAAGTGAGTTTTGTCAGGAAAATATAAACTAGTGACGTTCTTGCCTAGAAATATTCCAATGGATAGAGGCAAATTTCACTGGGAAAAAATCATCTCAAAACTTTATGTTGCATATATTAATAAAGTAAGTCCATTTAAGTTATTTAATGCAACTTTTTAGCAGTCTTACAAGTGAGTTTCTATCTGGAAAATATAAACAGGGGAGGTTTATGCCTAGAAATATCAAAATGGGTAGAGGCAAATTTCACTGGGAGGGCATTATCACAAGGATGGTATAATATTACATACAAAAACACCTTTGATACAGTGGATCATGATATAATATGTGAAATACTGCAGGCTCTAATTTTTCATCACCAATTACATTATTTCGTTTTGGTAAACTTCCATTTGGCTGAATTAGGAGCATAATAAAACAAGTTCATTGGAAGCTGGAGTTTGATTATTTAATGAAAATGTGCCTTAAGCATATATGATACAATATTTTGGCTAATATAGAGGACTTCACAGCAGCTTCCCCCGTCTCAGTAATAGTAAGTTCGCCCACGGCAAGTGATAATTTATGCTAGGTTAGGTTAACTTAACTTTACTTTAACTTATAAATACTCTAACACCTTTTCCAACATTTGCCATCAATACGACCGTCTCACTATAAAACATATTGAAATTGGGGCGTTTATAAATATGTTTTCTCTGAAAACAAAAATTTTTAACCTAAGAAAATATAATAAAGGCATACCAGCCCTTAAGGCCATTTCCTATTATTTTATGCATTACTGTACATTATTATTTTTTTTAAATTACTTTGGAAACATGTGAAACTTTTTATTTCCCCGGTGTTTTTAACTAACAGGTTGAATTGGCAAAAGGAAATTTTTAGAAAAATGAATCGGGGAAATTGGATCTGGAATTTTTGGAATAAATTTGGAAACCAAGATGGACAAGCGGCACTGGCAAGGTTGGAGGAAATGCAGAGACAACGACACGGAAGACGACTCCGCAGAATTGTAGGTGACCGCATGAACCCATTCACAGCAATGAGCGATGCTGAATTTGTTGACCGATTTAGGCTAAGAAAGGAATATAAACCCAAATATAGGTCAAATAAATATGCAAGGCAGGATTAAAAGGCAACAAATCATCAGAGACCACTTTTGAATATTGTTTATACAGAGAATTACTTTTAGTTGTCCATCCTTTTAACTGGACAAGGAGGGTCATTTATGTCCGTTAAGGTCTCAGCAGTCCAGAGGTATAGTAATGCCTCTATGTAATACTGTATAGAGCTACACTACAAGGTTTTGGCTGTTTGCAATACCTGTAGTTACATTCATGATATAAAGACAGGAGTTGATTTTTTAATGTGTTATCTATATACTGTATATGTTAAGGTCCATATGGAGTTACTGTATTTATACACAGTTCTTTATTCTATTATGTTAATATGTAATTTGCAATAAGTTTTAAAAAACTCTCAGTTCAATCGACTTTCAAAATGCATATACTAAAAATTCATACTTGTCAAAACTGATGGCATTTGTAATATTTTTAGGAAACAAATATTTTTCTCTAAATTTTATTTATTTTGTACATATCATACTTTTGTTAATTCAAACAATACTGTATTTATAATCAGGATTCTGCAACATTGTCAATATGTAAATTAGTATATAGTGAATTAAAATAAAATAAAAAAGGAAAATTGACATTACAAAGTCATTAACTAACCTATACAGTATATTCAGTCAATTACTGCTATACAGATCAAAAAGTTGGTAACCAACTGGGTGGGAATAAATATTAATGCAACATAAAATTAAGTTTCAAATGATACAATACCAAAGAATTTGTTGTTACCAAGACTCACATGAAATTCAACTGAATATCATCCGCAATTTTTATTAAATCAGAACCACATTTATTAAAGCTGTTTCCCCCACCAGTTCCTTGGTGTGAGCGGCTTTGGTCTTTTCTATTTTCACAATTTTCTGATGAAATATCCCATTAGTTTTTTTGTTTTCATAAATCATGGTACAGTAGTTAGGTAGCAAATCCCAGAAGTTATGTATTATGTACGCAAAGTTTAGTTGGGTATTAAAGAACTAATTTTAATTACTAAATGAAATTTTAGTTCGGTATTAAATACATACTTTTAATTATTAAATTAATTTCTATTTAGTTACTGTAGTACGTACGGAAATATATTTAAATTATAAATTAAATTATAGTAAGGTAGTAAATACAGACTATTAAGTACTAAATTAAATTCTAGTTAGTTACTGAAGTACATATGGAAATAATTTGAATTATTAAATTAAATTATAGTTAGGTATTAAATACTTAATATGAAATATTAATTTAAATTATAGTTAGGTAGTAAATACATACTTTTAAGTAAATTAAATTCGAGTTAGTTACTGTAGTACATACGGAAATAAGTTTAATTACTAAATTAAATTATAGTTAGGTTTTAATTACTTAATTTAAAATACTATATTAATTTATAGTTAGGTAGTAAATACATAATTTTAAGTACTAAATAAAATTGAAGGTAGGTATTAAATACATAATCTTAAGTACAGTACTAAAATAAATTATAATTAGGAACATAATAAAATATAATATATAAAATAAATTAAAGTTAGGTAGTAACTAATTTAGTACAAAATTTTTTATGTAAATTAAAATAATGTATAGTTAGGTAGAAAATCACAATACAGCTGTAGTTATGTAGTGAATTACACCGTTTTTGTTGTTTGTGAACCGATTGCATTACTGTATTAACCCTTAAACAGCACCAAGGGTGACTGAGATAACACCCAATACAAAAGTAATTTTATACTATACTATACTGTACTGTACAGAATTTTTTCCATCATTTCTAATTTCTTTTGTTCAACTTGAATCTTTATTTTGACAAGTTGAATCCCCAAATCTGAATGCAACTTTTGATTATTTGCAAGTTGAATGTTGATCATTGTTTCTTCCAATTGTTTATCTAACAATTGCTGCCGTGTGCTCCAAAATAGTTTATTATTTTCTTCCTCTTCAATGGTTATATTTTTCCTGTTTGGTCAGTTATACCGTTTTTCATCAAATAATGACGTTTTCTTTTTCTTTTTCTGGGAGGAGGTTGAGGGGCTAGGTTGTAAATTTGGGTCATCGCCTCTGCTGGAGGCACGCTCTGATACAGGATTTGTGAAGCACAAATCTTGCCCTGGATTTGTAGAAGGCATGCTTTCAGCAAAGTAATTGTGGTCCTCATCAATGAAATTGATTGATGGGTACACATCCACTTCAGCTGTTCTACTGATCACCGAGGTCCATATCCCTCAGCATTGAAACTTGTTGTAATGCGTATCCATGCTTGTTTCTTTAGTGCAACAAGCTTCCCACAAGTACTTTTATTTTTCAATATTCTCTCCTCTCCAATCAAATAAACTAAGAAATCCCGCTCTCTCTGTGATATGGGACTTGCCCGGGAGACTTTGGAGGAAAACATATCCCTGACGAGAGCTGCTACAATACTAAATTTGGCGCCAACAAAGGTAAACAAACACACACAGGACCCATAATGCATCAGCGAAGGAGGGGTTGTCGCTGAGGTTGGGTATGGAGAATTAAGTATTTCTGTGGCTTTGTCTGGGTGTGGGGGGTGTTGTTGTGTTTGGAGGTTGGTTGGGTATTTATTTTATTTTTAATTTTTTTATTTATTAATTTATTTATTTATTTTTATTCTTATTTTGTTACTTATTTAATTATTTTTTGGTTGGGGGTGGAGGTCGGGTATGTTGATTTATAGGATAGGATTCCTTAGGGAGGATTTGTTGTCTATCCATCTATCTCTGCATATCTGTCTGTCTGTCAGTCCGGCTCTGTCTGTTTGTGTCTGTCCCTGTGTCTGTCTGTCTGCCTTTCTCACTCTGTCTGTCTGTTTGTCTATGTCTGTCTGTCTCTGTCTGTCTGTCTGTCTGTCTGTTTGTCTGTATATCTCTGGCGGTTTGTCTCTGTATGTCTGTCTATATATCTCGATGTCTCCCTGTCAGGCTGTTTGTCTGTTCCTTCTGTTTCTATCTGCCTGTATGTCTGTCTCTGTGTGTATGTGTCTGTCTGTCTGTGTAACTTTCTCTTTGTCTCATTCTCTCTACTCAGTCTGCCTATCTGTATCTGTCTGTTATTTGTCTGTCTGTCTGTTTATGTCTGTTCGTCTCTTTCTGTCTGTCTTTTGACTGTATGTCTGTCTGCTCTTTTACTTTTTTATGTGTCTCTGTGTGTCTCTGCTTATCTGCTTTCTCACGTTGTCTGTCTGTTTATGTGTCTAACTTTCTGCCTTAATTTGTCTGTCTGTCTGTATTTCTGTCTGTCTATCCGTCTGTCTGTCTGTCAGTCCGTCTCTGTGTGTCTCAATCTGTCTGTCTGTCTCCGGTTGTATCATTCCCCCTGTCTGTCTGTGTGTCTGTCCGTCCGTCTCTGTGTGTCTTCTCATCTATCTGTCTGTCTGTCTCGGTTGCATGTCAGTCTTGTCTGTCTGTCTGTCTGTCTGTCTGTTCGTCTGTCTGTCCGTCCGTCTCTGTGTGTCTCTGTGTGTCTGTCTGTCTGTCTCCGGTTGTATGCTTACCCCTATCTGTCTGTCTGTCCGTCCGTCTCTGTGTGTCTCTGTGTGTCTGTCTGTCTGTCTCCGGTTGTATGCTTACCCCTATCTGTCTGTCTGATTGTGTCTGTCCATCTGACTGTCGATTTCTGTTTGTCTATCTCTATCTGTCTATCCCTTTATGTTTCTATGTGTCTGTCTTATTCTGTCTGTTTGAATGTCTGCCTCTATAGGTACTGTCTATTTGTCTTTCCCTACAAAACAACACAACTCTCCCTACAATACAACACAACACAACTCTCTCCCTACAATACTACAAAACACAACTCTCCCTAAAATACAACACAACACAAGTCTCCCTAAAATACTACACAACACAAGTCTCCCTACAATACAACACAACACAACTCTCCCTACAATACGACACAACACAACTCTCTCCCTACAATACAACACAACACAA
>NW_024716631.1:0-26539 GCF_018991925.1 Homarus americanus | reverse complement strand
CAATGGTTTCAAGTTAACGAACTTTTTGGTTTACGAACGACCTTCTGGAACGGATTGAGTTCGTTAATCGAGGGGTCACTGTATATATATATATTTTTTTACGTACATATTAAATATTATATTATTAGTCTATTATATTATTATAGTCTGTTAGTCTATATCTTTCCAAGTTACTTCCACCTTCGTGACGAATTCAAAGCATTTACAAGTTTTGTAGTAAACTGGAATATGTTCTTTGCTAAATGAACTGTTGTTAATGGTTAATTTTATATAATTTTGTGTTTATTGCGTATATAATTATGTATATTTTGATATGCACCTGTTGGAAGGAGTAACACACACAACGGAAAAGCTTCCTCTTCACAAAAACAACTACGTCTTTGATGGAAGCTTTGTTTCAAGCACAAGTGACTGTACCTACCACATCTGGGAAACTATTAGAGAGTCTTATTTGAGTAGCTTCCATGAGAACCACATTTGGATTTTATAACCAATACCTGCCATCCTCTCTCAATCAAGAGTACTGAAAGAGATCGAAGAGGTTCATCCACAGAATATTTGATCAAAGGTCCCATGACAAAGATCCCAGGAGACCGGAAAAGTTTCTTGTTAAATGAACGAATGGAAAAAGGACAAATATCCACAGAAGCAACTGGGCAGAAAGATCTACTTTGTTTGTGCAGACAAGTACACCTGACTTATGTGTGTTGATGGGCAGAAGACAGTTTCAGAATATGTTGAGGAACTGTGCTCCATGCAAGAGGAAGCAGACACAATGACTGTACTCCACTGCCTGCACATTGCAGCTCATGTCACGATGTGCCAGAGGATGCACCTAGGTCATACTAACAGTAAGGAATCATATCACATAATCCAAACTTGATGAAGAAACTGCATTAATAGAGACTGAATGTGAAAAGGACCTGGATGTGTATGTTGACAATGAACTGAAGTTCTCGGGCCATTGTGAGAAGGTGAATCAAGCAACTAAACTAGAAGGTCTTATAAGAAGGTCGCTTGTAATGAGATATGCTAGAGACTGTCAATTGCTTGAAAATGTCCAAAGGAGTACCCAGAGAGATTAGAACGCCTGTAACTGCCTAGCTTATACTACACATGGGCAAAGGGTGATCTAATTGATGTTTATAAACATCTCGGTCGAGTATCCATACCCTGAGCTGGCGGACGCCTGCCCCACATAGGGTCATAGCTCAAGGGTGAAGAAGCCACAAGTCCAGAAAACTGTGAGGGCAAATGTTTTTGGAGTGAGAATCTGCCAGACAGTGTTGTGATGGCACTGAGTGTGAGCTGCTAAGACCAGACTTGACCAACACCGATGCAGGTACAAATACATTCAGAACCCAGTACTTGCCAATAGTACGTAACAGAGACGTGACCAACCACCCAAACAGCCGATCAGTGACAAAGAGGATAAAAGCAAAAAAGTAAACGTATCTATAGCTGTGTGTTCTCCAGACACTGATGTGTTCATTGTTCTACAGAAGTTTACACAGAATATCAGACTGAAAGTTCTGTTTGCCACTTGAGTCAGCAACTAAAGACCTACAGAGATACAAAGCATGATTCAAGATGTGGGGAAGAGATCTGCCAAGTTCTTCCTGCATTACTTGCAATTGTCAAAAAGGGAATGATTACAACTATGAAGATCCTCAGGCAACACCTTGAGTTTCTTGACATATTCACACAATTTGGGAGCTCTGAAGAAATAGCTGACATTGTGTTTGCTGGACTTGAGTACTTTACGTGCCTTCTCTTTGGGGATTATCAACAAAGGATTAACTGGTGCATAGGAAATTCCTGGAACGATTCAGTAGCAAACATGGAGCATTGCTGACAAGTTGTGATGGAGTGGACATGAGCCTGCTTCCTCCTCGCAGAGATTCCCTAAAAATGTACATCAAAGTAATCAGGCAGCTAAATCAACCCAAGTCATTCCTGCACCAGAAGCTCATGGCTGGGAACTTGCAGAAGGAAAATTGGAAGTTCAAGTGGACAGAAGAGCTGGTGGATGTGTTGATGGAGGTCCCAGGGAAGACAGAAGAGGATGAAGTTTTTAACCTGATGGACTGCATCTTTGAGCACGATGACTAGATTTTGTGATTTTTTCTACAGTCTCAACTGGGTAAAATCTTACCTGGTCTTATGATACTGAGTATATTTCCACTGAATTTTTGTTGAACTTGAAGATGAATGAAACTCGTAAATATTGTCAGATGTGAAACACATTTAAGTTCAATTTTAGTAAAACAGGTCAAGATAGTATTCTGAATGCAGAAGGATTATAATAACTAGATTATGTAAAATTATTTCTTCAGTCTCAACATTGAGTAGAGCCAAACCTTTACTGTTGATATGAAGTACTTCTTAGACCATTGCATTTTCCATTATGCTAAAAGATGAATATCAACTGTGAAATGTAAAACACATTTTTTTTATTCTAGTAAAATAGATCAAGACAGCTTTTTATTGCCTCTGTCAACTAAACAACACGGTCTCCAGTGGGGGGGGGTCGAAACCTGGCCCATGGACTACATTGCCCTTTCAAAATTACAAAGTGACAACTGCAAAACAGGGGAAATGGTGAAAATTTGGAAAGATCTAATGCATCAACTCGAACAACTACCTAGTCCTGAAGAGGAATTACTCAAGGCAAAGAACAGTAGTCATCAAGCAATTACTGGTTATCATCTTCTTGCATACATTTTGGATCCCTGTTATCAAGATCACTTGGAAAGCCTTACAGAAGAGGAGGAGAGTAAAGCCCTGTTCTTAGCAGAAGAGCAATATCCCTTTAATAAGACCTATTTATTTGACTCATCCGTCCTTTCTCATCTTGCTCCCTGTTCCTGGTGGCATGGCTTAACAGGCAAGGTTAACAGAACAAATATTTACGTCATTTGGACCAGCACATTCAAACTTAGAAATAGATTAGGAATAGTGTGGCTGGGAAAGTGGTATTTCTTCATAAAATTTTGAGCAAAGATTCTAATTTAGAATCAGATTACTAGAGAATTTTGTCCTCCAGTAAAGAGCAAAGTGAGTTTATATTATGATTTGTTAAAACCAGCAGCTTGCTTCTTTTCTTTTTTTTCTGTAATTTTCCTTTCAAGATTAATATTTCAAAGTAAAGTTCCATTAAAATGTTTTTGAATTGTTCAAAGTATCAGGTACCTGTACCAGTACAATTTATAATTATCAGAGCTAAAAAATTCAGGAATACAATTATTTTGTTTTGTATTTTTCCAATACATTATACAGGTGCTTCTCTACTTATGAACGAGTTACGTTCCTGAGGCGTGTCTGTAAGTCCAATTGGTTGTAAGTTCAACTTCACTCTTGTAGATAACAAACATGTTGTAACAGCTACACCCTACAATACAGCCTTAAAACCTGGCTCACTTTCCAATGTTCTATCTGGAATTTTCTTCAAAATAATCCAGTTTCATCCACATTTAACACTGGCTCTGGGAGATAGCCCCCACAATGATGAAGTTTGTATCTCTGAAACTTTGTAAGTAGAATGTTCTTAAGTAGAGCACCTGTAGTTTATCCAAAGACTTATTTAATCATTTATAAAAATCGATTTACCCTTTTTAAATAATATTTTTTCATGCAACACAGAAAAATATTTATATACAGTACAGTGGTCCCTCGTTTAACGAACGCCTCGGTTAACGAAATTCTTATGAAAATGTTTCGACATGCTTTGGCTTGCTCACCAACTGGAAGATTAGTCCGCCAATACAGAAATCGGTTCTAGGGCTTAAATTCGTTAAAATTGGAGTGAATATTAAGAAGGTTGTACTATTCAATAATTTACAAGTTATATATTAAAATTATTAGTAATTTTAACACTTATTTAACATAATTGCAGTACAGGGAACTAGTTTTTGGTGTGCCCATCAGCCACTTCACTCACCCACCAAGGCCTCAGTATGTATCTCTGTTCAGTGGAGGAAACATCTTGCTTGTGGGTCTCTTGAACACAGAGTATTTTTACATTTTTTACAGTATAGTGCAGTGCAGTGTTGATTTAAAGAAAATAATCTTGAATTACACCAAGTGAACTTAAAATTTTATGGGTGAAATGATGGCATCAAGCATGGGGTGATTTCTCTTCCACCCCCACTTCCTTCTCTTCTCCCTTCTTCTCCACCCCCTCTTCAAATTCCCATCATCATCAACCAGGAGCCTTCTACATACACACCTCAAAGTAAGTGTACTTTACTGCATTTTTTTTTTTACTTTGTATGTAATTTTTGGTGAGCTGGAACCAATTACCCAAAATCCCATTGAAACAATGGATTCGGTTAACGAAATTTTCGGTTAACGAACGACCTTCTGAAATGAATTGTGTTTGTTAACCGAGGGACCACTGTAGTTCACATCCAGGTTCACGTTGAACATAATGCATCCCTGTCTAACACTCACAACTATTTCAAAAGTTTCAAATGTTTCACTTTCTCATAGAATGCTTTTATTGCATTTAATAGCCCTTTTCCCACCCTATACACTTGTAATACCTCCCACAATGCTTTTCTGTTCACCCATTCATGTGCCTTTTCCAAATCTACTACAGTACTGTATAATTTGTTAAAACCAATTGTATGTAATAAAAAACAACACAAAAATTATTAAAACCAAGAAAAAAGCAGAGATTAAAAAAGTTTCCTTTTTGTTAGGTTTAAACCACGGTATAAACCATTTGGCTTAAACTTATGTTTTAAATCAGCCAACCCTAACTGTTCCTCATGCTAATGCAAATTTCATGTTATGCAAACTCGTGTTAAATGGGGTTTACTTGTATACCAGTAAATATTATACTAAACCCATCTTACCTATATAATCATTCTGACCAAACAATGCCTTCCTTTCAGACCAATTATTTTTGGGGCGGAAAAGTGGTACGGGTAATCGCTGGCCGTGAACCATGTGCGGCAACATTCCTGCAAATAAAATAAAAATGTTAGTTCAGTACATGACAGTATAATGAAATACAAAGATACTGTAGCTATTTTTTTAATGCTTCCCATATACAGTACTGTGCAGTATAAGAATTCTCTCAATGCCATTAACCAACTATGGATGAGCACTATGTCTGAAATACTGTACTACAGCTACAGTGCTGCATATAATAGATGAAGGCTGATTACTATATAGTACTGTACAGTACAGCGTTTCTCTAATTACAACACAATATATCATCTTTCTCAAAGAAAGTGGTTTAAAATTATCATTACAATGTACACAAATACACACCCTTGGTGTGAAGTTTTTCCTTGTAACCATAGTGCCTCTTCAGAGGGCCCTTCTCCAGCTTGTCCGCATAATATCTGTGTCTGACAGTGGTAACAAGAGGGGTCCAGGCTGGTGTGCTCCAAGTTCCTCTGTTCAACAAACTCTGAGATACTCCTCGAAGAGCTGCTGGGGCTGTTTGAGAGATGCTCTGAGATACAACACCCAGAGAGCGCAGGAGTGTGCCCGCCACTGCTGTCATGGCCGTTTCTGAAGAACAATGAAGATGGTACACTACAAGAGGTATGAGTTAGTGAATATCATGTCTTCCTAAAGCACTCACAACAAGTCAAGCTAACTTTCTGATATAACACAACAGTACAGTATTAGGAATGTACCAATACCTATACAGTACTCATTAACAAGCTGATACCGATACTTCGATACTTTGAAATGGCCAATACTTTGCTGATACCGATACAGTGGTCCCTCGGTTAACGAACTGTTTGATTAACGAAATTTCGGTTAACGAATTACCTCCCATAAGGATCTTCAATTCGGTTAGCGAACAAAACTTCAATTTACGAAATCCTTACGACAAACACGTTTTGTTGTGAGCATCAGCTGATGGGCTAGTCCGCCAATTCAGTACAGTAGTCTGTTCTATGTTTACATTCGTTTCCAGTGGAGTAAATATCAAGAAAGTTGTGCTCTTTAATATTTCTGCATTTTTTATATTAAAATTATTAGTCATTTTAAAATTTAGTTAACATATTGATAATACAGTATATGCAGTACAGAGAACTTGTGTTTTGTACGCCAATCACCCGCTTGACTCACCCACCAGGCGTTAGTTTGGCTTTGTTTACAGTGGAGTGAGCATCGATTTTGTTGGTGTCTTGAATATTTTTGCATTTTTATATTAAAATTATTGGTAATTCTGAAATTTAGTTAACATATTAATAATATATAGCGCAGTGCAGCGTTGATTTTAATAAAATAATCTTGAATTACACCTAGTGAACTTAAAATTTTATTGGTGAAAATACTGCATCAAGCATGGGTCCCCTGAAAGGTGATTTCTCCTCCATCCCCACTTCCTTCTCTTCTCCCTTCTCCTCCACCCCCACTTCTAATTCCCATCATCATCATCAACGAGGAACCTTCTACACATACACCTCAAAGTAAGTGTACTTTACTGCATTTTTCTGTGAGCTGGAACCAATTACCCAACATCCCATTGAAACAATGGATTCTGTTAACGAACGACTCTGTGGAACGAATTGTGTTTGTTAACCGAGGGACCACTGTGTGTATATATATATATATATATATATATATATATATATATATATATATATATATATATATATATATATATATATATATATATATATATATATATATATATATTATTATTATTATTATTATTATTATTATTATTATTAAAAGGTTAAAAATAAAACATTTTCACGTGTCCGAGAGTTATCACAGAGCAGGGGACGGGAGAGTGAAGTGGTAATGCATTTTTTTCTTTTATGTATTGCTCATGTTTACTGGTACAGTTCATATCCCCTGATGATATTACACTTTAACGATGATGATATATTAACACCACCTCCCTTATCTGTTATGTAAACAATCCGCATGAACAATAGTCATCGCAGTGTTAGACTTCTGGGCTTAAGCCCCGGATCTTTTGTTCCTGACAAACAAAAAAAGCATAATTCCCCACCTATCCTGATATCAAAATAAAGATTGTGTCATACCTAAATACTGAAAAAAGCTGTTAAAAACGTTTTCCATTTCCTCTCTGGTAGCTGTAAATATGTGATCAAGATTCAAAATTGCTGGTGATAACTGGCATAGCCTGGCAACCAACCCTCTTACTGTGGTTAGTGCTGCACGCTGGTCAGTTATACTTCAGGAAGTTCACGAGGCTTGTGTGTTATTGTGCTGCTGTGATTTTGTCAAATTCCATTTAATGTAAGTAAAATTATATTCTTTATTTGTGTTTCTGCTACAGTAGAGATATATTTGAGTGTGGGGAGAGCAAAGTTTACAATTAATTATGAATAACAAGAAATGCCATCCATTCAATCTTTTTCTCTTTGTAAGGGAACTTTTCAGCTGTTGTGCTTATCCTCACAATGACTATCTTATAGAAAATACTGTACTAACCCTCCATATATAATAAATATATATATATATATATATATATATATATATATATATATATATATATATATATATATATATATATATATATATATATATATATATATATATATATATATATATATATATATATATATATGCTGATAACCACAAGGAAAGAAGAAAACACGAAGTTCCCAAGCGCTTTCGTGTAATTCACATCTTCAGGGGTGAGTACAGACTAAAGAGAAATACAAACCAAGGTGTATATATACAGAGGAGGGTGAGACCAGGTCCACAATGGTCAGGTATTAGGTAATGACCCTACTAATCTTTAAATAGCACACAACGGTTGGTGGTCAGGTCAGATGGTTAGGTGACCCTACCTTCTCACCCTGACCTGACCACCAACCGTTGTGGCTATTTGAGATAGTAGGGTCAGCCCTATCTGACCATTGATTATCAACAAGCCCACCGGACTGGGTCGCTTGACCCTGGCGGGGCCTGGGGAGCGAAAAAAAAGAAAAAAAGAAAGAAATTGAAAATAGAGAAGAAAAAGGTTATACTGTGTTAATCTACACCACAATGAGACCCTGTATATCACTATACAGTAGTCTGACAGGTTTGCAACCAGGATCAGGGATCAGGGGGTCGGGGGGGTGGCAAAGAAGGAACAGAGGAGGCTGATCGCCTAGGAGTTAAAATCTGAGGAACTAAAAAAAGTGAAGCATTATTTAGTCCACAGAAAAGGGGCTGGTAATGCCATTCAGGACATGATAAGTGTATTCAGATTATTAGATCCTGTTATGTTTCCTTCACTTAAAGCAATAATACAAGTTGCCCTGACAGTGCCAGTCAGCAGCTGCAATTGCGAGAGAGCCTTCAGTGCACTGAGGCGTCAGCACACTTGGCTACAACGAACAATGGAGCAAAGAAGACTGCATCACCTTGCTGTCTTATCTATTGAAAAGGAAATGCTAGAGCATGTCAGGCACAATGAAATCATAAACACATTTGTACAACTCAAGGACAGCTGTTATGAATTAATGCTACCATCTACATCTAGCCTCAAAGGAATTCTCAACCAGAGTGAAAGTCCTATATGACACTTTAGCGTGATCTAAGTGTTCTGCTGAAGAGTAATTTTGCAACTGATGAGCAATTATGTATTAACCTAACGATTCCCTAATGTTTTCCATTTTCATTTTGAGCTTTGTAATAGTTTCCATACATACTGTATAAATTCACGCTGAATAAAATGTGAAAATACATGTGTGTATGTGTAATGTTGCATATGAAGCTGTTATTAGAGTTAACATAAAGAGCGAGTCATGATGAACTAGCAGGAGTTAGTGGGGAGTAAGGGGAATGGAGGAACACTTTGGGTTTAAGCCCCGGATGTTTTGCATGGCTAGCAACGCCCCTGGGTCATGGTCTGGACTAATCACTTCACAGTCAGCTAAACAGAGTACAGTACAATGTGAATGGTAGTGTTGTCCTTTCACTGTGATTAACCAATCAGAACAATTTGTGAATCCCAACGACCCTCGAGTGCACACCCAGACCATCGAGCACTTGTGGCGTAACGTCAAGGAGTGGACCAAGAGACCTGGGATGAAGAGCGAGTACTTCAAACAGTATTTTGTGGGATATCTCTTTCTGGATCTACACCCTTCAGATCATCACCACCAGTTCTATACCACAGCTGCGCAACTCTACCCACCTCAAGGACCAAGGAACCACCCTCGTCAGGAACGTGCTGAACCTGTGCCACCCGAAGAAGGGTTCGAGGAGGAGAGGTCGATGACCCTGAACCTAGCCCTAGTCCTTCCACTTCTAACTAAGGTACAGTATTGTACTTTCGGACCTGGTGCCCCAAAGTTTTAAACTACTGGAACATTTAGATCTCCTTATTTTGAGTCTTTTGAACCCCATTCATACTACAGTAGTTGGAAATGAATAGGATAGGTTAGGTTAGTTTAAGCTACACCTACCGGGGGCCAGGGGCAGAGCCCCCAGCTAGGGGTTAGGTTAGATGATTCATTTTCGTCATCACCCCCACCCAAAAACCACAATTTCCCGGATCTCCCCCATTATCGTTGGGGGGGGATAAAAAATTAGCAAATTCTGTCAAAAATGAAGGTCAGATTCGTTAAGACACACCAAAATACACTGGAAAAACATATTGGTCAACCTTGAGGTAATCATGTCCGTAAGTAAAATTTACCTTTTCATCCTGCATGAATTTTGCCGTTTTTGTTGCTTTTGGAAATTTTTTTCTGGGGAAAAACAAAAAACTAGTGATTTCCTTATTTAGCCTAACCTAACATAACCTGAACTAACCCCCCCTACCAGGGAAGGCATCGCCCCCCCCCTGAGTGGTTATATACAGGTAATGTTGTCAGTATTTAACTTATCCTTATTTAACCTAACATAACCTGAACTAACCCCCCCTACCAGGGAAGGCATCGCCCCCCCCCTGAGTGGTTATATACAGGTAATGTTGTCAGTATTTAACTTATCCTTATTTAACCTAACCTAACATATTCCCCTATTGGGGAAACGCTATTTTTTCAGAGTTGGGTCATGTATTATATAGTATTGTAACGTGATTCAGACGACGGTAAATGTTACTCTTAGTACTATAATCTTCTAGCAACTCAAAAATATATTTTTCCTGTGTATTTTGTTGTGTTTTGAATGAATTTGACCTTCAAAACTGTCGCAAATCAACAATTTTTGAGTTATGACCTCCCCCCCCTCCCCAACAATAATGGGGGACCCCTGTGGGAACCGGGGGTTTTGAGTGAGGGGGAGGAACTCAAAAACAAGTGATTAGCACCAGTTTTGAAGGTCAAATTCATTCAAAACATAACAAAATACACAGGAAAAATATATTTTTCATCACTAAAATATGTATCCTAACCTAACCTACCTAACCCGATTAATACCCGTGAGCGAGCTATTTTTATTTCTGATTATTTTCATCAGTGAGTTCTGATGGGAGCTGGTGGTAGAGCGGTACCGTTCTTGCCTCGCAAGCGAGATGTCACGGGTTCGATTCCCAGGCTGGCGGAAGTTGTATGGACACACTTCCTAGTCCCCTTGGTCCCTGTTCACCTAGCAGCAAAGTAGGTACCTGCTGTAAATCGGAAGTTGCTAATTCGTATTCAGGGACAAGTTGTTGGAGCTTCCAATAACTTGCATAGACATAAACCATTGACTCTTCAGGCTTCTACGCCCTTAACTCATGAGACATAAGGCAAGCATGAACTTAGCATGCTTCCCTGTTGGGCGCTGTAAACGCTTCTGCGCTTCACCTTACACAAGGATGTAGGGGGGTGCCCAATAAATGAAAAAAAAAAGAAAAAAAAAAGTGAGTTCTGATATGATAATCATTTATTGTGGAACCCCCCCAACACAGTATATCACTCCGCCGCCCAGGCTGCATAGCACCGATGCGGCCATATCATCTCACATCCAGAAAATGACCCAAATTTCACCATATCATAGTAAGTTCTTTGTTTAATATACCGGGAAAGTTAGGTAAGGTTAGGTAGGTTTGTTTTGATTGGTTCGGTCTGTTCATACCCACAAACGTTAAGTAGCGTTTATTTTTAAAATATAATTTTTGTTACGTATTTCCATAAACCACAACAGTGTCCACGATAATATAACAATAAAAATTCGGTGTTTTCATATTTTTTAAATCAATTTCGGTCACTGGTTAGGCCTATATAATTACCCCTAACCTAACCTAACCTAGTTGGGGTAAATGTTACGTATAGTCCTATAATCTTTTCACTGGATTTCTGAAGATGACAGCGTGTCACCCGATAAAGGCGATATGTCAAGGTTAATTTCCTAACCATAACTTTCGAGCGCCATATCTTCTTTATTGTGCATTTGCGCAGGAAATATCATAGAAGAAAATTGTCTTAAAATTTTCTGTAGATTTCACATGTGTTGCCAGATTTATCATAAAGAATTATAGGACTAAAGTTATCAAATACCCAGACGACCCACACTATGCACTCCCCCTCCCATGGCTCGCCGACGGTACAGTATTATAGTAAAAATAAAAAAATAAAAAGAAACATTTCCCCAAAAGCGAAGTGTCACTAGCAATTAACAAAAAAAATTATGGCGGAAAAGCAGTGTGTTCTTGCTAGAATCGGTGACAGCATTAATCTACACGTCAACCCTCATCCACAGGGGGTCCGACTAATTACCCAAATGTACCCAAATGTAGCCGCAATGAAGTCAAATAATGGTCCTACATGAATAAATCGGACTGCCAATCACTTCTCGACTGGTATTTGGTGTCATGAACTCACAAAAAATTGGTAAACTTAATTTAATCTGAGTTAATAGAGCGAGTGCATGTACCTAACCTAACCTCGATTAGTATTTGGTGAAACAAAGTCACAAAAAATTGGTAAACTTAATTTAATCTGAGTTAATAGATCGAGTGCATGTACCTAACCTAACCTAACCTAACACAACTCGGATTAAATTAAGTTTACCAATTATTTGTGACTTTATGGCACTAAATAATAATCGAGAAGTGATTCACAGCCCGATTTACGCTTGTAGGACCATCATTTGACTTCATTGCGGCTACATTTGGGTAATTACTCGCTCCCTCGGTATATGTACGCGATCTATTAACTCAGATTAAATTAAGTTTACCAATCTTTTGTGAGTTCATGACACCAAATACCAGTCGAGAAGTGATTGGCAGTCCGATTTATTCATGTAGGACCATTATTTAACTTCATTGTGGCTACATTTTGCTACATTTGGGTACATTTGGGTTATTAGTGGGATCGTCCACAGGTGAGCCACTTTGTACTGTTATAAAAATGAATCAAATTCACATAACTCCCGGTCAGAGCAACAACCAGCCTTACTTACAAAAAATAACAGATAGATAAAAGTTGGACATTATTCTGAATTGCTATTTATTAATTATCAAGAAATGCTTACCTGTGTTTTAACTTACTCTAAACCTTAAAAATATTAAGTCACTGGTCGGGGTGAACGGCTCCCACACAGACAATGTTTATACCGTTTATAGCGCCACCAACTTCCATCTATATATCACTACATGCGTTTAGGAGATGAAACTTGCTTTTCATTTAAGCTATTACTGTTAATATCGTCATTAATAATACAAAAACACGATAATTATCAAGGGTTATAAAACTATTTCTTGATACTACTAATACTATTATTTTTACGGTTCTTGCCAAGACCAGCAGCGTCCAGTAATAATGTGGTTTTACTTTCGCCCCAGAGATGGCAGTGACTTCTAGTAGTTAAGAATATTGCTACAGTACTACTATAGTAAGTTTTTTCCCCGCCCCCTCCTCAAGAGTTACAGCCAGGGCCGGATTTACCAATAGGCCATTGGCCTAGGGCCCACCGGTACCTGGGGGCCCACTGAAACTAATTTGTCACGCAGCGTGCCAGCGTATAACCTTGTTTCAAGTGTACACCGAGTATTTCATTTGATAATATATTCACAACCATAAGGGCCCCTGTATAATAAGTATAGGCCCGCAGTGGTCTTCAACTGGTGGGCCATTGGGTGGTTCTCAGGTGGGCCACGGACTAGGCCCTATAGTAAAATGAAGAGGGCAGAGTTATGACAATGCTGCCAATATGTCGGGCATTTACACTGGTCTCCAAGCCAGAATAAAGGCTATGAATCCCCTGGCATATTATGTCCCTTGTGCAGGTCACTCCTTGAACCTTGTAGGAACATCAGCTGCCAGCAGTTGCCTTGGGTCTGTTTCATATTCCAGATTTTTGCAAGCCTTATACAACTTCTTCTCAGCCTCCACATATAGATGGGATCACTTGAAAGCTGCACTACCTGCTGAAGGGACTGTAGTGAAAAACCCTTTCAGAAACTCGCTGAAGTGCGAGGGCTGATGCTGTTAAAGCAGTGTTTTTTCATTACCTTGAGATAAAGTCAGCACTGGAGAGCATATGTTCTGACAGTAGACAAACTGTGGCTACAAAGCTTGAAGGTGAAGGCCTCATAAGACAAATGGAAGCATTTGAAACAGCACTTCTTACTGTAATATGGTATAAAATCTTAACAAGGTTTAATGCAACCAGCTTATCACTTCAAAAAGTTGAGACTGACCTTCTGTCAGTTGTGAAACTGTATGAGAGTTTGATCTCCTTCATCTCAGAAATGAGACAGGGTCAGTTTGATGAAATAGAAGATCAGCCTAGGCCTTTTGCTGAGCCTGTCTACACAGAGACAACAAAAAGAACAAAAAAGAGAAAAAATTTCTTTAATGAATCAGTTGGCACTGAAACTCAACTTGATACACATGAGAAGTTCAAGGTGGACAATTTCTACACCATATTAGATTGCCTTAGGAATGAATTAGAGCACAGAGTGAATGCCTACTCAGAAATAAAGAAGCTGTATAGCTTCTTAACGGAGTATGACAGTATGAAACTGATGATCTCAAAGCCCAACTGGAATTGGTTGTCAGTACCTATTCCAGTGACCTGGAAGCATCTGTTCTAGATGAGTTTTTGCAATTTAAAGACATTTTGTCTTCTGAATCTAACAGGTCAGTGACAAACATCTCCACTTTGCTGAGGTCCAAAGATGGTATTTTGACAACTGCCTTTCCAAACATTAGTATCTTGGTAAGAATTTTCCTTACCATCCCCATTACAATTTGTGAAGGAGAGAGGTCTTTCTCTACTCTATCTAGGGTGAAAAATCACCTGAGGTCTACCATGGGACAAACCAGATTAAACTCACTTTCATTATTATGCATTGAATCTGGCCTCCTACAATCCCTTGACACAAACAGTATCATTGACAAATTATCCATGAAAAAAAGTAGGAAGAAGTTATTTTTAAATTCACACAGTTTGCTGTACTTCATGTGCTTGCAAAATTGATTATGCTTCAAGTTAATTGTATTTCTTTCATTATTCCCATATATAAGATGTACATGATATAGAACTAATTTGATTAAAAGTAATGATGTGTCACATTGTGTTGAAATTCTTATTTCTTACATTATAATATTATGATACATGTAATATTTGATGACATTTGGCCATTGCAAAATAATTACAGTAAAATAAATAAATAAATAAATAAATATATATATATATATATATATATATATATATATATATATATATATATATATATATATATATATATATATATATATATATATATATATATATATTGATTATTGAAACATGCAAACATTTCTATAAATTTGGGGGCCCACTGATGTGTTTGGCCTGGGGCCCACAAGTAGGTAAATCTGGCCCTGGTTACAGCTAATTGGCTGTTGTAAATCTGTCCGATTTTTCCTGAAGCTGAACTAGGGTTACAGAGCATTTCACAGAGGGTTAATGAAATTAATACAGTTGCAGCAGTTCGATTAATGAGAGGGAACAGTGGGGGTAAATTTGTACAAGATGTAAATGATGGTTTAAAAAAATAAAAGGCCCTTCTGCAGGCAAGGCAAGAGAGGATACAACAATACATGAATGGATTAGTAAATATTATTAAAAAATGTAATGTGACAGACTGGTGAACAGCTGTTCAGAAAAGTTGTAAAGATCCACCCTAGGAAGAACAAAAAGTAAAGTTAGACATTGTGCCTCTCACAATGAAGAAATTATTAGGCTACATGAACCAGGACGGTTGGGGGCTTTTATATGGGAATAAGATTAATAATTTGTCTAATATAAACACCTTGCATGTATATTGTGACGGTTCAGCTGTGTCAAGTGGCAGGGCAGGTTGTGGGATTGTGGAGTATGAGATAATGGTTCACACTCAGGATGGGTTGGAGAAAGGAAACTCACAATGTGCTCACTGTATACATAATATATTGGATGTACAATGCAGCTTGGTGCTGGGATGTGGCAGCGTGGTTACAAGCGTGAGTAGAGAGAGCTGGTTGGTGAGGAGCGTGCTCAGAGGAGGTGTTGCTTGCTGCGGCTGTAGGTAGAAGAAGAGAGATAGGTCACGGCCACGTGAGGTCTTATATAGCGGGGGTAGGCGTGGCTTGATAGTTGACCTCCTCTTTGTTAGGCGGCGCTGGTTACCGACCTAGACCACGAGGCGTATGATGGGGCATTCGAAGAGGGTCGGCTATTCAGCGACAAACGGCGGTTGTAGGGGAGATATCCACTACAGGATCCATATAAGACAGTAAGTACACAGAACAAGGTACTGATGACACCAAAATTGGTGACACCAAAAACTACATTTTAAAAGATCAGAATTACATTGAAATGCCTGCACTTCGGCACCTCAGCTACCCTGAGAGATTGGAGCGCCTGAACTTGCCTAGCTTATACTACAGACGGGCAAGGGGGGACCTAGTTGAGGTTTATAAGCATCTCAGGGGGCACTACTCAGTTGAGTGTCCTTACTTGGAGCTGGCGGACGCTCGCCTCACAAGGGGTCACAGCTCAAGATTGAAGAAGCCGCAAGTCCAGAAAACCGTGAGGGCAAACTTTTTCGGAGTGAGGGTTGTAAACTCTTGGAACAATCTACCAGAGTGTTGTGACGGCACCGAGTGTGAGCTCTTTCAAGAGAAGACTTGACCAACACTGGAGCGGGTTCAGGTACATTCAGGAGCCGGTGCATGCCCAGTATTTGCCAACAGTGCGTGACAGAGACGTGACCGATCGCCCGGGCGGCTAGCGAGCCGATCTTTTGGTGAAGAATATAAATGAAAAGAGACGTGACCGATCGCCCAAGCGGCTAACAAGCCGATCAGTGGCGAAGAGGATAAAAGTAAAAAGTAAAAGTAATTACACGACCGTTAGCAGAGGCGGGAAATATGACTGCAAACTACTTCATATTTTTCCCGCCTCTGCTAACGGTCGTGTAATATTTCAATGTAATTCTGATCTTTTAAAATATTGTTTCTGCATAATGTATTATTAGTGATATGTAATTTGTCTTAGTATGACTTATTGTGGATAAAAATAAGTTTATATTAAATGCATCCTCCGAAAGCGTGAAATTGCTATCCTAGTTTAACAGTTAATTCATGTATAATAATTCTGATAAACTTCCTCCGTGTTTATGTTTGAAATAATGAAGATATGTCTCTTTATATAGTTTAGCTAAATATCTTTCTCGTCAGGAACGGTCATCCCAACGATTATGAATAAACTCATTTAGGAATACACATTACTCAGGACAAAATCGGACAGGTTTGCAACAGCCAATCAGCTGTAACTTTTGAGGAGGGGGAGGGGCATCTCTTCTTAGCTGGGAAAAAACACGCTATAGTGAGGTATTGTTTGCATATGGAAGTCGGCATGCTATATGAACTGATTATACTGTATATATATATATATATATTCAACCACATCACCAGCCAGGACTCGAACCCTAGACTTTAAGTGTGTGACCAGGGAACGCTGCCAACCATGCCACAAGGACACTAAAAGCAATCCTAGACTATGTTATATTTCACACAAAGCCTGTTCATCGAGTTGATGGCGCCGTGAACCTCCCTTTGGGGATTGCCCGTGCCACTTATGTGGTGGGAGTAGCATTTAACCGAATCCAGCTGGTATGAAACATGAGGTACCATATATCTTTCATTTTTAGTCCACATAACACTCGGACATGAACATATAATCAATGACCTCACCAGCCAGGACAGTCCTGGCTGGTGAGGTCATTGATTATATGTTCATGTCCGCAGGTTATATGGACTAAAAATGAAATTATATATATATATATATATAATATTGGCCACTTAGAGTACTTTTCTTGTTGGCCGCTTGGGCGATCGGTCACATCTCTGTTATGCACTGTTGGCAAGTGCTGGGCATGAATCGGCTCCTGAATGTACCTGAATCTGCTCCAATGCAGTTCAAGTCTGGTCTTGAAAGAGTTCACACCCAGTGCCGGTACAACACTGTAGTGGGTATTCTCCCCGACAACTGCCACTGCCGTTAGTCGCTGATCAGCCAATCCAGCGACGAAGTTTTTCTGACAAGCCTAGCCGTCTAGACCTTAAGCCCAGGGTCGACACCGGCGACGCTTACTTCCGTGAAGTCCATTCTACCTACTGTAGAGCCCTGCAACACGCAACACCTCCTCTAAAGAAGCTCCTGCACAGCAACTCCTCTACCACGCAGCAACTTCCCAGCACCAGATTGTTTTGTATATAATATATTTATATAAGAAAACCGCCATTAAGAGTTTACCCTTCTCCAACCCATCCTGAGTGTGAGACATCATAACGTTAACACTACAACACTCTTTGGCAGGTTGTTCCAAGAGTTCACAACTCTCACCCCGAAAAAGTTTGCCCTCACAGTTTCCTGGACATGTGGCTTCTTTTTCCTTGAGCTGTGACCCCTTGTGGGGCGAGCGTCTGTCAGCTCCAGGTATGAACACTCGACTGAGTAGTGCCCTCTGCGATGTTTATGCACCTCAACTAGGTCACCCCTTGCCCATCTGTAGTATAAGCTATAGGTAGTTGCAGGCGTTGTAATCTCACTGGGTACCTGAGGTGCCGTAGTGCAGGCACCAGTCTGGTGGCCCTCCTTTGGACAGTTTCGTCATCTGACAGTCCCTAGTGACAGTACTCCAGACGGGGAAGCACCTCACTCTTGAAGATCTGAACGACCTTAACGACCTTATTAGACCTACTAACTTAGTTGCTTGATTCACTTTCTTCTCACAATGGCCTGAGAACTTCAATTCATTGTCATCATACACTCCTAGGTCCTTTTTATATTCGGTCTCTATTATTGATGTTTCCTCTTGCCGTTGGGACATGCGATACGCCTTCTTATTGTCAGCTCGACCCAGGTACATCTTCCTAAAAGCTTGAAATCATAATGGAAATGAGAGTCATCAATGAAGGTGTGGAAAGTCGTTTGAATTTCGGCTAAAAATCGGCCTCAGATTCTCATTAATAAAAGCTAAAGGTCAAGGTCACATCTCCTGGTCAAAGATTATTAATCACCATCGACGATATACCCAAGAACAGATGACCCGACTACTGTGGAACATGAAGAACTTGTTAAATAATGGTCACCAGAGTTACCCCAAACATGACACCCCTCTCCCCATGATACCCTTCTCCCATGGCACCCCTCTCCCAATGACACCCCTCTTCCCATGACACCCCTCTTCCCATGTCACCCATCTCCCCATAACACCCCTCTTCCCATGACACCTCTCTCCCAATGACACCCCTCCCCCATGACACCCTTCTCCCCATAGCACCCCTCCCCCTATGACACCTCTCTCCCCATGACACCCCTCTCCCCATGATACTCTTCTCCCCAAGAAACCCCTCTCCCCATTACACTCATCTCCCCATGACAACCCTCTCCCCATGACAATCTTCACTAGACATAAATGACAGGCAGGAACTAGTTTTCTTGTTCTGGGCACTTTATTAATTTAAAACACTAAAATGATAAGTAAAAAACGGTAAGTACAGCACACATAAACTTCACTTAAAGTGAGAACAGCAATGTTCAATTAATCAAATGAATTGTAAGAGGCTAGACGGGGACTTGTCTCCACGGTGCAGGTAGGCAGATCCGCCGACACGACGGACTCGAGGCCAGAGGGGTTTTTCCTGTTTTAGGGTTTCTTAGCATCAGGATTCTGGGACAAACCAGGATATTCCCCGGGATCGAGATTCCGCATCAGGTGATATTTGTACTAACTAATGACGTATCTTACCACTGGTGGACCATCCCACTGCACTTTATCACTGAATTACACTTTCTACATTTTTGATGATTCCTCCAGTTTTCAGTCTATCAAAATATTGCCATGCATAATGACTCACTTTTCCGTGATGACTCGCCCATAGTTCGTAAATCACCTGACGAAACAACAACACTAAATTATTGCACTATGTTAATTTATCATATCAGTCACATGTCGTACTCTGTATCATGCAAGCCAAGATACACCATTATATCATGGCTTGCAGTTTGTACATCATATACAGACCAGTTACTCGACAGGCAACACACCTCTGCACTCTGCAGGAAGTCAACACGACGAAGGCCGGTACCCAAGCAAGACGTGGTGAGCCAGAAAGTGTACAGGAACGGTACGCGTCACTTCTGTCGAACTCGCTCTAGCCCCCCTCTCTCTCTTTCATGCGTTTTTGTATTTTACATAGTGCAAATCAGAGATAAGGAATAACAATAAGAATCCCGGGGAAAAAACATAACCACTTACACCCGGGATCCTGGGAAGGAAACCCTAGGCTAGACATCATCGTGGGGTGAGTCGAAGGTGTTGTCCCCGTGTCGCCGGCTGTGAGCTGTCTGGTGCCCACCTCATCCTGCGCCAACACCTGAACTCTCTGCCGTGCGCATACAGTCCGCAGCGGTGGTTGAGGCGACCCGTAACACTGTGGGATACGTGATATTTTGTTCGCACTCAGGATGGGATGGAGAAAGGAAACTCACAATGTGCTCTCTGTATACATGTTGTATTGGATGTACAATGCAGCTTGGTGCTGTAGGCAGCATGGTTACAAGAGTTGAGTAGAGAGAGCTGGTTGGTGAGGGTGCTCAGAGGAGGACCAGCTTGTGGGTCGCCATGCTCGCTGGCGGGAGCGAGGGCCGCCAGGCAAGAGTGGAGGAGGTGGTGTTGCTTGCTGGTTGGTGTAGGTAGAAAGAGAGAGGTAGGTCACCACGAGGTCAGGTCTTATATAGCGGAGGTAGGCGTGGCTTAAAAGTTGATCTCCGTCATGTAAGGCGGCGCTGGTTGACCTAGACCACGAGGCATACACTGGGGAATTCGCGGGGTCGGCTACTCAGTGACAAGCGTTTGTAGGGGAGGAATCCACTACAATACTCCCCCTTCCCTCCAGGCGGTGTAGGAGACTGTTGTCTGTAGGGTTGCATGGCACATGTGAGGCAGAACGGGCGGTGCATGCCACATGTGAGCCATAACGGCGAGGGCGTGGATGAGCCGGCCGCTAGAGGAGACAACTGTCTAGATACACAATATCTGTGAGAGTAGAGAGGGAGAAAAAGGGTGTGTGGAGGCGATGAATGTTGTGCTTCCCTCACGGCAGGTACAGAGTCGTCAGATGCGCCTGCTGGGGTGTGTGGGCCTGGGTCAGGAGCAGGGGCTGCGTCAGCAGAAGCGGATGAGGGCTCGTGACAGCAGCTGGGTCCACGACAGCAGCAGGGTGCAGGACATTAGCAGGGAGTACCTGAGGGAGAAAAGAGGGGTGTGTGGGTCCGCTTCAGGAACAGAGGCCGCGTCAAGGACGGCAGGGGTTACTGCTGGGCCGGGGTCGGCGTCTGAGGCAGGACGGGTGTGCTGGGGTCGGTAGGACGTGGTGCTTGGGGCAGGAAGAGGAGCTGGTGTCTGCTTAGAGTCGCAGAGCTGCTCTAGGGTGTCTAACCTGCGGTGTAGAGACAGTAGTTGTAGAGCCGATGAGAGCTGCTTCTGTGTGGATAAGCCAGTCTTCCATGTTGCTTGAAGACTGGGAGCGTGATCAGTTTCTCCTCCATCCTGTGTGAGTGCGAATCTCCAGGAGTCACCATTTGTGGGGTTTTTGATGTTTGGTTCACACTCAGGATGGAATGGAGAAAGGAAACTCACAATGTGCTCTCTATATACATGTTGTGTTGGATGTACAATGCAGCTTGGTGCTGGGAAGGCAGCATGGTTACAAGCGTGATGTAGAGAGAGCTGGTTGGTGAGGGTGCTCAGAGGAGGACCAGCTTGTGGGTCGCCATGCTCGCCGGCGGGAGCGAGGGCCGCAAGGCAGGAGGAGGTGTTGCTTGCTGGTTGGTGTAGGTAGAAAGAGAGAGTGGTCACCACGAGGTCAGGTCTTATATAGCGGGGGTAGGCGTGGCTTAATAGTTGACCCCCGCTCCGTGAAGTATGGCGGCGCTGGTTGACCTAGACCACGAGGCATACACTGGGGAATTCGCGGGGTCGGCTACTCAGCGACAAACAGCGTTTGTAGGGGAGGAATCCACTACAACACTACCGGACCACCATTGCTGCACACAACCACCACAGTAAACCCCACCCCTCCCCACCACCTCAGAAAGGAGCCACTTGGCAGGGAAACCCTCTAAGCCCTCCACGACACTTGGGCCAGAGGAGATCACCAATGTGTAGCAGTCCAGGGGGTCGACAACGCGGCTATAACCTGTGACTGCATGCCTACGGGAGAACACATCACCAGGTGGATCTGCTGGAGATACAGGTTGAGTGATTACTATGGAAGGGTCAGATTATTGAGAAGCTGGGGTCGCATGAGGAGTACTATAGGTAGGTCGAGTAGGAGCCCCAAGGGTACAGGTGTTGAGGCGGAGCCAATGTGATGTGCTTTGGAACTTTCAGGTAAGTGCTGAAATTCTCAGTGGCAGGAGGAGTGGGACTGGGTAGAGTGGTGTAACGTGTGTGGATGAAGGAGGGTCGGTAGGTTTGGTCTCAGGGGAAGGGGGAAGGTGGGTAACAGTAGGGGTAAACTGAGGTACACTCGCAGCAAAAAGTATCGGTGCATACTGTAGTGTGAACAATTTGAGACCAGTGACGATAGATATTGGGAAAGGCGAGTTGTTCCAGCCGTATGTTGGCAGCCCTGGTCAAGTGAAGCTAACCGTTGTAAATAAGGTCGGGAAGTGATAAATAGACAGTATGAAATATGAGGAGCTCCCTGTTAACAAAATTATTTGTGATACTTGTGAATATTGCCACATTAATTTATGCTACCAAATAAACCACTCAACCTGGTAGTCCTGAGGGGTGGTGCAACATGGACGGCAGCTCCGAGACTTGTCGTCTGTAGCACCACTTTCGAGGTATCGCCGAATCCATCGTGCAGCGGTGTTCCTGTGGACACCAACCCGCCGGCTAATCTGTGACGCCGAACCCTTCGTTATGAAGGGCAATAATAGCTCCTCGTGTTCCCTCTGAGGTTTCCATGTCGTCTGGCATGTGTAGATCTCTACTGCTTCATATTGCCTCTGTTTTATACCCACGTTCACCGAGACCGAACCCTCGCTCATCATTCAGTAGACACAAAGCAACAATCCGAAAAGAGGAAACAAACACACTGATTGTCAGCCATATAGCAACACCTAGTGGGGAGGGGGAGGGAGGATGGTTAGTGGGTTATGAGGATACACTTACCAACCTTCCCACATATCACAGTGTACAGTATACGTATCGTTTCGGAAGTCGTCGATCACACCTGCACCAATACTTTCTGGTGCGACTGTACATGGTTTGGAGGAGTAGGGATAAATTGGTGAGAGTGGAGTTAGTGCATGCTGTAATGAACAGGGCTCCAAATCGACGTAGGCAAGCTTCAGGCGGTCTATGGATACAATGTCCCTACGGCTGCCCTTCCGATGATGAAGTGCTAGGTGTCCTCACAAGGACACGGAAGGGACCGTCATACGGATGAGCAGTGGGGGTTGACCGCATCCCGCCTGATAAACACCTGCTCCGCATGCAAGAGGCCACCAGGAACATGTGTGAGCAGGGACTTCAGCTGACAAGGAGGTGCAGGGCGCAGGTGGGAATAGTTCAGTGGCGAGCCTGTAAGAAGTTATGTCGGTCATTGATTGCAGAATTGCTGTCCGTGGCGGTGGTGAACAGGCAGACAGAGGGGTTCCTCGTACGTCAGCTCTGCAGGTGAACTGTGTAGGTCCTCCTTGTATGGAGTTCTGATAGAAAGGAGAACAAGGGGGAGAGCATCCTCCCACCTGTGAGGATGAGGCTGGCACTACAGACCCCCCTTAAGGTGGCGATGAAAACGCTCCATCATCCCATTTGATTGGGGATGATAAGCAGTGGTCCGCTGACGCGACGTTCCCCAAAATTTGAAGGAGCTGTCACCACAGGATCAACTCGAATTGTGCTCCCCCGATCGGTTAAGATCGTGGCAGGTGTGCCAAATCGTGTCACCCAGCCACTAAGAAACGCCCAGGCTGTCGTCTCTGGCGTGCCGTCAGCGATAGGTGTGGCCTCTGCCCGCCTAGTAAAGCGATCCACACATGTCTGTAGCCCCGGGACGGTGGCAAAGGTCCCACGATATCCACGTGGATTGTATGTAAACGTCCTACAGGTAATTGAAGGTTACCGAGGGGGGGAGATCGTGTGTCTATGGACTTTTGATACCTGACAGTCGACACACTGTCTCGGCCACTGCCTGGTGTCAGCCCTGATCCTTGGCCATACAACCTTTTGGGTCAAAACTCGTGTGGTTGCATTTGCCCCTGGGTGCCTGAGGCTATGGAAATGCTGAAACACTGCCTTGAGATAAGGACCAGGAATGAACGGCCTCTGATGGTCACGGGCTACATCACCCCAGAGCTGAAGTGAGCCAGGAAGGTCAAAAGGCTCCAGGAGGAGAGAAGACTTTCCCCATGACACCTCTCTCCCCTGACACCCCTCTCCTCATGATACCCCTCTCCACATGACACCCTTCTCCCCATGACACCTCTCTCCCCTGACACCCCTCTCCTCAGACACCCTCTCCACATGACACCCTTCTCCCCATAACACTCCTTCCCCATGACACCTCTCCCCGCTGACACCCTCTCCTCATGACACCCCTCTCCACAGACACCCTTCTCCCATGACACCTCTCTCCCCTGACACCCCTCTCCTCATGACACCCCTCTCCACATGACACCCTTCTCCCCAAAAACACCTCTCCCCATGACACCTCTCCCCCTGACACCCTCTCTCCCTTAGCACACCCTCTCCACATGACACCCTTCTCCCCATGACACCTCTCCCTGACACCCCTCTCCCTCATGACACCCCTCTCCCACATGACACCCTTCTCCCATACACTCCTCGCCCCATGACACCTCTCCCTGACACCTCTCTCATGACCACCCCTCTCCACATGACGCCCTTCTCCCCATAACACTCCTCTCCCCATGACACCTCCTCCCTGACACCCCTCAAGATACCCTCTCCACATGACAACCCTTCTCCCCATAACACTCCCTCTCTCCCCATGACACCCCTCTCCACATGACACCCTTCTCCCCACAACACTCCTTCCCCTGACACTCTCCTACACCCTCTCTCATGAACCCCTCTCACATGACACACCTTCTCCCCACAACACCTCTCCCCATGACACTCTCCTCATAATACCCCCTTCCACATGACACCCTTTCTCCCCACAACACTCCTCTCCCCTGACACCCCTCTCCCGACACCCCTCCCTCATGATACCCCTCCACATGACACCCTTTCTCCCACAACACTCCTCTCCCCATGACACCTCTCCCTGACACCTCTCCTCATGATACCTTCCACATGACACCCTTCCCCATGACACCTCTCCCCTGACACCCCTCTCCTCATGACACCCTCTCCACATGACACCCTTCTCCCCATAACACTCCTTTCCCCATGACACCTCTCCCCTTGACACCCCTCTCCTCATGACACCCCTCCTCCACATACACCCTTTCTCCATGACACCTCTCTCCCTGACACCCCTCTCCCTCATGACACCCCTCTCCACATGACACCCTTCTCCCCATAACACCTCCCCATGACACCTCTCCCCTGACACCCCTCCTCATGACACCCCTCCACATGACACCCTTCTCCCCATGACACCTCTCTCCCCTGACACCCCTCTCTTCATGACACCCCTCTCCACATGACACCCTTCTCCCCATAACACTCCTCGCCCCATGACACCTCTCCCTGACACCCCTCTCCTTATGACACCCCTCTCCACATGACACCCTTTCCCATAACACCTCTCCCCATGACACCTCTCCTGACACCCTCCTCACGATACCTTCTCCACATAACACTTGTTACGAGTTGGGGATTTAGAATATAGTTAAAGTCTACCCAGATCCCAACAGGCAACAATAATAAAAAAACTTAAACAAACAAGACAATCGGACTATAAAAGGGTAGACAAAGGATGAGAGTTTTGTTGTGTATAATAAAGTACCATAAATTCCTTAACAAAATATTCAGCTTTCTATAATTTACCCTCTTAACCATACTTAACCTAAACATACGCAACATTGGCTTAACAGTATATACATATTTATACAACATACAACAGACTGAAGCAAGTGGAGTGGGAGGCAATATATTACAAATACTTAAGCGCGGAGCTGAGATGTCCGACGAGTAAGGCTGAGTATTGAAGAAGATGGTAGGTAGTCACTGTGCCGTGGGTTCAAGGATAGGTGATCCTAGTGTGGTCACTTCCCAGAGTGAACTGAACTCTCCTAGATCTGGAGCTGATGAGAAAGACTTGAGGAGGTGACGCAACAACCAGGATATGGAGAAGGGAAACCCCGGAGTGGTAACTAAGACTAGTCATACTGGTTTCGTCCCTAGATGGCGTTGCTCGTGGTGCTGGGTAGGTAGATCATGACAATAGATGGCGTGGTTCAGAGTGCTGGGTAGGTAGATCATGACAATAGATGGCGTGGTTCGTAACAGACTCCTCTCCCATGACACCTCTCTCCCTGACACCCTGTCCACATGACATCCTTCTCCCCATAACACTCTCTCCCATAACACCCCTCTCCCCTGAGACCCCTCTCCCATGATACCCATCTCCACATGACACCCTTCTCCCCATAACACTCCTCCCATGACCTCTTATCCCTGACACCCTCTCATGATACCCTCTCCACATGACACCCTTTTCTCCCCATAACACTCTCCCCCATAACACCCCTCTCTCCCCTGACACACCTCTCTACCCCTGACACACCTCTCTCTCCCCATAACACTCTTCTTCTTCCCATAACACTCTTTCTCCCCATGACACCCCTCTCCCCTGACACTCTTCTACCCATGACACTCCTCTCCCCATGACACTCTTTTCTCCCCATGACACCCTCTCCCCTGATACCCCTCTCCCATAACACCCTCTCCCCTGAGACCCTTCTCCCATGACACCCCCCTCCCCTGACACACCTCTCCCCCATAACACTCTTCTCCCCATAACGTTATCCTGATGGCAGTGTTATCGCACACTCAAGTCACTGAACATATTCCACACGCTGCAGTCAGAGACAAGCGTCGTCATACCATGCCCATTAGGACCGTAACCCCACTAGGAAACCGAGA
>NW_024716630.1:0-66398 GCF_018991925.1 Homarus americanus | reverse complement strand
AGACACCGGGTGGTGTGGTGTTCACGTGGTACAGTGACTCGTCCTCGGATGTTGATATGAAGGACCACACGTGGTCATGGGGACACCGTGTGGTGTGGGGTGGTGTCACAGTACCTCACTCTGCTCGGTGATGCTGTGTTATCTCGTAGTCAGGTGCATAGTCGGCCGGCCCTCTGTTGTTCCCAGGGTGGACGGATTAGCACCTCCTGGTCAGAAGATGGTGGATAATTCCCAGGGGTGCTTATCTCACTTTTGATTATATAGATATCCCGGTGGAGAGGATAGGTCGGGGAGAGGGACTTGGGGAATGGCCGGACATTGGCCAAGGGGGCCGCTGCGCAGCGGGAGCAGCGCCTGCATAGGTCTTGACCCTACAGTGGTCAAGGATGTGTGTGTGTGTAATAACAATAATAATAATAATAATAATAATAATAATAATAATAATAATAATTAACGGTTTACTGAAAAAGTTCTGCAGTCCGAAGGCTGAAAATATACACTGGACGTAAATGACTTATTACATACATTGACATTGGTGGTTTAACAAAAGCTGTCATTAGAGAAAGGTAAAGGAACATACAGTGAACATACAAATTAATGTTTGCAGTAGAAGTCACGTAGGTCATATGCGCTGAGGTGTTGAACAGCAAACACGTAGTGTAGTAACTCCCTTACAGATGGTGTTATGAGTGACCTCACAAGGTGCAGTAATTCCCTCCCAGATGGTGTTATGAGGATCCTCCCGTGGGGTAGTAAATCCCTCAAAGATGGTGTTATGAGGGGCCTCACGTGGTGTAGTATTTCGCTCACAGATGGAAATATGAGGGACCTTACTTGGTGCAGTAATTCCCTCACATATGGTGTTATGAGGGGCCTGATGTGGTGTAGTAATTCCATCACAGATGGTGTTATAAGGGGCCTCACGTGGAGCAATAATTCCCTCACAGATGGTGTTATGACGGGCTTCACATGATGCTGTAGCAATTCATTCACTATGTAGCATCATGGATGCACCAAGTGGCCTGGTGTCACAGGACCTCACTCACTCAAGTGTGTGTGTGTGTGTGTGTGTGTGTGTGTGTGTGTGTGTGTGTGTGTGTGCAATAATAATAATAATAATAATAATAATAATAATAATAATAATAATAATAATAATAATAATAATAATAATAATAATAATAATAATAATAGTAATAGTAATAATAATAATAATAATAATACTAATAATAATAAACGGTTTATTGAAAAAGTTCTGCAGCCCGAAGGCTGAAAATATACATTAGACAAAAATGACTTATTACATGCAAAGACATTGGGTGGGTGGGTCGTTTAACAAAAGCTTTCATTACTGAAAGGAGAAGGAACATGAATTGAACAAACAAATAATTATAGTTTACAGTACAGCTGATGGCCTGGACTGGTCTCTTGCCATACTGTGTGAGGTCACATAGGCCTCGTGGTTCAGTAACTTGTCCTCGGGTGTTCATATGAAGGACCTCACGGGGTCATGGAGACACCGGGTGGTGTGGTGTTCATGTGGTGCAGTAATTCGTCCGTAGGTGTTGAGATGAAGGACCTCACGTGGTCATGGAGACACCGTGTGGTTCGGTGTTCATGTTGTATAGTGACTCGTCCTGGTGTGAGTGTGTGTGTGTGTATGTGTATGTTTATTCATAGATCTCATGTAAAATAATTTCATGATTATTAATGATGGATTACCCTAATAATGTTACTTGTGAAAAACAAGAAAGGTCTTAACTTTGATTTCTTTTACGATACATTAATGATAAGGAAAAGGAACTATGGCGTAGTGGACACAGAGATCGCCTCCTGATTCGCGGCTAGGTCACCCAGTCCACCCAGCTGTAAATGGGTACCTAACTTGAAAAGTTCGGGAAGAGAAAGCGGTCGAGTGCAGTGCCGGTCGACCAAAGTGTCTTCTTGTGTACCAAGTCTTAGTATTTAGTGTGCTATACCTGCACTGCCCTTAACGGGGCACCAGGCCTCTGAGACTTTTTTTTACGGGAATTAGCCCACCCGGGCACAGGTCGAACGACCCACAACCCTAGGAGTGAAATAATAGGAACAGAAAGAAATTAAAAATAGAGAAGAAAAAGGTTATACTGTGTTAATCTACACCACGAAGATGCCATGAAAACCAGCTTTTTAAAGTGAGACAGATTGTATAAGTATGGAAACACAGAAGAAGGCAGAACATTCCACAGTTTGACTGTGTGAGGAAAGAAGGAGGTACTATAACGGGTTATTCTAGTGTGACCGACATCCACAGAGAAACGGTGGGCACCGCGGGCAAGACGTGTGTTACGAGCCCAAGGCCTTGCCTGCGGTACACAGGGTGCCAAATCCACCGAACATTGCCCGTTAAAGTACCTGTAAAAGTGAAGCAACATTGCGGCGAAGAGAAAGGGAAGAAAGATCGTCGACTAAAGGAGGAGAGTTAATAAGACGAAATGCCTTTGATTCCACCCTATCTAACAGTTGGACAGAAGAAGAACCACCCTAGATATGAGAGCAGTACTCCAAGTTTGGACGAATGAATCCCTTATATACTTGAAGCAACTGCTCAGGAGTGAAGTAGCTACGGCATCTGTACAGCATTCCCAACTTTCGGGAGGCAGCTTAAGCACTCATTGATTAACTGTAGAAATTTCATATATCGTAAACCTATGTTCACTGGTAAAGGTTTAATTTGTATGAACTTTGTTTAGTATTTATGCAAACTTAATAGCTTTACACAAGTGTCACCAGCGGATCAGCCTGACCGTGTGATCGTCAGGTTAGGTGTGGTTAATTTGTGTCGATTACCGTTTTAAGTGATGTAGCATTGTAAGCTTATGACATGATTGCAAACCGTAGTCTCCATCAAGGAACATGAAAAACTAACTCTCTTGGGTACACTCGCAGTTCACCGGGTTTTCTCACTGGATTTGTAGTCTACTGTACAAATGAAAACCATTATTCCGTTGAAGATATTTAAAAAAATAATCAGTGGAAGAAGTAGCGACATTCTCCTTAATATTAACCTACTTTCTAATAAAATGTTTCCTGTAGGATCTACCTGAAGGACATGGGAGTCTTACCTGTTAGTATAATATCCAATTATGTTTATTTGTTCGCGTGATGAATTTGTGAAGGGGATATATTAGTAAGCACCACACACTCACGCACACAGGAAATGTCAACCTCTGGGAGGGTGTTCACTACGAGGTGTTTTATCACTATAGGTCACCTTCCACCGTGACCACTATGCCGGAAGACCGCCCGCCCGTTGACCATCATTGTTTTATGGGTACTGATATCTGACAGTCTGCGCCTCTCAACCTTAACCTCCTGTGTGAAAAAAAAACACGTGAAACGACTGCAAGTGAACACCACAACCACCATCATACAGTGGTACACACACACAGAACGACCGTCGTTGACAAATTCTCTTTTGTTTTTGAAATAGTAAGAGTTCTTAAATCTTAATTTCTTTTATAGTAACATTCTTGCTTGTCTTTGTCAGCTTTTATAAACTCAAATGCCGTTTACCAATTAAAATTTTTCATTGTGTAGAACAGTATTGTCATTCATTTTCAAGATTCAACAATTTTATATTTTAGATGACTAAATTGTTCGGCGTAGGAGTTTTGTGATATGTTTAAATTGTGTTAGAACATGTTGAATGTATTTTTATATTACAGTTTTGTGAATTAATTATCTCAAGTGTGTGGAAAACTGTGCTGGATAAATAAGTCGTTCTCCCCTTCAGTGTTCCACGAGGAAAAAAAAACGAAGTAAAATAAACATGTTATTATATAGACACATTAATTTTCACTTGATAACTTATTCATTTTCTTATTAAAAAACTAACTAGATAAATTCACTGAAGATACATTGTATGAACTGTCTGAGGATTAAGGAAGTAGTCCCTTCTTATTGTAGATAGGCCTATAATTAATTAGGCCAAGTGAGTGTGTGTGTGTGCTCTCGTTGAGACTCGGTAAAATTATCATACAGAATGTATACTGTACCTTATACATGGCCATAATAAAGAAACTATGAAATAATGGATGTCGTTCTTGTTACAGGGTGGCCAGCCCCCAAGACGTGAATTATTCTAAGGTACGATTTGTTGATTTGAAATATTCCTGAGGGTGACGGTTAACTTAGGGAAAAATCGTCCCCAGGAAAGACCTTTTCCTCAGTCAGTAGTTTAAGGTATGGTACAGTAATTAAGACTCCCCCCTCAGGTGTGTACGAGCTCCAAACACTCAATCTCGAAGGCTCCCCGGGCCTGTGGTCTCAGACACTGGTGGAGCGTGTGAGGGCGTGGGCCGGCTCGGCAGACAGCAGGTCACGGATGGTTGGGGCGTGGCGCTCCGTGCTGGGTCCTACACACCTGGCAGCCGTCCTGTGGCAGCACGAGAACCCTGACTGTTGCCTCACACTCAGGGACACCATAGACTCCCTCAGCCAGAGTAAGTCTTACCTGCTTTCCTCTGTCTCTTCCTCCCTCTTTATCTCCCTTTCTTTCTGTCTCCCTCTCTCTCTATCTCCTCCCGTATCTGCCTCCCTGCCCCCTCTATCTCCCTTCATTTCTGCTTCCCCCTTCTCTCTCTCTCTCTCTCCTCCTGCAGTGTTTTTCCTCATGTTTATCCTTAACCACGTTAAGGTCTTGCATACAATAATACAATAGAGTAAAACGCCTGTATCAGACAATCAAAACCTGTCTCATCTATTCACTTCAAAGGTTAAGCATATGTATTACCTCTTACTTTAAATTCCACGTAGTCGTCTGACTTACCATTAGTTCAGAGGGTGAGACCTAATTGTTTTCACTCTCATTATCTATGACAGTTGAGGTATAATATGGCATTACATGATAAATTATGATACAGTCAGTGGAAATGGATTAATTTGTTTTGTACGAGACGTCATACGATGCTTCCGTCTATATATCAAGATTTATCTTATCCACGTTTTCATTGTGGATTTACATGAAATATATATATATATATATATATATATATATATATATATATATATATATATATATATATATATATATATATATATATATATATATATATATATATATATATATATATATATATATATATATATATATATATATATAAATATATAAATATATATATAAATATATATATATATATAAATATATATATATATATATATATAAATAGTATATATATAAATATATATATATATATATATATATATATATATATATATATAAATAAATATATATATAAATATATATAAATATATATATATATATATATATATATATATATATATATATATATATATATATATATATATATATATATATATATATATATATATATATATATATATATATATATATATATATATATATATATATATATATATATATATATATATATATATATTAGCTTTCGTGTGATTTTATCAAGATATATATATATATATATATATATATATATATATATATATATATATATATATATATATATATATATATATATATATATATAAATATATAATAAATAATATATATATAATATATATATATATATATATAAATATAAAAAAAAAAAAAAAAAAAAAAATAAAAAAATAAAATAAAAATATATATATATTAGCTGTGTGATTTTATCAAGATATATATATATATATATATATATATATATATATATATATATGTAACCGGTCGGAATTTACTGACTTTATTTTCTCACTTGACTTGGGGTTTATTAAAGATTATAAGATGGTATGGCAGTGGAAGTTTCCTTGAGAAAAAATCCTTAACCAGCACAAGAACACTTTAATCTACTAAACAAAATGAATTGTCCGTGACCCGTGGAAGGATGATAGCGTTCAGACTGGGATGAATGAGACACACTGTAAAATTTAGACACTTATATTCCTCCAACACTACAAACACAATCCAATAATGGTACACCAATATGCACCTCTTAACTTGAACTTAAACACTACGCTGGGAATAAAAGTTATACATGATATAGAAATTATTAGAAACTCAGACAACAATAAATTTAAAGTAGTAAGAAATGTTGCTTAACATGAAACAGGCCTTAAGGGTTTCACAAAATAATATCAGTCACTGAGGAAGTGGTATTAAAAATAAGAAATTAAATACTCGACAATGAATAGGCCTTAAGGCATTCAACAAAATAATATCAGTCACTGAGGAAATGGGAATAAAAATAAGAAATTAAATACTCTACAATGAATAGGCCTTAAGGGCACTCAACAAAAATTATATCACCCCAACAGATGCACTCTTCCTAACCTAACTTAAACACTACTCTGGGGAACAAAGGTTATACCTGAGATCGGAATTATAAAGAAAAATTAAATGCATTAAAAGAATCAAATCACAGTATCACTCTGGTTCCACTTTAGTGACACAAACATTCAAAAACAATACTATCAAAATTGTTTAAGAAATATTAAACTACACCACGCCACGATAATATCAGTAACTGAGAAATGGTATCAACTACACCCAAATATATTGTCACTATTATTGGTTTGTTACTGGGTCCACCAATACCCGTGAACCATGCTCCACCCAACTCAACATACACCTGCAAAAAGGAGATAAAATGTTCCTCTAGGTATCCCTAGACTCATGGTCTCAGTGTGTGACCATTAATTTACTCAGATAGCCTCAGTGTACTCCCCAGTGCATCCATAAAGCGGAAGGGAGGAGCCAATCAGAGCTTGTACAGTTGAGAGAAGCTTTAGCTTCCCGTTAGCAAGAGGGTTTCACTAAGCTGCCTGAGACATGTGGTGTGTGGAGCCGAGGGAGAGGAGAGCTGCTGACCCAACGATCGTCCTGTCGTCAGCTGGGCACCCAGACGGCTAGATTCCTCAAGAGATCCTCTTGATACCCGGCTAAACAGTGACAGGCCTACAACTAATCGGTCCAATGGCGACAATCGCCACCTCAATCATCAACGGCAGTCTCAAACCGCAGTCAATTCGCAGTCAAACTCCGTCAACTCCGTCAAGTGGGTTCTGACGGAAACCCTGAAATGAACTCACTGTTAGCTCTAGTTTACTTTACCACTGCCCTATCTAACCCCGTCTGAGATCGAATGAGACTTACTTTATACTGCAATAGTGCAACACAGGTGACTAGGCCATGTGACTATTTTCTTGTGACGGACGCGCTGGGGACGTCTTGTTTGTCTGAATGCTCCCCGTGATCGAGGGAAAGCCAGGCCGCGTCCTCTCTCAAGGCGCGTTAGCTTAGCCTTACGTGACATATTTCCGCCTACCACACTCCTTGGGACACCCGTAACATTGTTCAGACTGATAAACGATCTATATAATCTCAAATTCAATAATAGTCCTTAACTTCATGAATGCATCATTATTAATTCGGCAAATTACAAATATCATATAGGCCTAGTTCCACAACCTTCGCTATGTGCAGAGCTTCGACGACCTTGAACGCCAGTACGGCGGGCATTGAAATATATAAAAAATATATATATATATATATATATATATATATATATATATATATATATATAAATATATATATATATATATATATATATATATATATATATATATATATATATATATATATATATATATATATATATATAAATATATAAATATATATAAATATATATATATATATATATATATATATATAAATATATATATATATATATATAATATATATAAATATATATATATATATATATATATATATATATATATATATATATATATATATATATATATATATATATATATATATATTTATATATATATATATATATATATATATATTATATATATATTTATATATATATATATATATATATATATATATATATATATATATATAATATAAATATATATATATATATATATATATATATATATATAAATATATATAAATATATATAAAATATAATAATATATACATAACATATATAAATATATATATAATATATAAATAATATATATAATATATATAATATAATATATAAACATATAATAATATATAATAATATAAATAATAATATAATGTAAATCGAATTTATTGGACCTTTATTCTGACCTGGGTTTATTAAAGATTATTAGATGGTAATGGCAGGGAAGGCCTTCTTAGTGAGAAATCTTTAACCAGCACAAGAGCACTAATTTACTAACAAATGAATTGTCCGTGACCCGTGGAAGGATAGCGTTGTGACTGGATGAATGAGACACACTGTAAAATTTTCTTAGACACTTATATTCCTCCAACTACAAACACAATAAATAATGGTGCACCAATATGCAACTCTTAACTTGAACTTAAAACACTACTCTGGGGAATAAAAGTTACATGATATTGAAATTATTAGGAAACTCAGGCAAACAATAAATTTAAAGTAGTAAGAAATGTTGCTTGCACACATGAACAGGCCTTAAGGGTTTCACAGAATAATATCCACCACTGTGGAAGTGGTATAAAATAAGAAATTATTAATTCCACCATGAATAGGCCTAAAGGGCACTCCAATATAATTATGTTACACCAACAGATGCAGGCCTTAAGGGTTCCAACAAAATAATATTAGTCACTGAGGAAATGGTATTAAAAAATAAGAAATTGAATACTCTACAATGAATAGGCCCTAAGGGCACTCAATATAATTATGTTACACCAACAGATGCACACCCCAAACCTAACTTAAACACTACTCTTGCAAGGACATATCTGGGGTGAAACTATAGAATGCAATGCACACAGCATACATTAGTAATTGAAAAATAGTATCAACTACAAAATATTGTCACTATTTATAAAGGGCGTTGCGTTAATTCAAGGCGACTTGTAGCCCTGCTAACACACACACAGATTCACGCCTCAGTCGTTTAGGCACAACCAACAGGCACTGATAGTTGAAGGCCCAAATCAGCCTTTCCTGTAGAAGAGTGTATCTGCATCACTGGCTCTTGGCTTCAGTGGCATTTTCTTATCACTCAATAGCTAAGCACCCCGGTACGCATCCATAAACCGGAGGAGTGAGCCAATCAGACCTTGTACAGTTGAGGAAGCTTTGGCTTCCCGTTGTAGGGTTTCACTTGCGCTGCGCTTGAAACATGTGGTATTGTGAGCCGAGGTAGAGGAAGCGATTGATCCCTGTCGGTGTCCCGTCGTCAGCTGGGCACCCAGGCGGCTAGATTCACCTCAAGAGATGCTGATACCCATAAAACAGTGGGCTACACTGGTCGGTCCAATGGCGACAATCGCCACCCTCAATCATCAGCGGTAGTCTCAAACGGCAGTCAATCTCTTTTGCAGTCCAAGTGGGTTCTGGCGACGAAGAGCCGACTCACTGTTAGCTCTGGTTGCTTTATCACTGCACTATCTAAAGCCCTGTCAAGGAACTGAACAGAACTTGCTTGTTATATAACGCTGGTGGGCCACGTGGCTATTTCTGTGGACGGAAGCAGCGCCAGGTTATCATAATGGTGTCGGCTTTCCGTGACTGAGGCCAAGTCAGCGTCGCGTCTCTCAAGGCGCTGAGCCTACGTGATATATTTTCATACAACTTCATAACTCCTTGGGACGTTGTGTATTCATGATAAAATCTATGTTCCAAATTCAATAATAGTCATAGCCATGAATCGCATCGTATAATAATTGGCTTAAATTATAAACAATATCATATAAAGCCTATAGTTCACAATCTGTAATGAGGGCTCTCTTCCCCTCAGACGACTGGCTTCAATTATAGCCAATGGCATTTATTCTCATTTCTATTATACATATATGAGTATGTATATATATATATATATATATATATATATATATATATATATATAATACTATATATATATGTATATATATATGTACCATCATAATATATATATAAATATATATAAATATATATATATATATATATATATAAATATATACAAATATATATGCATATATATATAAATACATCTATATATATATATATATATATATATATATATATATATATATATATATCGTATATATAACATATATATATATATATATATATATATAAATATAAATAAATATATATACCATATATATATATATATAATATATATATATATATATATATATATATATATATATATATTTTCGCCCCTCAGGCCCCGATGTGGGTCAGTAACCTGTGCTCGGGTGGGCTAACCCCCACTAAAAAAACAAAAAGTATGTGATCGTTTGATTTTGTGGCTGAATGCTGGCAAAAAAAGCCTCTTTTTTTTTTTCTAAAAACCAGTTTTTGTGATATAGCTCGAATGCGACGTCAGCAAATGCTACCTAGGTATGTTAATTCCTAGCCAATTCACCAGGCCAACATACCGGCAATTAAAACATCTAATAATTACTTAATAAGTAATATTAGGAGGACACGTCGCTACCTGGCATTTAATTTCTATTTTCAAAGTCTTTCCTTCATCTTGCCATTATGCTCAACGCGAACCTCATCTCTTGCCTGGCGATTCAGCTATAATACGCACAAAGGGAAGCTCCACGAATTTGTGTTCTAATTGCTGAAATACTCACCTCTGCATGGATATTATATACGGTATTTGTACTTAATAGCACAGTGATGAAGTAGAGTGACTTTCCCCCGCTATGTCTAATTGAATTCCTGACACACCGGCCAGAGGAATGTCTGTAGGTCTTATTGGCCACTAATTTGGAGGATATCGCCGCTGGAGTTCATTGAACAACGTTAATGAGATAACATTGGCACATGCCCCGTATCTATATCTAGGGATAGCTGATTGTTACCTATCCTCGCTGGTACAGTCAACACTTCCACTTTGTTCAACGCGGCGATTAATGAGCCGGTGATGGAAGCGTTGTTTTCTTGAACCGTTGACGCTATCCTAGATCGTGTTGCTGGACGCGCGCCTCTTCCCCCCCAAAAGCTGTTTACAGTGCTTGTCTCCATTCGTTTTTCAATTTCTTGCCTCATACACTGTATATTTCTACAATCTTCTGTGTTGTGAAATGGAGACTGATGTACTGTACACCTCTTATTCAGAGTGCCTTTAAGTGTTTGGAGACATTTTATTTCCTGTGTAATGTCCCTTTGGAGTTTTTGGTTTAGCAGCACTATCTGAGTTTTTAAAGTCCTGTGAGGATCCTTTTCTTCGCTCTTGCCTCTGGCTGGCTGGGTAGTTATCTGCTTGTCCTGCAAACCTGCATTTTTCTGTGGCATGTCCCTTACGTTTGCAGACTTTGCAAAAATGTACCTTTTGGGTTTGGTTCCCATGACAGACTGAGGTTGTTCCTTAAAGCTGGTGACTGGTGCCACTGACATAGCCCTAGGAGTATTTTCCTTGAGTTCCGCAATTTTCTCTACGTATTCTACAAGTTTAGTCCCTTTTTTTAAATTCTTTCTTTTGGGCTTTCTTTCGTAAGGGTTCATTTAATGACAAGATAAACTGAAGGAATTCGATAATCCTGTAGAAATTTTCTTTAGACAGGTTGTTATTGTTATCGAACCAATCTAAGGATTTCATGAAAGATTTGAGGTCTATCTTATTGAGTCCCACACAAATCTGGGCATCTTGTTCGTCATGTGTGAGCAGAGTGTCACCTGTCCACTCTGCCATCTTAAAAATCCAAGTAAGTGGACCTCCTCTGGAACCTGACCCAAAAAAGGAAATTAATTGTTTCTTAAACGTTTGATAATCATCCGTTTCTTCATCAATGGCTGAAGCATAGATACCTTTAGCTGCCCGACTACCGGTTTTGATAATGCTTCGTACTTATGAGATTTTTTCTACATCGTTAGTGACATTATTATTTCTCATTACATCTTCGCATTTACCTACACAAAAATGCTTAAGAAGTATAATCTGGATCCTCGGCAGAAAACTCGTACCTTAATGTTATTTGGTAGTGTTAGTTAACCCTCACTTTACGCAGTTAATGTAACCCGGAGGGTACCGCGGAAAGCGAGAAACGCGTAAAGTGAATAACATAACATATGGGATTAATTGAAATGGAGTCCAGGCCGATCCCCAAACTCCACTTTTTGACGACACATAACTATGTTGTAGTAAAATAACATCTTAATTTTATGATGGTACATGCACACAATTAATACTTAAGAGAAATAGAGAAATATAGTCGCCAAGTTAATGTCCATTCAAATAATGGACACGACTCCCTCCCCCTCTCACACTACACTGCTGGCTCTTCCCTCTGAGAAATTTTGGGGGAAAACCAGGTATAGTAATAAATAATACCTCAAACTAAAGTTAGGATAATATAATTGACATTGCTGGATTCCTTGTAAGACCAGGAATATTTTGAATATAAACGTCATATATTTTTCACAAAAGATAACATACTTACTCAGATTAAACATTTTATCTAAAAATTTTATGTCTAATGCAAAATATATGATGTTTATATTCAAAATGATCACCAAATTGTAAGAATTCCAGCAATGTAAATTATATTCTGGCCGGGTAATTTGTATGAATTTTATGAACTAAAATAAAAATCTTCAGTTAATAAAAAAAAAAAATTCTTCACACGGTAACAGATGGTCGGTCGCCGGTCCCTCCCTCCCTCCTCCCCACCCCCACCAACGTCCCTACTAGATAAATGTGTGGGAATACCAGACTGTTTACCTTTTTAGTAATAAATAATAAATCAGACTAAAGTTAGGATAATATAATTGACATTGCTGGATTCCTTGTAAGACCAGGAATATTTTGAATATAAATATCATATATTTTGCACAAAAGATAACATATTTACTCAAGAGTAAACATTATATCTAAAATTTGTATGTCTAATGCAAAATCTATGATGTTTATATTCAAAATGATCATCAAATTGTAAGAATTCCAGCAATGTAAATTATATTCTGGCCGGATAATTTGTATGAATTTTATGAGCTAAATTAAAAAAAATTATACTTCACCGTGTAAAGGGGTACACCCACCGCGGAATGTGAGCATCCTGGGTTCTGGCAGGGCACCGCGTAAACGTGGAAACGCGGAATGTGGGACCGCGTAAAGTGAGGGTTGACTGTACTGCTGACAATCCCTTATCTGATATTCCGAAAACCTCTGAAAACCGAAAGTTTTTTGTTGGGCAAAAATGTATTTTCTTTGTTTTTTTTTTTTAACAGGGATTAGCCCACCCGGCACAGGTTACTGACCCACATTGGGGCCTGGGGGGGGAGGAATGTAATAATAACTATAATAATAATAATTATTCATAGTAAATAGAATTTATAAGAAATAATAATAATAATAAAAATAAAATAATAATGATAATAGTAATAATAAAGAAATACAAGAATGAACACCCTGGGGTTTTCAGAGTGGTAGACAAGCATAGGCTTCAGTCGGAAATCCCCTGAAGCATTGGCACCAAGCAATAGAGTGAGACGGTCTTTCATGGGTTTATGCCCAGGTAAAGAGGCTTCATCTCTGGTGATGAATGTTCTTTTGAGCATCTTTTTCCAGAACAGCCCAGTTTCGTCCACATTGAACACTTGCTGTGGAAGATAATTTTCTTCTTCCATCAGTTTTTTAAATTTAACTAAAAACTTTGCTGCCCCTTCTTTATCAGCACTAGCAGCTTCACCATGCCTAACAACACTTAAAATGTCACTTCTTTTCTTAAATTTTTCGAACCAGCCTTTGCTGGCCCGAAAATCTTCAAATTCTGTGCCTGAAGAACCAGGTTGATCTGCCTTTAAATGTTCATAAATCTCCCTGGCTCTTTCACAAATGAATTCACCAGAAACTGAATCACCTTTCATCTGTTTTTCCCTAATCCAGATGATAAGTAACCTCTCAGTTTCTGCGATTAGGGATCTACTTTTAAACACTCTTGTAGATTTGTCTCTCACTTTCACTTCTTTAAATTTGTCTTTCTGTGCAAGAATTGTCGACACAGTTGATGCCGACATGCCATATTCTTTGCTAAGCACATTTGATTTAATGCCTTGTTCATGTTTTTTTATGATTTCCTGCTTGGTTTGGATTGAAATAGCTTTTCTTGATCTCTTAGGCCCCATGCTGGATTCAAACAATGTCAACACGTGTTTTTCAAAGTTAAACATGTTGTAAATAAAGAATACAGTGACCCCTCGGTTAACGAACTCAATCCGTTCCAGAAGGTCGTTCGTTAACCGAAAAGTTCGTTAACCGAAACCATTGTTTCAATGGGTTTTTGGGTAATTGGTTCCAGCTCACCGAAAATTTCCTAAATTCAACAAAAATGGTAGAAAAGTTCACTTACTTTGAGGTGTTTATGTAGAAGGCTCCTGGATGATGATGATGATGATGATGGGATTTAGAATGGGGGTGGAGGAGAAGGAAGAAGAGAAGGCATTGGGGTGGAAGAGAAGTCACCCCATGGCGCCAATTCACCCATAAAATTATAGCTCTCTTGGTGTAATTCAAGATTATTTTCTTTAAATCAACACTGCACTGCATTATATATTGTCAATATGTAAAATATATTTCAAAATGACCAATAATTTGCTTGGAAACACAGAAAAAAAGCATTTCGTTGAAGAGAGTCTCGAGCAAGATGTTACCTCCAGTGAAAACAGAGAGAGACTAACACCTGTTTGCTGTATTAAGAGGCTGGATGCCGCGCATTAAACTAGTCACTTTACCTTCAATTATGTTCAATAATTGTTAAAATGACTAAAAATTTGAATATTAAACTTTTAAAATTATTGAATAGTATAAACTTCTTGATATTCACTAAAATAGTTAGGAATTTAAGCCCTAGAACCAATTAATGTATTGGCGGACTGATACTAAAGCTGGTTGCCCGGCCAGTGCAAGCGAAAACATGTTGAGGTCGGTTCGTAAGAAATTCATTAACCTAATTTTTGTTCGTTAACCGAATTGAAGATTCTTATGGAAGGCAGTTCGCATTCTCAATTTTTTTTCAAATTACGTATTTTTGAATCCCGACGTCAGTGATTGTGCTGTGTACTGACAAAATTTTCGTTTGTAATTCACTTTAAAATGGCTGTCAAGCTTACAAGTGAGAGTTTTGTGGTGCTGAGAAGAAAGAGACACCCATTTTAGATTTTCTATGTATTTAAGCATTTCCGACACGACCATTTCGACTTACGACCTGGATTTGGGTCCCTAACCCCGTTGTAAGTCGGGGAGGAGCTGTGTGTATATATATATATATATATATATATATATATATATATATATATATATATATATATATATATATATATATATATATATATATATATATATATATATATATATATATATATATATATATATATATATATATATATATATATATATATATATATATATATATATATATACACACAGTGGTCCCTCAGTTAACAAACACCTCGGTTAATGAATTACCTCCCATAAGGATCTTCAATTCAGTTAACGAACAAAAATTTGATAAACGAAATCCTTACGAAAATCATGTTTTGTTGTGAGCAATAGCTTGTCAGTAGATGGCCCAATCTGCCAATTCAGTAATGTGTTCTATGTTTAAATTCGTTTCCAATGGAGTAAATATCATTTAAGTTGAGCTTTTTAATATTTTTGAATGTTTTATATTAAAATTATTAGTCATTTTAACATTAAATATTGATAATATATGCAGCACCTGTACAGGGAACTAACATACCAGTTTGTTGTTGTGAGAAATCAGCTGAGGGGGTACAGTACTCAGCAAATTCTGTGTTTAAATTCGTTGCCAATGGAGTAAATATCAATAAGTTGAGCTATTTAATATTTTTTAATGTTTTATATTATAATTAATAGTCATTTTAACATTTATTTAACATATTGACAATACATGTACAGTCGGCCCTTAACATACACGGGGGTTACAGTAGGCTCGCCAATAACGACTTCCACAATAACGTTTTCGACAATAACGGTAAGTTACAATAGATACCCATTTTCGATAATAATGTCTGGATTCTCTTGAATAACGGAGATTTTGCGAGAAGCGTCCGAGCGCATCAATGATAGCGTTTGTTTGCCGCCATGTTGATGATGTAGTTGTCCGCTCCGTCTCACTCTCACACACGCTCCGTGGCCTCTATAACCACTGGTTGCTAGGGTCGGTGATCAATAATGGTTTCCGTATTTTTGCCTGTGGGGGGGTTAAGGGAGGTGGTGGAGGGAGTGATTTGCTGCCTGAACGCCTGGGAAATTTTAAAGTGAATGAGAAAAAAGATCCCGAATCTAAGAGACAAAGCCACAAGAAGCGTGCCTACTCGGTCAAGGATAAAGAACAGATTGTTGAGCTCGTTGAAAGTGGTGCACGGAACATTGATATTGTGAGGAAACTGAACTGACCCGAGTCTACAGTGCTAAATATTAAGAGGAACTTAGAGGAGACCAAGAAGAGTATTGCGCTGGCTAAGAAATATTTCGGTTGTGATGGAAATGCGAGGCGAGCTATGAATGATAAAAGTGATAGAAACAGGTTGTTAGTGATAACAGAGCATTTTCTTGTGAAATGGTTAGCTTGTAGAAAGAAATACAGTGCAAGTGTTAGCGGCCCTCAGATACGGAACAATCATCACACCAAGCACCTCAAAACTAAATGTTATATTACTCAAACTCTTTATTTTAATGACTGAATAACAATTCTTTTTATTTCAGCTCACAAAAAGTGTTAGGAGGGCTTCTAAGGGGAAAAATTGGGTGAAATTCGTGGGGCGGCGGCACCAATAAACCCTTTTTACGTGTATTTTAATGTCACACACATAACGTTTTCGCTAATAACGTCATTTTTCAGGCACCTATTAAACATTATTGGCAAGAGCCTACTGTAGGTAACAGAGATACCCGTGAATGTTAAAAATCCGTGTACTTTTGCTGTCTCCCCCCCCTCCCTCCCCCTAAAAAAACCCTGCCCCATGTCCTTATTTACCGTGTATACCTGTGTGTAGTTCGAGTTTTTAAGACCAAATTATTTGGCAAAAAATTGGGGGTCGACCTCTAAACGGGTAATAGTTTCGTTAGGTTGAAAAATATTTACCAGTAACTACCAGTAAACAATGAAAAACGACGCACCAACGCACCACCAGCTGTGAGTGTCGGTACAGTTGCCAGGGCAGATCTCTTGCGTCATCATAGCAAGCCCAAAGTAGCCAAATGCATGGATGGTATGCACAGGACGATGTAAAGCATAAAGTATTCATTTTTTAAAGTTTATTTATAGATACTGTACATAAATTTTGTTCATTACATTTGAAACATCAATCTTTGTTAATTAAATTTGAAACAAAAGAAAACTACTATACCATATTTCTAAATACTGGTATTTTCATTAAAATATTACATCACAAGTATATTTTACCTTAACTGTGACTCAATGAATATATTCTCAGAAATAAATATGGAAATGTAATATTTTTTGCTGAAATGACGATATTATTACAGTGAAAGTGGGATAAAAATCATGACGAAAAACAATGACTTTCGCTTTTCGTTGTTCAAAAGATTTTACCGTGGAACAAACCTGTACTGTACATGTACCGTAGATATCTCGGCTCAAGACTAATGAAGAAAAAAAATCAGCCCAAAGTTAGGGGGTCGTCTTAAGCACCAGAGAGATAAAATTTTACTCCTTAAATATTGCGTTTAGCTGTCAAGAGTGGTGATGGAAACATGGTAAACCACTCACAAGGTCCTACCACTAATTATTTTATACTGAAACTTACGCTTGGGGAAGCTGGATTAAAATGAAGATTACCGTATATTAAAATAATAAAATGTATTATGAACCTGTCTAACATACCGTAAAAGAACAATATACCCCAGTAATAAACACAGCTACATCATCACCCTTCCCCCACCCCCATTTGCCAAGTGACAAGAAAGGGAAATGACCTTGACTGTGATTCGCTTGTGGCTATTTTAGCTGTCCTTGTGTTCGGTTGTGGTAGTAATGCATATCTATATTTACTGATCATAATACTTATCTGCTATAAATAATTAATTTAAGTTTTATTTTTACAAAGAATATTCAGTAAATGACTGCATTAATTCTTGAAACTACCGACAGTGGTAAATTTAGATGAGAATGATGAACAGAAGTCACGCCATGGATTCGAGTTTGGTCTAATGATAACCATAAATTTCTGGTCAACTTCACCTACCAATGTATAATGGTAGCCTCTTTTCGCTAAACAAGTATATAAATTAAAAGAAAATACTTGCAGTGTGTTTAATATATTACAGTATACAAGTTGTACCCCACTTAACGCGTCAATTGAACCCAGAGGGTCCCGTAAAGTGAAATCACAAGTATGAACAACAGAACATATGGGATTAATTCCAATAGAAACCGCCCACCCCCAAACCCCACTTTTAAGGCACATACCTATGTTGTAGTAAAAATAACATCTTAATTTTATGATGGTACATGCACACAATACTTTAAGAGAAATAGAGAAATACGTCGCAAGTTAACCATTCAAAAGACTCAGCTCTCCCCCTCTCACACTACACTGCCGCTCTTTCCTCTCAGAGAAATTTTGGGGAAAACCACTAAATTTTTAATAATACCTCAAACTAGTTGATATAATTGACATTGCTGATTCCTTGAAGACCAGGAATATTTTGAATATAAATGTCATATATTTTGCACAAAAGATAACATAGTTACCTAGAGAAAATTTTTATCTAAAATTTGTATGTTTAATGCAAAAATATGATGTTTATATTTAAAATGATCAAATTATAAGAATCTTAAGCAATGTAAATTATATTCTGACCGGTAATTTGTATGAATTTTATGAGCTAAACAAATATCTTCAGTTAATAAAAAAAAAATAATCTTCACGACACTATCTGTCAATCAGTACGTCCACCTGCTCCCCCTCTTCCAACCGGTCAGTCCCAACCTCCCCCACCCCCACCAATCTCCCTTCCAGAGTTTTTAACATTTAGTATTAAATAATACCTTCAGATTAAAGTTAGGATAATATAATTCGATATTGCTGATTCCTTTGTAAGACCAGGAATATTTTGAATATAAGTCATATATTTTGCACAAAAGATAACATAGTTAATTTGAGAAAAATTTTTTATCTAAAATTTGTATGTCTAATGCAAAATATATGATGTTTATATTCAAAATGATTATCAAATTATAAGAATTCCAGCAATGTAAATTATATTCACACCGGGTAATTTGTATGAATTTTATGAGCTAAAACAAATATCTCAGTTAATAAAAAAATAATAATTCTTCACGGGTGTAACAGATGGTCGGTCGGTCCTCCTCCTCTCACCCCCACCAACCGTCCCAAGGAGATGTGGGATAACTACTAAATTTTAATAAATAATACCTCAAACTAAAGTTAGGATAATATAATTGATATTGCTGGATTCTTTGTAAGACTAGGAATATTTTGAATAAAATGTCATATATTTTTACAAAAGATAAAATAGTTACTCTGGAGAAAATTTTTATCTAAAATTTGTATGTCTAATGCAAAAATATATGATGTTTATATTCAAAATGATCACCAAATTATAAGAATTCCAGCAATGTAAATTATATTCTGGCTGGTAATTTGTATGAATTTTATGAGCTAAAACAGGCAGTCAGCAGGGTGGCGGTAGGCAAATCTAAAATAGCCTGCTCGAAGAGCCGACACTCACCGCCAAGAGTATGTGAAAAAACTGTGTTATGAAAGTTCACTACAGGCAATCACAGATATGATAAAACGCTGTTATGAAACCGCTATGAAGGGTAATACTGTATTATAAATAAATAAATAAACAAATAAATTCAAATCTATTTCTAAATGGAAATATTTACCCACACCAACATTAGTTCCAGTTAAATAACTGACTTATGAGTCACTAGTGTACACCAGCCGGTAAAATTTGATACCAATATTTAAGTGAATTAAGTAATATTTTAAATAGCCAACCATAAATAAATGGAAAAATGATCAGAGGTGAGAAACATCATATTGTATGTATGTTGTGTTGTCAAGGAAGAGAAACAATTGAGACCCTGCAATTGGTAATGAGGCAGAAAGATAAATCAGCAACCTAAGACTTGGTCAGCAATTGTGATGCCATATGGAAGTAGGATCTACCATTAGACAAAATTGAACATTATGTTCCAAATATCTTCCTGGCAGAATCTCCCTTTTAGCGTTTCAAAACTTTAGTAATATTACTTTGATACAACATGATAAATTAGACAAACAATGAAAATAAACAAACAAAAGTTATTTACCAAGACCTCGAGAACAGAGGGTAATAGATGGAGAGGAGATAAATAGGCTATTTATACTGCCTTGAGTGTTAAGTCACTACCAGAAATAATTCTAAAATATTTTATATATATATATATATATATATATATATATATATATATATATATATATATATATATATATATATTTGTGTAATAAATGTATGTAGTATGTATGCAGTAATCTTTTTCACTCAAATCCTAATGAAACACTATTGAATTAGAATACTGTATTGGCTGCTTACAAATTAAAGAAAATACTTGCAGTGTGTTTATATTACAGTATGTTATTACAGTATACCCTGCTTTACACGGTTTCCACTTTGATTTATTTCACGCGCACCTGCCGAACCGACTTTCACTTTGCATTCATCTTGCTAGTGAAGTATAATTTTATTTTTTATTTAGTCAAATTCATAATTACCATGGAAATAGAATATTCTACATTGCTGGAATTCTTACAATATAATCATTTTGAATATAAACATCATGGATTTTGCATTCACATACAAATATTAGATCTAATGTAATAATTTGTTTACACAAAGCAAATATTTTACTTTTTGTGCAAAATATATGAAGTTTATTCAAAATATCCTGACCTGCAAGGAATCCAGAAATGTCAATTATATTATCCTAACTTAGTTTGAGTTATTTATTACTAAAAATGTAAATTACTATTTTCTCCCAAGTCAAAAGGAGGGGTGGGGAGGACGGACCCACCATTTGCCAAGTTGAAGAGGGGAGGCAAGGTGGGGTACTTATTGACAGAGGAAGAATATATTTTTTTTATTAACTGAAGATATTTGTTTTAGTCATAAAATTATACATTAAACCAGAATATAATACCATTGCTGGAATTTAATTTGATGATCTTTTGAATATAAACATCATGGATTTTGCAGTATTAGACATACAAATTTTAGATCTAATGTAATAATATGGGTTTACACAAAGCAAGTATTTATCTTTTAAAATATATGAAGTTTACATTCAAAATATTCCTGACCTGTAGAAACTTGCCAATTATATTATCCTAACTTTAGTCTATATTATTTATTACAAAACGTTAAAATCTAGTGTTTTCACCAACGCTAGAGAGGTAGAGCTATATGAGAGGGGGGGATTTGAGTCCATTATTTATAACCTAATACTGTATTTCTCTTAAATATTAATTGTGAGCATACCATCATAAAATTTAGATGTTATTTTACTACAACATAGGTATTGTGTCGGAAAAAGTGGAGTTTGGGTCGGGCCAGTCTCATTGAATTAATCCCATGTTCTGTTGTTCACTACGCTGTTTCACTTTCCTCATGCACCTGTGGGTTCAATTGACCGTAAATCGACTACTGTAAATAAATAAACAAATAAACGTAATCCATTTCAAGTATGAAACCATTGTATTCGACAACGACATTAGTTCAAGTTAAATAACAGACTTTTAAGTGAGTCACTAGTGTTTACACTACACCAACTGTAATTTGATGCCATTACAAGTGAATCCTTATTTTAAAACCAAGGATGTGTAAACGCACTGGTCAATGAGATGGTTGGTAAACTATGGGTCAGTAAGCTCCACGTAAGTGTCACATTTGGTACCCGATCTTATGTTGCTAGAGGCTCAAAGCTACTTTTTAAATGGAATTTTGGGGCTGTCTTATACACCCTGTCGCCTGGGAGATAGATAGTACTAAATGATTACGGTACTTAAATTGTTATGTCTATTGCAAATATATATTTTTTATACAGTATTCAAATAAATCACTATCTTACAAGAATCAGCAATGTAAGTTATATTCACCCAGGTCGTTTGGGTGGCAAATTAGAGAAAGCTTAGTCACTCTTAGTAATGATAACTAAACACTTAGGCCTTCAGTGCCAACTGTCACATCTTTTCTCAAGTAAATAAACAAAGACTCTGTCACCTCACCTCCCGCCTCCTCCCGTCTCCCCATGCCGCTGACTACCTGCCTGTGTGTTCCCAGACAAAGATTGGTGACAACTTTATTCTTAAGGTGTTTATTTTTATATAATATCTCAGACTAGGAGATTATAATTTGCATTGCTGGAATCCTCAAGACAGCCAATAATCTGAATATAAACATCATATATTTTGCTCAAGATATAAAAATGTAATACACTAGTGTACAATACTACGAGTACATTTTATAATACGAGAAGTCAACTGTATTTTTGGGTAGATTCACAAATTTCTTCATTTATTTTCATCCATTTACATGCACATGCCGACTAAAAGAAATAAATGACCTTAATGCAAGCTGAGGTAAGGAACTTAATTTCATTACGTACTAAATTGGTATGTCTAGTGCAAAAAAGCATGTTGCAATTCAAATTAATCAGTGTCTTACAAGAATCCCAGCAATGTTAATTATATTCTCCCAGGTCATTTCACTGGCATTTTAAATGGAAGAAGGAGTAGGACTGTTAAAAAACACACAGAGACCTTCGCTCAAACTGCAAACATATCACCTCAACCCCCCACCATCTGCTCAGCCAGGGTTTATTTAGGCTTACAGTTTTTATCTTATATAATATCTCAGACTAAAGTTAGAGATTATAATTTGCATTGCTGAACTTTAAGTAGACAAGCAATAATTTGAATATAAACGCTATATATTTTGCTCAAAGATAAATTTTTGTACATTAGTGTACAGTACTGGTTTCAGTAAAAAAACATTACAATAATATTCCTCTCCTAATTGACTTGAATACTTGAATGGAAATATACATTTTGTTGAAACTACCCGCTTAGTGTAGTGTCAGAATAAATGGTAAACAATTTGCTTTCTGCACTCTGTGTTTCAGGCATGGTGAGCCCCAGTTTATAGGACGAGAGTGTTTATACTGAAGGTTTTGTTGTTCCAATACCCTCAAAAACTTGGGCTAACTTTATAAACAAGGAATATCTATAATTAACTGATTTTTTGTCAAAAACTGGGTCGACTTATAAATGCTGATGTCAACACAAGCTGGTTACAGTGAGACTGACTGAGTGAGGGACAGGGGTGGCGTGTGGTGGGCGGTGTCATGCAAGGATTTGAATGTACTTCAATTACTAATGCACAGAATATTCTCCAGGAATCCGCATATTTGTGAACTGCATGCTAAACCCGCTTATGTGAAGGGTCGATGTATTGTAAACGCCTTAGTTAAGGACATTCAGGTGACGCAAAGTCAAGGAATGATTGAAACTTGACGTATTCAATATTTATTGATGTGGTCAAACTGCAGAGAATAAGGCTGCTCATTAGTATTATTCATGATTCTCTGATACATAATTAGTTAGTCTCAGACTATTTCATCTTAATTACAATTGATTATTAAACATAGTGACATGATACAAAGTTCATAAGTCTATTAATCTTAGTTACATTTCATTCTGTCTTATTTCTCCAGATAAGGCAGAAGCGAGTAGGCATAATTAGTCCACAATATTTCAGTACTGAGGGTATGTCATCACTTTGGCTGTACTTACAAGTAATAATCAAATCAGTATGGGGTTCAGGAACAATGGTACTGTGTAAATTGTTCCAGCACAAACGGCCAGGATTGGAATTGGTGTTTACCACAGAGGGCTGGTGGTTGCATGATCCTCACAGCATCACTCAAGAAGGCGATCTGCCTCATGGAGGCCAGGTGGCCACGCCACCCTTTAAACCATACACTCAACAGAAACAGGGCATCTTGTTTGTGCAGGTCGCGTGGGGGGGAGCGCACGTGGTCGCAGAGGGATGATAGATTGAATGTTTGTTCGGGTAAGGCAACGCCAGCACTATAGTTGAAGCCAGCGGCGATAACATGTATTATCTGGGCATTATATGAATTATCCCTGTACCCTCTCGGTCTGGCTTGTTTAATGACAGAGAGCAGCCATTTTGTGTGTTCTTGAATATTTTTGCATTTTTCATTGAAATTATTGGTCATATATAGAGCACAGTGCAGTGTTGATTTAAAGAAAATAATCTTGAATTACACCTAGTGAACTTAAAATTCTATTGGTGAAATGACTGCATCAAGCATGGGTCCCCTGAAAGGTGATTTCTCCTCCATCCCCACTTCCTTCTCTTCCTCTCTCCTCCACCCCCACTTCTAATTCCCATCATCATCATCAACCAGGAACCTTCTACATACACACCTCAAAGTAAGTGTACTTTATTTTTATTTTTATTTTTTTACTTTGTATGTACTTTTCGGTGAGCTGGAACCAATTACCCAATATCCCATTGAAACAATGGCTTCGGTTGACGAAATTTTCGGTAAATGAACGACCTTCTGGAACGAATTGTGTTCGTTAACCGAGGGACCACTGTATATGTATATATAACGTCGAGTCCCGTTGTTAGTGATCACTGTGTACTGACAATTTTTCGTTTGTAATTCTCTTTAAAATGGCTGGCAAGTATGAAATTGAGAGTTCTCGTGTTGCTGAGAAGAAAAAGAGACACCCATTTTAGATTTTTTATGTATTATTTTCACCTTTTCGACTTACGACCTGGTCGTTGGTCCGAACCCGTGGTAAGTCGAGGAGAGACTGTATTTGTATTAAAGAGATGAATTTTATACCAGAATGATCCTCTATGAGACATTTCCAATATCATATCCTTAAATAACAAGCTGAATTACAAGGTAAAAATAAGTATTGTACTGTATGTGAAGGGTACTGGTAGAAGAATTTATTTGAAATACTGCGTAACATTCGAATAACTATATCCTGACCAGTTTTCCCTGTGATAAAGCCATAATTTTGAGCAGCATATTACTGTACAGGTTGTACTCAGTCCGGCATTCTGTGGTCCGGAACCCCTGGTCCGGAACGATTTTAGTTTGTCCAATAGGTAGATAGGCAGCTTTTTTTTTTTTTTTTTTTTTTTTACTTATCTGAATTATTATTATTATTATTATTACAGGAGTATAAATTTTGCCCCTCAGGCCCTAATGTGGGTCAGTGACCTATTCCCGGCTAACCCTAAAACCCACAGTAATTAAGGTTTGTTTACATCCGCAGTTCGGCTGCTCTCTCTGCTTGTCTATAGAGTACAACATTTAACCCTTTCAATATATATGAGCAGTGAATAAGTGCTTTTATATTCTTATGTAGAGTAATGACGATATATTTTCACATATGCACACTTACATACGAGCAGTCTAATTTTTACCATTAATGGTTAGCTACTTATATTGTTCCATTTATTAACATTAAATAACATTACAGGTACTCAAGCAACCATATTCATTTTTTTATTAATTTTACTACAGATAAACTCAGGGTCTATTTTCTTCAGTTTTATATGGAACCAATCAGTCACTGGTTTCGTAGCTTTAACATAAACAATGCCGCAGCCCTGCCTCTCTTTAATATTCCACTATTATTAATAAATTGTATTGTTAATTTTGCACACAGACATTAATTCAATAAAAACAAATTCAGAAACATTAATTAAAATATATATGAACAGTAAATAGTGTTGCTTTCATATTCTTATGTAAAGTAATGATGATATGTTTTCACGCAGGCGCATACACTATCGTGATATCACGGTTTATAATAAGGGTATAAGACGCCCCAAATTTCCATTTTAAAAGTAGCTTTTGAGCTCTATTTGCTGTATAAGACCAGTACCCCAAATGTGACACTTACCCACTGACTCAGTAGTCCTTTACAACCATCCTTGATTTTTTAAAATAAGGCCAATTCACTTCAGTAATGTCATCAAATTATACCCTGGTGTAGTGCACTAGTGACGCCACTGAAGCTGTTGGGAGTGTTCTCGCCCTCGTGGTGTGACTATTTATACAACATGTGGTTCAACAGCAACCACCGTATTCTAATTGTGGTGTTTCATTAGGATTTGAGTGAAAAAGGTTACCAGTATGTACTTACTACATACATTTATTACACAAATATATATATATATATATATATATATATATATATATATATATATATATATATATATATATATATATATATATATATATATATATATATATATATATATATATATATATATATATATATATATATATATATATATATATATATATATACTGAATATACTATGTACAAAAAATGAATGTTCAATGAATTATTTATGGTGCATTAGGGTACTGGTCACTTCTGATGGGCTATAAATAGCCTTCTTTATCTCCCCTATATCTCACCCTGAGCCAGACGGAAGGGTCTTGGTAAATAACATGTTTGCTTATTTTCCATTTACTTTAAATAGATTTACCGAATTATTTGTTTTATTTATTTATTTATAATATACTGCAATATATTAAACACACTGTAATTATTTTCTTTAATTTATAAACTGTTTTGCGACAAAGGAATGTTCTCCAGTAGTGTTTCATTAGGATTTGAGTGAAAAAATATTACGTACTTACACAATTGTTCCTCTTACTTTGACAACACAACATACATACAGTATATTATTTCTCAGTTTTGATCTTTTTTTTTAATTTTTGTATTTATTTATAGTTAGTTACTTAAAATAAGGCCAATTCACTTCAAGTAATGGCATCAAATATTACCAGCTGGTGTAGTGTAAACACTAGTGACGTCACGTGAGCGTCTGTAATTAACCGTCGATAGTTTCAAGAATTAATGCACTCATTTACTGAATATTCTTTGGAAAAAAATAAAATTTAAATCAATTATTTATAGGAGATAAATATTATTATGAGTAAATATACCGATACCGGTATGCATTACTGACCACCTCCACGGCTCCTCACTGGCAAATGGGGGGGGGGGCGTGGGGAGGGGTGTGTGATGATAGCTGTGTTTATTATAGGGGTATAAATCTCTTTTACGGTATGTTAGACAGGTTTATAATACATTTTTATTATTTTAATATACCGGTAATCTTAATTTGAATCCAGCTTGCCAAACGTAAGTTTCAGTATAAAATAATTAGTGGTAAGACCTTGTGAGTGGCTTACGATGTTTTCATCACCACTCTTGACACATTAAACCACAATATTTAAGAGGTAAGAATTTTAAACTTGGTGGTTTAGACGACCCCCTAACTTTGGGCAGATTTTTTTAATGTTCAAATTTCGTCTTATAGGCCGTGATATACGGTACATATGCGATCTCTCTTTTTTCTTTACCATTATCGTTAGCTACTTCTATTGTTCCATTTATTAACATTAAATAACATTACTTAAAACAACCATATTAATTTTACTACAGCTACAACCAAGGTCTTATTTTCTTCAGTTTTATATGTAGAACCAGTCAGTCACTGGTTTTGTAATCAACGAATACAATGCTGTGTCATTTCCTTGTGTGTTTTAATATTCTACGTATTATTAATGAATTGTATTGCTCATTTTGCACACATAAACATTAATTCAATAAAAAAGACATTCAGTAATAAACAATAATGAATCTTTTGTACATAAGAGAAATGACGCTGTTTACACGATTATGCACGTCGTCTGCACGTTGGCGGGCCGTTCAAACCCGTCGAAATTCAAGTTTCCGCCGTCAAAATTTTTATTTATTTATTTTTTTGTGTGTTCCAATAAAATACGTTAAGAATTAAAAACTCGCGAAATTTGAGAAGCTACTATACGACATTTAACCCTTCAATATGTCTTCAAAGAGACCATGATGCAGAGAAAGTGGTGCTAGTGCTTCCAGGCATAAGCACAAGTCACTATCTATCCAGGAAAAGGGTGAATTTCCATGGTCCGGCAATTTCCATGGTCCGGCACCGGTCAGGTCCCGAGGTTGCCGGACTAGAGAGGTACAACCTGTACTCATTTTGTACTAAATGTAACCTTTAATAAGTTAATTACTAAAATTATTATATCTGGTGCAAACTAAGGGATGTTTATACTTAAATTAATCACTATCTTAAGAGAATTCCAGCAATGCAAGTTATGTTTTCTTAAGTCAAGTCAGTGACATTTTATAAGAGAAAACTTTAAGCCTAAAATAAAATTAATGTTATTAATCATTACCAATGCCATCTGCTCCCCCCACTGCTGGCTGGGAGGAGGGGGGAGGTGGGGTCTTGACAGCCAGGAGGGGAGATTAATACTACTAAATGATTATGAAAGGCAGAGGGGTTTAATTTTTTTACTTGTAAAATGTCACTGACTAGACTTGAAAAATATAACTTGCATTGCTGGAAATCTCGTAAGATAGTGATTAATTTGAGTATAAGCATCCCTTAGTTTGCACCAGACTTAATAATTTAGTAATTAACTTAGTACATTTGAGTTCAGGTTGTGATAATTTATGTGGTTTATTCATTGATCAGTTGTCTAAGTGCAAATGTAGCCCAGTCGAGCCATCATGTATCAATTAATTTAAAATATAAATTATAAAGTAAAAGACAATATTTTAGTAGTTCTGTTATGTGTGTGCTGTGTAAGTGTCTTGGCATGTTACCTTACCACCTGACTCCTGAACAAACTCTTCATCAACTTCTTCAACTCCTACAATGTGCTTGGAAAGCTTAAAACTACTACTACTTTGCTGTCACTCGGAATCGAGTATGATGATCATCCAGCTATGAGACAATGATATGAGTTATTAGGGATGTCACCTAGGTTGGTGAGTTTTGAGGTGACCAAAGAGGCCGATACGGGACCTGGAGCGTCGTTCGCATTTGTTGCACATGTGGAGGGCCCCATCTACTGTGGGAGGGGTGGTGGCAGCGTCTTTCCAGTGTTGGCGCTTGTCTGCCTCGGATTTCAGTCCGGCTAACTCGAAAGTATTGACACCTTCTCCTGTGGTGCTCCTCCAAAAGTTACGAAGTGGAGTAATCGACTCCTAGGTGAGGGGTTTCGATTTGGCACTTTTTCAGGTTTGTCTTAAGACTATCCTTATACCTTTTCAATTCCTCGCTGGCATTATGTTTACTATTAGTTAGGTGACTGTAAAGTAGCTGCTTTGGCAGTCTACTGTCATCCATGCGGGTAACATGGCCAGTCCAGCGTAGCTGTTCATGGATAATGGTAGCCTCGATGCTCCTGCAGTTGGCGTCAGCAAGAATACTGGCATTTGTTTTCTTGTCTTCCCAGTGAACTCGGAGGATGGAACATAGACTACGTTGGTGAAAGTTTTCAAGTGCCTTCAGGTGCCTCCTGTATGTGACCCATGTCTTACTACCATATAGCAGTGTGGGGAGGACCACTGCTCGATGTACGTGCAGCTTTGTAGATAATTTCAGCTCCCTACAGCTGAAGACACAGTTTCGGAGTCTGCCAAAGGTTTGAGATGCACATCTGATCCGATGCTGAATCAATGTCTGCGGTGGTGGACAGGTGGGAGCCGAGATTCTGAAAGTGGGTAACATTAGAGAGGGTAGTACCGTGAAGCTGGATGGATGGTGGAGGCGTGGCTGAACCAGAGACAGGCTGAAAGAGAATCTGAGTCTTACGTACATTCACCTCAAGGCCGAAGTGTGCATACGCATCTGCGTAGGTGTTCAGGATGTCTGTAGGTCATGTTTAGTGTGAGCAACAAGGGTGAGGTCGTCTGCAGTAATGGAAGCTGCCAAAACCTTTGTTCTTGCCTGGAGTCGTCTTATGTTGAAAAGACCCTTCATCCGGTACTCGATGTCCACCCCGCTGGCTAAATTGACACTGGCATGAGTAAGGAAGACAGACAAGAAAATGGAAAAGAGAGTTGGTGCCAGTACACACCCTTGTTTTAACCCCGTTTGGATGGGGAAAGACACACACACATGGGAATTAAGACAACAAGCATCCAGTGAGGGTCTTTTGTGACTGCAGGGAGGCAAATTAAAAGATCAGCTGTTGAGGAGCTTATCGCTTGGCAACACTGGTACATGTTACCATTCCTTTCTACTCCATCTCTCTAATCACCTACACCTTTCTGTTTTCTCACTCCATATTTTAAAATGTTATATAATGTAATGTTGAAGGGATACAACTTTGCTCATTTATACTTATACTTATCACAATCTCCCCTAAAATAATTTAGCTTTTGTGTTTATTCAAGACGTCTTCAGGTCATGAGACCCACTAATTCCCCACCCAAGAAAGGGTGACTTGACATTCCATCAGAAGGTCAGTAATACGAGACCACTAATCCCTATCTCCACCTGATATTGAGTCAGGTCAGGTCCCCCCAAAATTAATTTAACTTTCATATTTTTTTCAAGACATTTTCAGAAAATTTTTCCCTAAAGGTGGAAATTTTTGGAAAATTCCGGCTTTGGGTAATGAGTTTAGGAGCAAATTTCAATTCCAGCTACCGGAGATTTCCAAGTTTGAAGGATTCCGGCTAACGGAGATATTACTGTAGTACTGTATTTGCATATTTGTGTTTTTGCATGTAGAAGTGTTGAAGGCTAATCTGATGCACATCATGAACACAACACCAAAGAAATGTATTTAGTTAATGATATGTTTTTCTTGGGCAATACAAAAGATCTGAAATAATATTATCCCACTTTTAAAGTGAATGTGAGAGACTAGGTTCTAATGAAGTTTCACATCTTGTTGACAGGTAACGGCGCTCTCAGAGGTTCATATCGAGTTAGATTCCCGATTTGTAGAAATTTACAGTGCACATCTACGAATTCACGCCATGTTCTCTGGCCTTCGGTACATCATGTACCACTACCCACTCACAGCAGCCGTTATTGGTATCGGTATTTGTATGGTGTTCCTCTCTGCTGTCGTGATCTTCAGCTGGTACCGGTTCTCTGGTCCCACTCTGAATGCTAAAGTGAGTAGATCAAGTTGCAGATTCATAAAGGTTTATATGACGATTCTTACAGTTGACTTAAACTGTAATTCAGAAATTGCATCAAAAGTTTACTGAAACTTTATCTTTAATATGTAGATGTTGAAACTAGGTATGAAATCTGGCTTTAATGTTACTTTTGTATGTTAGTCAACCAGTTAGGTACATTCTAATATCTTCACTTACACACAATATTCATCACACTGCCTGTGAAGAATCTAGTTTTTGTCTCATTGTGTTCAGTATTGCGATGTTTGATGGAATACTTTCCAGATAACTAAACGTTAAAAGATGCTGTACCATTCTCTAAGCAGCTGAATAGGTTTCCTTCTGTGTACCATATAAAGTTATAATCCATTATATAGTCATGTAGACATTGTATGATTAGCTGTTATATTTCTGTATTTAAGTTTACAACATGTACGCTCATGTGTAATATTGTGTAAACACGGCTGGTACCTCTCATATTTGTAGTCGTTGACTCTAAAGATGAAGGTTTAAGAACTGGTTAATTACAGCTTTCATCATCACCCTTAAAGAGTTTTAATTTGAATCATCATTATTAAAGGGTTAATGATTGTTTCTCCTGTTATATATGAACTGCCATAGTCTGTTCTTTTAGCCTGTCCTTGCTACTTTTCATGACCTCCCACACTATCAGTTCTTAACCTGTCAGATTGTCTCTCAGCTACACATCTGTCCTTCAACATTTTTTTTTTAATCATATTCATCATCTCAAAATTAAGTGAATGACTTTTATGGGATTTAATATTTAGTAACTCTAACTTTTAGTTCTTAATGTCAGTGTACATTAAAAGCATATAAATGGCATTGTAATGGAAGCAATGTAAAACTACTTTGTCTTAAAGAAGATTCTCAACTCCCTGCCTTTATACGGTCATAGAAATTTATGTTCACCCCCTCTGTATTAATAATAAATTTTACCGAGACTTTATAACTTGAGCACAATACATTTTTCAGATTGGTACTGATCAATTACCAGCATCCTTCCACAGTGGGAATGCTTTATCTGTTTCTCAAAGAAGTGAAAAGGCAGTGAAATCAGTGGAGGGTAAGAATTTTTCCTGCTTGTTATCTGTTGTCTTCATCAGTTGTGTTCCACCATTCATTAATTCGTGTTTTCTGGTTCATCATATCATTTCAGGTACCGTATTGATATTAACATTTTTACCAAGTCACAGATCATTTTACTTGTCATGTAAATATCAATCAACTTATTGCTTCACCCACACTTGGCAAAATAAGGTTGTATATGTAACTCTTTTGTCATTGGTATCAAAACTTGAATTTGTTTGTTGTTTTAGGTCACAGTACAGTATTAAATTATGTGTCATTACATCTGTCATTCCTTCCTATACTCTATTTCAAATTGTGAATACTTGTGTCAGTTACAGAGTCTTCAGACGACTGGGTGCAACATGGCAGTTCTTCGGCATTATCTGGAGGATCAAGAGATCATAATGAAGATGGGGGGAGAAATGTGACAAGTGATGAAGGTAACGACCAGGTTAGTTAACCCCCATGACCATAGTTATTATTATACAGTATACGACTTATTCTCTCAGCTTCATTCCTATTGGCTCAGGGCCATCAAAGCTTGACTGTCAGAGTCAAACGTTATTTAGAGGGCATTTATGGTGCCGCAAATTTACTGATTCCAAAGTAGCCCAATTTTAAGCAAATCGCAGCAAAATTTTTTTGGTCACGGTACACAGTCTCCAAGTAGCCCAATTGGACGCCTAAACCACGAGTGTGGCAACACTCACCTCTTGGTTCCCGTCCAGTACAAAGCCTTGTACAGAGGTGCTGGATGTCTAGAAGCTGTGATGTTGGACTGAGTGTGAGGGCACCAAAATGACAGACTGCACTTGAGAATGTGACAGATGACCAAGTTGAAGGAGATGTGTCGGACACGATGGGTAGAACGTCATTACACGTTTGAGGTAATCACCCGGCTGTACCAACCAGTGGTAACAAGCTTTGAGGACATTTGTGGAGATAGCTCACCTAATTGGAACTGTGACACATTGAAATATGCAAGATCCTACCTGTTGTTTCATTGGTGACAGCACATAATGACATGGCATGTATCAAGGGTTTGTCAAGGAGAGTCATTTATGTGGTCAATGCATATAAACATCTTGAGTATTTTAAAAATAGTCAATTGCAACCATTCGTCCCCCCACCCCTTCCTTTCTTGAGGGTAGGAGGAGGGATGACCGGTCAGTGAAGAGATTGTGGGTGAATACAGGACAGCTTGTTGTTTTATTTTTAAGTCAAATTATATATACAGTTGGGTCTTCATTTACGTGGTCAATTGAACCCACGGAGTACCGCGTAAAACGAAAAACACGTAAATGAAATAACAGAACATAAGGGATTAATTGAAATAGAGACTGGGCCGAACCCCAAACTCCACTTTTTCCGACACAATACATACCTTGTAGTCAAAATAACATCTTAATTTTATGATAGTATGCACACACAATTAATAATTAAGAGAAATATCAATAATATTAGGTTTTTAACACTTACATTAGTAGAAAAGATGGCTGGGCACACAGGGATTGGGGGTTGGTTCCGTGGCAGAGGGCAGATTATTGGCCCTCACCTGTATCACTTGTGTCAATTGTATCACTTTCCACCACAGAGGCTTGCAGGGCCTCTTTGTCAAACCCCTCAAAGTTCATAGAAGTCCATATCCTCACTATCACTGACTTGGGCCGGCTGTGGTGGGTGGCGGGTGAAGAACTCGGTAATGTTTTGATGACTGGGCGACCTTGTGCGCACCCTACCCGCGCCGCTTCCCGCGTAAATGACCAAATTTTCCACGTAAATCAAGCATTTGAATTCTGGCAAGGCACCGCGTAAATGACAAAACGAGTCAACCAAAACTGTGTAAATCCAGACCCAACTGAAGTATCATATTTCATTCTATTATTTAATGCTGTAGGTTATATTATTTGTGATAAAACATACACCATAGAAGACTGATCATATGAGAATATATAATAATGAATACAGGTAAATAAATGCACTGGCCTATATGAAATCTGATAAGACTGCTGCACTTTATTCTCATTAAAGACATTACAGTACAGTACACTATATATATTTAATAATAAATATGGATAATACCTGTATATTAAGTGTAGATTTTATTGTATGACGTAAAATTGTGTGTGATTAACTGTAGTGCATGGTAGTAGGTTCAAGATCAACTGTTGAGGAGCACTTGGCAACACATCAGTGTATGTTACTACTCCTTTCCACTCCATCTCTCTTGTCAACCGAACCTTTCTGCTTTCTCACTCCATATTTCAAAATGTTACGAAACGTAATGTTGAAGGAAGACAACATTGTTCATTTATATTTAGACTCAACTTTGTGGCAGAAATCAGCTGTTCAATAGCATCTGGCATTGCTGCGGGCAGTGTTACTTACTTTTATCTTCATCACCACTGATCGGCCCGCTAGCCGCTTGCGCTATCTCTCATGTCTCTGTTACGCACTGTTGGCAAGTACTGGGCATGCACTGGTTTCTGAATGTACCTGAACCTGCTCCAGTGTTGGTCAAGTGTGGTCTTGAAAGAGCTCACACTCGGTGCTGTCACAACACTTTCCGGCAGATTGTTCCAAGAGTTCACAACTCTCACTCTGAAAAAGTTTGCCCTCACAGTTTTCTGGACCTGCAGCTTCTTCAACCTTGAGCTGTGACCCCTTGTGGGGCGAGCGTCCGCCAGCTCCAAGTAAGGACACTCGACTGAGTACTGCCCCCTGAGATGCTTATACACCTCAACTAGGTCACCCCTTGCCCGTCTGTAGTATAAGCTAAGTTCAGGCGCTCCAATCTCTCAGGGTAGCTGAGGTGCCGAATGCAGGCACCAGTCTGGTGGCCCTCCTTTGAACATTTTCAATGAACTGACAGTCCCTAGCATATCTCAGGGACCAGACGGGATGACAGTACAGTCGGCCCTTAACATACGCGGGGGTTAGGTAACAGAGATACCCATGAATGGTAAAAATCCGTGTACTTTTGCTGCCTCCCCCCTAAAAAACCCCTGGCCCCCCATGTCCTTATTTGCCGTATATACCTGTGTGTAGTTCGAGTTTTTAAGACAAAACTATTTGGCAAAATATTGGGGGTCGACCTCTAAACGGGTAATAGTTTCGTTAGGTTGAAAAATATTTACCAGTAACTACCAGTAAACAATGGAAACGATGCACCAACGCACCACCAGCTGTGAGTGTCGGTACAGTTGCCAGGGCAGATCTCTTGCATCATCATAGTAAGCCCAAAGTAGCCAAATGCATGGTACGGTATGCACAGGACGATGTAAAACAAAGAATTTATTTTTTAAAGTCTATTTATAGATACTGTACATAAATTTTTGTTCATTACATTTGAAACATCAATTTTTGTGAATTAAATTTGAAACAAAAGAAAACTACGATACCGTATTTTCATTAAAATATTACATCACACATATATTTTCCCTTAACTGTGACTGAATGAATATATTCTCAGAAATAAATATGGAAATGTAATATTTTTGCTGAAATGATACAGTATTACCCCGCTTAACGCGCTTTCACTTAACGCGTTTTCGCATATACGCGGTGCCTTGCCAAAGCTGAACTTTCACTTAACGCGGCATTTTTCATCATATACGCGGTGAGTGTCCGGCTCGAGAGCTATTTTTAGATTCGCACCACCCCCCACCCGCCACCCTGCCTGACTGCCTGTTTTAGCTCATAAAATTCATACAAATTACCCAGCCAGAATATAATTTACATTGCTGGAATTCTTATAATTTGGTGATCATTTTGAATATAAACAACATATATTTTGCATTAAACATACAATTTTTAGATAAAAATTGTTCTCTAGGTAATTATGTTATCTTTTGTCCAAAATATATGACATTTATATTCAAAATATTCCTGGTCTTACAAGGAATCCAGCAATGTCAATTATATTATCCTAACTTTAGTTTGAGGTATTATTTATTAAAATTTAGTGGTTATCCCACACATCTCCTTGGGACGGTTGGTGGGGGGTGGGGGGTGGGGGGGAGGGAGGGACCGACCGACCGACCATCTGTTACCCCGTGAAGAATTATTTTTTTTTTTATTAACTGAAGATATTTGTTTTAGCTCATAAAATTCATACAAATTACCCGGTCAGAATATAATTTACATTGCTGGAATTCTTATAATTTGGTGATCATTTTGAATATAAACAACATATATTTTGCATTAAACATACAATTTTTAGATAAAAATTGTTCTCTAGGTAATTATGTTATCTTTTGTCCAAAATATATGACATTTATATTCAAAATATTCCTGGTCTTACAAGGAATCCAGCAATGTCAATTATATTATCCTAACTTTAATCTGAGGTATTATTTAATACTAAATGTTAAAAACTCTTGAATGGAGGATTGGTGGGGGGTGGGGGGAGGGTTGGGACTGACCACGCGGTTGGAAGAGGGGGGGAAGGCAAGGTGGGGTACTTTGATTGACAGATAGTGTCGAAGAATATTTTTTTTTTTTTATTAACTGAAGATATTTGTTTTAGCTCATAAAATTCATACAAATTATCCGGCCAGAATATAATTTACATTGCTGGAATTCTTACAATTTGCTGATCATTTTGAATATAAACATCATAGATTTTGCATTAGACATACAAATTTTAGATGTAAAGTTTATTCTGAGTAAATATGTTATCTTTTGTGAAAAATATATGACATTTATATTCAAAATATTCCTGGTCTTACAAGGAATCCAGCAATGTCAATTATATTATCCTAACTTTAGTTTGAGGAATTATTTATTACTATACCTGGTTTTCCCCCAAAAATTTCTCAGAGGGAAGAGCCAGTGAGTGTAGTGTGAGAAGAGGGGGAGGGAGTTGAGTCCATTATTTGAATGGACATTAACTTGGCGACTGTATTTCTCTATTTCTCTTAAGTATTAATTGTGTGCATGTACCATCATAAAATTAAGATGTTATTTTTACTACAACATAGTTATTTGTCGTCAAAAAGTGGAGTTTGGGGGTCGGGCTGGGTTCTATTGGAATTAATCCCATATGTTCTGTTATTCACTTAACGCGGTTTTCACTTAACGCGGGACCCTCTGGGTTCAATTGACCGCGTTAAGTGGGGTACAACTGTATATATATTACAGTGGAAAGTGGGATAAAATCATGACAAAAACGATGACTTTCGCTTTCTTTCGTTGTTCAAAAGATTTTACCGTAATCGCTTTTAGAATGGTTTTCAGTTAAAAAACTGTTGTACCGTACTGTATTACAATAATATTCTATCCTATCATTAGCCTCATAATCCCACAACTGAAAACCATTCGAAAAGCGATTACGGTAACATCTTTTGAACGAAAGAAAGCGAAATTCATTGCTTTCGTCACAATTTTATCCCACTTTCCATTGTAATACGTACGTCATTTCAGCAAAAATATTACATTTCCATATTCTCAGAAATAAATTGTAGTTTTGTTGAAACGTAATGTACAGTATTTAATATTAAAATGCAAAAAGAGCTATACAGTCGGCCCTTGACATATTTCGGGGTTACGTAACAGAGATACCCGTGGATGTTAAAAATCCGCGTATTTTTGCTGCCCCCCCCCCCCATATGTCCTTACTTACCGTATATACCTGTGTCCAGTTCGAGTTTTTAAGACCAAATTATTTGGCAAAAAATTGGGGGTCGACCTCTAAACGGGTAATAGTTTCGTTAGGTTGAAAAATATTTACCAGTAAACAATGGAAACGATGCACCAACGCACCACCAGCTGTGAGTGTCGGTACAGTTGCCAGGGCAGATCTCTTGCGTCATCATAGCAAGCCCAAAGTAGCCAAATCCATGGTATGGTATGCACAGGACGATATAAAACATAAAGTATTCATTTATTACAGTTTATTTATAGATATTGGACATAAATTTTTGTTCACTACATTTGAAACATCAATCTTTGTTAATTAAATTTGAAACAAAAGAAAACTACAATACCGTATTTTCATTAAAATATTACATCACAAGTATATTTTACCTTAACTGTGACTGAATGAATATACGTATTCTCAGAAATAAATATGGAAATATAATATTTTTGCTGGAATGACGTACATATTACAGTGGAAAGTGGGATAAAATCATGACGAAAACAATGACTTTCGCTTTCTTTCGTTATTCAAAAGATTTTACCGTAATCGCTTTTCGAATGGTTTTCAGTTAAAAAACTGTTGTACTCGTACTGTATTACAATAATATTCTATCCTATCATTAGTCTTATAATCCCACAACTGAAAACCATTCGAAAAGCGATTATGGTAACATCTTTTGAACGAAAGAGAGAAAGTCATTGATTTTGTCACAATTTTATCCCACTTTCCACTGTAATATGTATGTCATTTCAGCAAAAATATTACATTTCCATGTTCTCAGAAATAAATGGTAGTTTCGTTGAAACGTAATGTATAGTATTTAATATTAAAATGCAAAAATAGCTATAAAAACAATTAATACACCCGTAATGTACTGGCTGGCATCTCCACTCGTCCCTGCTCCCGCGTCCAAGGTCACCACTCCTCCCAACTCGCTCCCTCCGCTCCCTCCTCCGCCTCCTCCGCCTCCTCCACCTCCTCACCGTCACTGCTGCCGACAACAAACACAAATGTTTTGTGAATAACTGCACCTCCACTTCCTATGTACAGTACTGAACTGTACTGTGCTGTGCATTTTTACAAACAATAAACATGGCAAGAAAAGCTATTAAAAAAAAAGAGATAAAAATTTCACTTTACTGTACAGTACCTATCCTCGGCGACAGGACGGGGGTCATCGGGCTCATCGTCACTCAATTCCATAACGGGTGGTGAAGTGGGGGCGACGGTGGATTCAGCTGCTTCCTCACTGCCGCCAGTGATTGATGGTGTTAAATCTCTCCTTCGGTGATCAAAGAACATGGTGATGGGGAGTTGTCGTCTCTTTCTTTTCATTTCTTCCATGATGTTTTTGTATGGAGCAAAAACCTCATCCATCCCTCGCATGAATTTCAGGGCACGCACCATGGAGGGGTCCATACTATAGGCCAGGTTTTTCAGTGCCTCAATATTCCTGGTCATCTTCTCCAACGTTATTTCTTGGTGCTCTTCCTCTTCCTCATCCTCTTTCCCTTTCGCTTCCGCTTCCTCTTCCTCTTCCTTGCCTGAGTCTACTAACTCCTGTAGATCCTCCTCGGTCAGCTCAGTGTCGTGCTCTTCAATTAGCTCCCTAATCTCGTCCTCTGCCATGTCCTGGAAGCCTTCAGCAGCCACTTTCATTAAAATCCATCACAATCATTTTCCTTGTCATCGTCTGCAGCACCAAACAGCTCCTTCCAGTCTTTTCCTTGAACAGGGCTAGAGGGTACGTGTTTTTCGAATCGTTTTCAATTAAAAAAATGTTACAGCACATGTATATTTTACCTAAACTGTGCCTGAATGAATATATTCTCAGAAATAAATAGTAGTTTTGCTGAAACGTGATGTATTTCAATGTAAAATAGGATAAAATACATGACAAAAACAAAAGACTTTACCTAATCTTCCAATGTTCAAGAGAAGTTACTCGTTTTTTTAATAGTTTTCGGTTGAAATACTGTTATATTACAATGATATTCTATTCATACTGTGCTTGATATACTACATTCACGGAAATGTAATATTTTTGCTGAAATGACGTACGTATTACAGTGGAAAGTGGGATAAAATCGTGACGAAAACAATGACTTTCGCTTTCTTTCGTTCAAAAGATGTTACCATAATCGTCATTTTTCTACATAAGAATAGGAAAGTAATGCTTATTACTGTTTATATATGCTATAAATAATACTTATGAATGTAAAGCAAAAATTCTACCCACCAATGGTGATGAAGTCTAAAACATAAGGACAGCCAGTGAATATTGTGTGAGTTTTTACTCAGATGATGAAGTCATCAGGTTCAACTCTGGCTGAAGCTGTAGGTTCAACTCTGGCTGAAGCTGTAGGTTCAACTCTGGCTAAAGCTGTAGGTTCAACTGGCTGAAGCTGTAGGTTCAACTCTAGCTAAAGCTGTAGGTTCAACTCTGGCTAAAGCTCTAGGTTCAACTCTGGCTGAAGCTCTAGGTTCAACTCTGGCTGAAGCTCTAGGTTCAACTCTGGCTAAAGCTCTAGGTTCAACTCTGGCTGAAGCTGTAGCTTTTCATAAAGATGTCATACCTGTTACTGAAACTGTTACTTAACCTGAAGTTGTTGCTGAAGCTGCTTATGATGCTGAATTTGATGGTGTAGCTGAAGTTGATGGTTTAGGCCTTCGAATAATAAAACTGTCTAAAGAACCTTGCACAACTGCTTTCTTTTCATGTTCCTGTTAATTTAAATGCTTTGTTCTGTTAATGGATCCACTTTAGAAAATAAGTTCATTGCTTGCTCCATATAATATCCACAGACCTCTCACCTTTTTCATATCGTTTTAACACATCTAGTTTTTGGGCTAAGCTTATACACTTTCTTTTAGCTTTTGATCCAGTACTACCATCACTTGCTCTCTTGCTCATGTTGAATAAGGACACAAAAATGCCGTAAGAAACCTGAGAAAAATTTTCTCTTGTTCCTGTTCAGCTGTATGAAAACAAAAGGCCCGCCACCTGTGACTGAAGCTGTGACTGTTTATACAAACTCGGCAGCCTTCGTTCACAAGGCGCTTTTTTTTTATTTGTACAATATATACATACCGGGATTTAGTTATTATTTATATGTAAAAGTAATTTTATTAAAATTTTTATTCTATTTTTGTCGTAAATACGAAGAAAATAATGGTGTAAATTGAATTGGGTTCCAAATTAAATATGAATCGTCGTTACTAGAACCGTCGTTATCGGAGGTTTTCCTGTACTACACTTATTTGCTCTTATTTTTATCTTTCTAGTACTGTACAGTGTATAGTTTTCTCTATTCATAAGACAAAATCTGTGGTTACTTACATATAACACTTTACAGTAAATAGCAATCTCAAATTATTCTCAGTGACAACAGTTGTTGACAACCAGACTTAAAAGTGTGTATTTTCAGACCAGAGAGTTCGGTTTCATATTTTTATTATTATTGTTGATGTAATATTGTTTTAATAACCTTCTTATACGCTTAAAGACCTTCGTTGTTGAGTGCATTTTTCGGACTGGGGTCTGCCCCAATGAGTCCGATTTATCATGGTTCTACTTCTTATTCCTGTGGAGATTAACAAATTGCTATTGTTTCAGCAGATGGAGATTAGTCAGCCTGAGGTGACCGGGAATGGTGGCAGCGATGAATTTGAGGTTGTGGATTCATCTAAAACTTCAGGTTAGTCATCACATTCTTATCTTGTTGACTGTAGTCGAGGTTAAGGGGGATTCAGTCATCTTTCTTTGTGTAATATTACATTTATTTCAAATATAAATACAGGTCGACCACTTATTTTCCGGAACCACCAGGGCCGGATCAATGCTGAACCATGGGTGGTCACAGCCTTGGAGGAACTACCACTATCGTAATCTCCAAGTCAATAGTTATACACTCTGGGCTGCTAGAAAATCCATATGACACAGCGTAAGCAATTATTAAAAGAAATTAAATGAAAAACAGGTACACTTGCCCCACTGTATTTGCAAACTCCATATCTGGGAATTCACTTATTCACAAAAAATTATTAGTGACCCATTATTAAAGATTTGCGATCGAAATTAAGCTATCCACGAGACTTAAAAAATTTTTGACTGACTGTTGGCAGATACAGTACGGTACACTCGCGACTTACGCTAGGGTTACATTCCTGGGACCTCGCGTAAAGCCAAAAAATGCGTAAAATCAGAAACACTCGTAAAAATTCCATAAATCGCCCTTAAATCAATAAGGGTGCCAAATAATTTTTAGTGGGTGTACATGATACTTGTAGACACACACACACACACACATATATACAGGAGTGTGTATATATATATATATATATATATATATATATATATATATATATATATATATATATATATATATATATATATATATATATATATATATACAGTGGATATGCTATAACGAATCTAATTGGTTCTAGAACCTTGTTCGTTATAGCATTAGCTATTCATAAATTCGTTCAGGCCCCAAATACAACCACTTAACACTGAAAAATATAATATAAAATTGTAAAATTGTAAAAGTGCATACATATGCATCTAAACCCCTGAAATAAAGAATATCATTAATACTTGTAATAAAAAAAAAAAATAAAAAAATTAAATAATGTTCGTTGTAGGAGTTTAGTTCGTATAGCATTCTCAATTTTATAGGTAAAACCGTTGTTATAGGAATATTAGTAGTAGGATCCGTTCATTATAGCATACCCACTGTGTGTATGTATATATATATATATATATATATATATATATATATATATATATATATATATATATATATATATATATATATATATATATATATATATATATATATATATATATATATATATATATATATATATATATATATATATATATATATATATATATATATATATATATATATATATATATATATATATATATATATATATATATGTATGTATGTATATATATATATATATATATATATATATATATATATATATATATATATATATATATATATATATATATATATATATATTTATTTATTTATATATTTATATATTTATATATTTATATATATATACAGTCAACCCTCACTTTCTGGCGGTCCCACATTCCGGCTTTCTACTTCTGGTGCCCTGCCAGAACCCAGGATGCTCACATTCCGCGGTGTTGGGGTGTGTGTGATGGTGGTGTTGGAGGGTGTGTGATGGTGGTGTTGGGGGTGTGTGATGGTTGTGATGGTGGTGTTGGAGGGTGTGTGGGTGGTGTTGGAGGTGTGTGTGGGTGGGTAGTGTATTGACAGGTGGTGATAGGAGAGTGTGTGATGGGTGGTGTTGGAGAGTGTGTGTAGGTGGTGTTGGGAGGGTGTGTGATGGTGGTGTTGGAGGGTGTGTGTGGGTGGTGTTGGAGGTGTGTGTGTGTGGGTGGTGTTGGAGGGTGTGTGGTGGTGTTGGAGGGTGTGTGGTGGTGTTGGGGGGTGTGTGATGGTGGTTTGGGTGTGTGATGGTGGTGTTGGAGTGGGTGTGTGTTGGTGGTGTTGAGAGGGGTGTGTGTGGTGGTGTTGGAAGGGTGTGTGATGGTGGTGTTGGGGTGTGTGATGTTGGTGTTGAAAGGTGTGTGATGGTGGTGTTGGAGGGTGTGTGTTGGTGGTGTTGGAGGGTGTAGTGGTGGTGTTGAGGGGTGTGTGGTGGTGGTGTTGAGGTGTATGATGGTGGTGTTGAGGGTGTGTGTTGGTGGTATTGGAAGGTGTGTGTTGGTGTTGAAGGGTGTGTGTTAGTGGTGTTGATGTGTGTGTAATGGTGGTGTTGGAGGGTGTGTGATGGTGGTGTTGAAGGTGTGTGTTGGTGGTGTTGGAGGGTGTGTGTTGTTGGTGTGTGTTAGTGGTGTTGGTGTGTTGGTGGTGTTGGAGGTGTGTGATGGTGGTGTTGGCAGGTATGTGTGTGGTGGTGTTGGAGGTGTGTGAGTGGTGGTGTTGAAGGTGTGTGTTGGTGGTGTTGGAGGTGTGATTTGGTGGTGTTGGAGGTTGTGTGTTGGTGGTGTTGGAGGTGTGATGGTGGTGTTGGTGTTGTTGTTGGAGGTGTGATGGTGGTGTTGGAGGTGTGTGGTGTGGAGGGTGTGTGATGGTGGTGTTGGAGGGTGTGTGTTGTGGTGCTGGAGGGTGTGTGTTGGTGGTGTTGGAGGGTGTGTTGGTGTTGGGGGGTGTGATGGTGGTGTTGGTGTTGTTGGAGGGGGTGTGATGGTGGTGTTGGAGGGTGTGTGGTGGTGTTGGAGGGTGTGTGATGATGGTGTGGTGTTGGAGGGTGTGTGTTGTGGTGCTGGAGGTGTGTGGTGGTGGTGTTGGAGGTGTGTGTTCGTGGTGTTGATGGATGTGTGATGGTGGTGTTGGAGGGTGTGTGATGATGGTGTTGGAGGTGTGTGATGGTGGTGTTGGAGGTGTGTGATGGTTGTTGGAGGGTGTGTGTTGTGGTGCTGGAGGGTGTGTGATGGTGGTGTTGGAGGGTGTGTGATGGTGGTGTTGGAGGGTGTGTGTTGTGGTGCTGGAGGGTGTGTGATGGTGGTGTTGGAGGGTGTGATGGTGGTGTTGGAGGGTGTGTTGGTGGTGTTGGAGGGTGTGTGATGGTGGTGTTGGAGGGTGTGATGGTGGTGTTGGAGGGTGTGTGTTGGTGGTGTTGGAGGGTGTGTGATGGTGGTGGTGGAGGGTGTGTGATGGTGGTGTTGGAGGTGTGTGTTGGTGGTGTTGGAGGTGTGTGATGGTGGTTTGGAGGTATGTGATGGTGTTCGAGGTGTGTGATGGTGGTGTTGGAGGTGTGTGTTGGTGGTGTTGGAGGGTGTGTGGTGGTGTTGGAGGGTGTGTGATGGTGGTGTTGGAGGGTGTGTGTGATGGTGGTGTTGGAGGGTGTGTGTTTGGTGGTGTTGGAGGTGTGTGAGTGGTGGTGGTGGGGTGTGTGATGGGGTGTTGGAGGGTGTGTGTTGGGTGGTGTTGGAGGGTGTGTGGTGTTGGTGTGTGATGGTGGTGTTGGAGGGTGTGTGTTGGTGGTGTTGGAGGGTGTGTGATGGTGGTGGTGGAGGGTGTGTGATGGTGGTGTTGGAGGTGTGTGTTGGTGGTGTTGGAGGTGTGTGATGGTGGTGTTGGAGGTGTGTGGTGGGTGGTGTTGGAGGGTGTGTGATGGTGGTGGTGGAGGGTGTGTGATGGTGGTGTTGGAGGGTGTGTGGTGGTGGGAGGGTTGTGTGGTGGTGTTGGAGGGTGTGTGTGATGGTGGTGTTGGAGGGTGTGTGTTGTGGTGCTGGAGGTGTGTGATGGTGGTGTTGGAGGTGTGTGATGGTGGTGTTGGAGGTGTGTGTTGTGGTGCTTGAGGGTGTGTGATGGTGGTGTTGGAGGGTGTGTGATGGTGGTGTTGGAGGGTGTGTGTTGGTGGTGTTGAGGTGTGTGTTGGTGGTGTGGAGGGGTGTGTGATGGTGGTGTTGAGGGGTGTGATGGTGGTGTTGGAGGGTGTGTGTTGGTGGTGTTGGAGGGTGTGTGATGGTGGTGTTGGAGGTGTTGGTGGTGTTGGAGGTGTTGGGGGTGTGTGATGGTGGTTTTGGAGGGTATGTGATGGTGTTCGAGGGTGTGTGATGGTGGTGTTGGAGGGTGTGTTGGTGGTGTTGGAGGGTGTGTGATGGTGTGTTGGAGGTGTGATGGTGGTGTTGGAGGGTGTGTGATGGTGGTGTGTTGAGGGGTGTGTGTGATGGTGGTGTTGGAGGTGGTGTTGGTGGTGTTGGAGGTGTGTGATGGTGGTGTTGGAGGGGTGTGATGGTGGTGTTGGAGGGTGTGTGTGTTGGTGGTGTTGAGGGTGTGTGATGGTGGTGGTGGTAGGTTGGAGGGTGTGATGTTGGTGTTGGGTTGAGGGTGTGATGGTGGTGTTGGAGGGTGTGTTGGTGGTGTTGAGGGTGTGATGTTGGTGTTGGTCGTGTTGGAGGGTGTGGATGGTGGTGTTGGAGGGTGTGTGTTGGTGGTGTTGGAGGGTGTGTGATGGTGGTGGTGGTAGTGTTGGAGGGTGTGATGTTGGTGTTGGTCGTGTTGGAGGGTGTGTGTGGTGGTGTTGAGGGTGTGTGTTGGTGGTGTTGGAGGGGTGTGTGATGGTGGTGGTGGTAGTGTTGGAGGGTGTGATGTTGGTGTTGGTCGGTTGGAGGGTGTGTGATGGTGGTGTTGGAGGGTGTGTTGGTCTTGGAGGGTGGAGATGTTGGTGTTGGAGGGTGTGAGAGGTGTTGAGGGTGCGTGATGGTGGTGTTGGAGGTAGCAGTGACAGCCAAGCAGCGGGTGTAGGACACAGACTGAGCAGATATATAAAACCAGATACGCCAAGCTCGCTGGCATGTTTCGTGGAATTTAGCAGAATCACGCCGATTTAGTGAAATAGTTTAGTAAATCAAGCTAACATAACGGAAAGCTTGATTTAGCAGAAATTTTTATTTAACGAAGAGGGATGGCTCAACTATTCTGTTAAATCGAGAAAATACTGTACCATACGCGGTCTCTTGTTGTTTTTAAAGTTTATAATTTTCCAATTGTCAAAACAACCTTTGCAATGAGTCAGTGAGTTCAAATCAAATTACCTTATTTACCATGAGTAAGATGATTTTTTTTTTTTTTTTTTTGCAACGTAAATTACCCTGCATCTAATGTGCCCGTGTTAATGGATGGGAGGCTAGCGCCATAGGCAGAGGTCTAGCTAGGTAGCCTGGGACGAGCATTAGTCCACTGAGCACAAATTGTGTTACTAATAATAAAATACTGAAAAACAAGCCAAATTATCACATTCTATTATCACAAACTTACGACAAATTTGCAGAAGACATAAATAATGGCTACATTGGCCTAGACAGAGGGAAGCTCACAACATCTCACTGTAGGTCCTTCCCAGCATACTTAACCCACACCAGATACATGTCTTACATTATTTAATATTTATTACCTTTAGAAACATTTGTATATTATAATATGAAAATGTGCCCTAGAAAGATTAAAGAAATTTTAGCAGATCGCTCAGCCGCAGTCAGCCTTTGCAATGAGTCGATGCAAAACAATAGTGATGGTGTTACACCCTGGTGCCGTCAGCGGCAACACAAAACATCACAGCTAAATACCGCGTTTAGATCCTGTCGGTAATTCTTATGACAAAAATATAAACAAGCCACACAACTGCTCTAATCAGAGGTAAAGTTGGGTTAGTGCTTATAATGTTACTACAGGTTGTACCTCTCTAGTCCGCATTCTGTGGTCGTCACGATTTTGGTTTGTCCAATAGGTAGATAGGCAGCTTTTTTTTTACTTATCTGAATTATTATTATTATTTTTATTTTATTATTATTATTATTATTATTATTATTATTATTATTACAGGAGTATTACATTTTGCCCCTCAGGCTCCAATTTGGGTCAGTGACCTGTGCCGGGTGGGCTAATCCCGTAAAAAAGCGACAACCTCGAAATTAAGGTTTGTTTACATCCGCAGTTCGACTCTGTCTCTCTGTTGTCTATACAGTATAGAGTACAACATTTAACCATTCAATATATATTAACAGTAAATAAGTGTTGCTTTCATATTCTTATGAAGTAATGGCGATATGCTTTCACATGTACTTACATCTGGCAAGATCTCATTTTTCTTTAACATTAATGGTTAGCTACTTATATTGTTCCATTTATTAACATTAAATAACATTACTTCAAACAACCATATTAATTTACATTAATTTTACTACAGCTACAACAGGGTCTTATTTTCTTGTTTTATATGTAGAACCAGTCAGTCACTGGTTTTGTAATCACGAAAACAATGCTGTCTCATTTCTCGTGTTTTTAATATTCTACGTATTATTAATGAATTGTATTGCTCATTTGCACACACAAACATTAATTCAATAAAAAAGACATTCAGTGATAAACAATAATGAATCTTTTGTACATAAGAATATGACGCTGTTTACACGATTGTGCATGTCGTCCTGAACATTGGGGCAGTTCACACCTGTCAAAATTCAGTTTCTACAAAACTTTAAATTGTGTATTTTTTTTCCAAATAAAAAACATTGAATTAAACTCACAAAATTTGAGAAGCTACTGTACGACATTTAACCCTTCAATATGTCTTCAAAGAGACCACGAAGCAGTGAAAGTGGTGCTAACGAAGCAAGTCACTATCTGTCCAGAAAAGGGTGAATTTCCATGGTCTGAAATTTCCATAGTCTGGCACCAGTCAGGTCCCGAGGTTGCTGGACTAGAGAGGTACAACCTGTACAAGTACAGTATATATGATTTCCTACTTGATTCCAGTATATATTGTATTTACATGCACAAATTATATGTTTTCCCTACAAACCACTTTAAATCACTTTCAATAATTGTATGACAAAACATACAGTCGGCCCTTAACATACGCTGGGATCATGAACAGAGACCCATGGATGTTAAAATCCACAGATATAGGTGTGCCCCCAAAAAACCCTGGCCCCCACGTCCTTATTTACCGTGATATACCTGTGTGTAGTTCAAGCTTAAGACCAAATTATTTGTCAAAATTGGTCACCTCAAAAGGGTAATAGTTTCAAGTAAGGTTGAAAAATATTTACCAGTAACTGGCAGTAAACAATGGAAACCAACACCAACGCACTCACCAGCTGTGAGTGTCAAGTACAGTTGCCAGGGCAGATCTCTTGCATCATCATAGCAAGCCTAAAGTAGTCAAATCCATGGTATGGTAGCACAGGACGATGTAAAACAAAAGTATTCATTTTTAAAAGTCTGTTTATAGATACTGTACATAATTTTTTTATTACATTTGAAACATCAATCTTTGTTAATTAAATTTGAAACAAAAAGAAAACTACGATACCGTGATTTCATTAAAATATTACATCACAAGTACAGTAATACCCCGCTAACACGTTTCTCATAAGCGATTTCACGGATAAGCTGTGCCTCGCGCAGAGCTGAACTTTCACTTAACGCTGGTTTTTCCTTATCGGATACGCAGAGTGTCCGCTCAGAGCTATTTTTAGATTGCCCACCTGCCACCCTGCCTGACTGCCTGCCTCGCCTGTTTTAGCTCATAAAATTCATACAAATATTACCGGCCAGAATATAATTTACATTGCTGGAATTCTTACATTATGATGAGATCATTTTGAATATAAACATCATAGATTTTGCATTAGACATACAAATTTTAGATATAATGTTTACTCTGAGTAAATATGTTATTATTTTGCAAAAATATATGACATTTGTATTCAAAATATTCCTGGTCTTACAAGGAATCCAGCAATGTCAATTATATTATCCTAACTTTAGTTTGAGGTATTATTTATTACTAAAAGGTAAATATTCTGGTTTTCCCACATCTGTAGGAGGGTTGGTGGGGAGGAGGGACCTAATCAACCGCCTGTTACCGTGTGAAGAATATTTTTATTTTTTATTAACTGAAGATATTTGTTTTAGCTCATAAAATTCATACAAATTACCCGGTCAGAATATAATTTACATTGCTGGAATTTTATAATTTGATGATCATTTTGAATATAAAACATCATAGATTTTGCATTAGACATACAAAATATATGACATTTATATTCAAAATATTCCTGGTCCTACAAGGAATCCAGCAATGTCAATTATATTATCCTAACTTTAATCTGAGGTATTATTTAATACTAAATGTTAAAATTTAGTTTTTCACCCAACATCTCTTGAAGGGAGGATTGGTGGGGGTCGGGGGAGGGTTGGGACAGACTCATGCGGTTGGAAGAGGGGGAGGCAAGGTGGGGTACTTTGATTGACAGATAGTGTCGGGAAAAATATTTTTTTTATTAACTGAAGATATTTGTTTTAGCTCATAAAATTCATACAAATTACCTGGAGAATATAATTTACATTGCTGGAATTCTTACAATTTAGATGATTTTTGAATATAAACATCATAGATTTTGCATTAGACATACAAATTTTATATATAATGTTTACTCTGAGTAAATATGTTATTTTTTGTGCAAAATATATGACATTTATATTCAAAATATTCCTGGTCTTACAAGGAATCCAGCAATGTCAATTGTATTATCCTAACTTTAGTTTGAGGTATTATTTATTAAAATTTAGTGGTTTTCCCCAAAATTTCTGAGAGAAGAGCCAGCAGTGTAGTGTGGAGAAGAGGGAGGGACTTGAGTCCATTATTTGAATGGACATTAACTTCATGCCGACATTTCTCTCTTTCTCTTAAGTATTAATTGTGTGCATGTACCATCATAAAATTAAGATGTTATTTTTACTAGAACATAGGTATTGTGTCGGAAAAAGTGGAGTTTGGGGGTTGGGCTAGTTTCTATTGGAATTAATCCCATATGTTCTGTTGTTCACTTAGCGCGGTTTTCACTAAACACCGTTCCCTGTGGGTTTTATTGACCGCCAAGTAAGTACTACTGTATATTTTACCTTAACTGTGACTGAGTGAATATACGTATTCTCAGAAATAAATATGGAAATATAATATTTTGCTGGAATGACGCATATATTACAGTGGAAAGAGGGATAAAATCATGATGAAAAAAATGACTTTCGCTTTCGTTGTTCAAAGATTTTACTGTAATCGCTCGAATGGTTTTCAGTTAAAAACTATTTTACTTGTACTGTATTACAATAATATTCTACCCTATTATAAGCCTTATAATCCCACAGCTGAAACCATTCAAAAGTTTACGGCAACATCTTGAACAAAGAAAGAGAGTCATTGCTTTCGGCCACAATTTATCCTACTTTCCACTGTAATAATCGTACACCATTTCAGCAAAAATATTACATTTCCTGTTCTCAGAAATAAATGGTAGCTTTGTTGGAAACGTAATGTACAGTATTTAATAGTAAAATGCAAAATAGCTATAAAAACAATTAATACATCTCGAAATGTACTGGCTGGCATCTCCACTCGCCCTGCTCCCGGCCCAAGGTCACCACCCTCCCAACTCGCTCCCTCCGCTCCCTCCTCCGCCTCCTCCACCTCCTCACCGTCACTACTGCCGACAACAAACACAAATGTTTTGAACACCCCACTTCCTATGTACAGTCGTACAGACCCTCGTTTAACCTAACTCAACTGCTCCAGAAGGTCGCTTCGGTTAACTCAGTGCTGCTAACCGGTTCGTTAACCGAAACCATTGTTTCAATGGGTTTTTGGGTAATTGGTTCCAGCTCACCGAAAATTTCTAAATTCAAACAAAATGGTAGAAAAGTTCACTTACTTTGAGGTGTATGTGAAGGCTCCTGGATAATGATGATGATGAGATGATGAGGGGAATTAGAATGGTGGTGGAGGAGATGGGAGAAGAGAAGGCATTGGGGTAAGAGAAGTCACCGCCATTTCACCCATAAAATTTTAGTTCTCTTTGTGTAATTCAAGATTATTTTCTTTTAAATCAACACTGCACTGCATTATATATTGTCAATATGTAAAATAAATTTCAAAATGACCAATAATTTGCTTGGAAACACAGAAAAAAGCATTTAGTTGAAGAGAGCCTCAAGCAAGATGTTACCCAGTGAAAACAGAGATACTAACGCCTGTTTGCTGTGTTAAGAGGCTGGATGCCACATATAAACTAGTCACTTTACCTTCAATTATGTTCAATAATTGTTAAAATGACTAAAAATTGAATATTAAACTTAAAATTATTGAATATTATAAACTTCTTGATATTTACTAAAATAGTAAGGAAGTTGCCCAAAACCGATTAATGTATTGGCTGACTGATACTAAAGCTGGTTGCCCGGTCAGTGCAAGCTAAAACATGTTGAGGTTGGTTCAGAAGTTCGCTAACCGAATTGAAGATCCTATGGAAGGCAGTTCGTTAACCGAAATTTCGTTAACCAGGCGCTGCTTAAACGAGGGTCACTGTACTGAACTGTACTGTGCTGTGCATTTTACAAACAATAAACATGTTAAGAAAAGCTATAAAAAAAGAGATAAATCACTTTACTGTACAGTACCTATCCTCGGCAACAGGACGGGGTCATCGGGCTCATCGTCACTGAATTCCTAACGGTGGTGGGGTGGGGCACGGTGGATTCAGCTGCTTCCTCACTGCCGCCAGTGATTGATGGTGTTAAATCTCTCCTTCGGTGATCAAAGAACATGGTGATGGGGAGTTGTTGTCTTTCTTTCATTTTTCCATGATGTTTTTGTATGGAGCAAAACGTCATCCATCCTCGCATGAATTTCAGGGCACGCACTCCATGGAGGGGTCCATACTATAGGCCAGGTTTGTGCGCTCAATATTCCAGGTCATCTCCCCAACTTCTCCAACGTTATTTTGGTGCTCTTCCTTCCCTCATCCTCTTTCCCTTTTGCTTCCTCTTCCTTGCCTGAGTCTACTAACTCCTGTAGATCCTCCTCGGTCAGCTCAGTGCCTCGGCCTCAGCCCCTAATCTCGTCCTCTGCCATGTCCTGGAGCCTTAGTAGCCACCACCAAAAATCATTTTCCTTGTCATCGCCTGCACCAAACAGCTCCCAGTCTTCTCCTTGAACAGGCTAGAGGAATGTGTGGTTTTTCAATCGTTTTCAATTAAAAATGTTACATCACATGTATATTTTACCTAAACTGTGCCTGAATGAATATATTCTCAGAAATAAATAGTAGTTTTGCTGAAATGTGATGTATTTCAATGTAAAATAGGATAAAATATACGACAAAACAAAAGACTTTACCTAACCTTCAATGTTCAAGAGATGTTACTCGTTTTTTAATAGTTTTCGGTTAAAATACTGATATACAGACAGACCCCGACTTCATTAATTGCTTCGACTTTTACTAATCGGCCGACTTCGACCTACTGGATTTTTTATTATTATTATTTTTTATTTTATTTTATTTTATTTTTTATTTTTTCAAATGACACGCATTTTCTATACCCGAAACGTTTCCGGTTAATGTAGTCCATGTATAATAAAGAAAATTATGGGGCCCCATGTGCATTCAGCTGACTACATTAATGGTAAGTGCTCAGTCACACTGTAACCATTCCTTATTATTTATTACTTTCACTGTACTGTATCCATTCCTCATTATTCATTACTTTTTGTATTGTATTTCATTGTAGATTATTTATTTAAAAAAATTTTTTTTTATCTATGTCGGACTTACGACCATGTCAGACTTATGACCTGGATTTGTCCCTAACCCGCCGTAAGTCGGGGTCTATCTGTATTACAATGATATTCTATTCATACTGTGCTTGATATACTACATTCACGGAAATGTAATATTTTTGCTGAACTGACGTGACGTATTACAGTGGAAAGTGGATAAAATCGCGACGAAAACAATGACTTTCGCTTTCTCTCTACAAGATGTTACCGTAATCGGGTTTTCGAATGGTTTTCAGTTAAAAAACTGTTGCATCACAAGTGAATTAGGATAGAATATTATTGTAATACAACAGTTTTTAACTGAAAACCATTCGAAAGCGATTACGGTAACATCTGAACGAAAAGAAAGCGAGTCATTGTTTTTGCCACTTTACTGTATTGACGACGCCATTTCAGCAAAATATTACATTTCCATATTCTCAGAAATAAATAGTAGTTTTGCTGAAACGTAATTTACTATTAAATTAGATAAACTACATGAAAACACTTTACCTAACCTTCCGATGTTCAAGATATGTTACTCGTTTTTTAGTAGTTTTCGGTTAAAATTCTCTTATATTAGTGATATTCTACTCATACTGTGCTTGATATAATACAGTCACAGAAATGTAAATATTTTGCAACTACAATGCTGATGTCAACACAAGCGTGTTACAGCGAGACTGACTGAGTGAGGAGAGCTGTGTGTGTGTGAGGTTGCAGGAGCCGGCGTGTCCCGGGTGAGGTGTCACAGTTGAATGGCGCGATTTGAATGTACTTCAGTGTACAGAATATTCTCCGGCGGGCAATCCAGTGATTTGCAAATCCGTGTATTATAAACCCGCGACATAAGGGCCACTGTACTAAAAAAATATTCCCTCAAAATATCCTTGTTAAACAGGGGTGCTTTACGCATGTGCATCTTATATGCCTGCAAGTGCTGTATGTTCTTTAATTTGAAGTGGGAAGTTTTCACATAACAATATATTAAGAACCTTAATTAATACTTATGTTACAGGAAGACTTATGCTGTTAAGTAATGTTTCTTAAGTTTAATCTGAAACTTTGCTCATTCAGTTTGCCTCTTGGCATTGTAAAACTTTGTGTAACTTCTGCTAAAAAATTATATTATGTTTCCTTCACAAACATATCTGTGTCAATCTGTAATTATTATTTTTATTTACTAAATTCGAGTTGAAAGGTGGAAATTTTTGTTCAGTTTTAATTTGAAGGAAAAAGTAGAGACTATTGACTTTGATGTGAATTCTTCCAAGTACCTTTGTGTATATTTTTTATTTCTTGTTGATATGTGAAGTAATTTCTTCTTTGCAGAAGACCAAGCTGGAAAAAGACGAGCATCAAATATTTACAAGGATGACGAAGATTGTGTTGTCCGCCAGAGGTGCAGACTGTTGAGTAGATGGATTGATAACTGCTAAGAATACTATTTAGGTTTGAAAGTCAGAAACATACCAAAGTCTAGTACTGTACAGTATTGAATAATAGACATTCCATAAATTATCTTTATAGGAAGGTGCTTTTATCTTATCTGTTAAATTGACATGTTTACTATAAATGTATTTATATAAGTTAAAATACTTTAAGCATCTTCAGTAAATATAAAACAAACTATGGCATCAGGGTTAAGGAAGTGTGGATATAGTACTGTATATTATAATAGTGTTTGTTCAAGAGGTTCACTGTGTATGTTTGTATCATAGTACAGTACTACAAGTAGCCAATGTATCAGTCTGTTGATGTGCTTAGTTTGGATGTGAAATTGTGATGAATTTGAGAACGTGTTTATAGTATGCATGTACAGCTTTAACATGTTGCATACTGTGTTTATTTTCACATCACTGTAAGTTTGACCAGTCAAGTGATGATACTGTGTGGATATTGGTCTGGAAGATAATGTTTAAGAGCTCATATCTAAACAGGTAACCAGTGCAGTGATTATATTTTATCAATGTCTTTTCTCTGTTTTAATGGAATGTGAATGGAAGTAACAGTTTAAGTCAGCAAATATGAGCACTTTATATAACTCTTGATTGTTTAAACCAAAATTTTTTACAGTAAAATCTTGTTACAATTTGCTCAGGTTGAATGTGTGGTGCTAGTTCGTCTTGGCCATAATTTTGTTGGCTGTCATTTTAATGTACTGTACATTACCCACTGGACCTATTTTTAAACTTTAACTGTGTTCAAAATTTTTTAAACAGTTATATTTTGTAAACAAACCAAAATATATTGACTAATAGGTGAGATAAGAGTAAGGAAAATACAGTATAGACTGAAGTATAATAAGTATGAGTGGTAATGGCAGTAGAATTAAGAATAAATAAAACTTCTTTTTATTTAGTTCTACTTTTTTTGACACTGATTGGCCTGTTGTAGATACACTACCAATGATGAGAAGAGCAAGATCATTCAAGTATTGGGTTAAAGGAATTTCAGGAACATTCCCTCATGGGTACTGTATGTGTTATGAATACAGAAATGGCCTTTGCCCTTTACAGGAAGCCACCAAGTTGTTTGATCTCTACAGAACCTCTTTAGATACTAAAGGTATGGTGAATCTATTTCTATTTATCGAAATTAGTGGTACTGTAATGGTTGGTTTCTGTAAATTAATTATTTTCGTACAAGAAAATTTAGTTTCTGTAAACTATACATTTGCATATACTGGCATATACTGTACAGTACTGTATAAGTAATACAGTACAGTATTTAGTTGCTATAAACCTATATAATTATTCATACTCTGCATGGTACAGAGGCAGTGGATATTTGTACATTCATTTAGTACAAACAACCTTTCCAAGTAAACGTATGCTAAGATAGTTTGGGCACATGGAGAGAATGGAGAAAATAAATTGGGTCAAGAGGTGCATCAACCTAACTGTGGAGGGAAGAGAGCCTGGGGTAGGCCATGAATGTCATGGGGAGAGGTTGTAAGAAATGACCTCAATATAAGAGTTTGAAAGAGAGGTTGCAAAGACACCTGCAGCATGGAGAGCTGCCATCAAGTAATCATGCTAACCATCACAAGAGTGAAATATGGGTGTAAAACAATGATCATGAGAATTGTAAAATGATGATTTACAAAGTAGTTATGAAGAAAATTACAGGCTTGTTATTCAGGAATATTTTAGAGATGTTGAGAATATGATCAAGGAGTGAATGAGAAAAATAAAAAGGTAAATTAAAAACAGAGACTGTAATGCATTTACATAAGGAGCAGTATTTTTCTCCCAGTTTAAATCTACTGCATGATAGAATGTGTTGGGTTGTCTGTTTTTAGGCAAATCGTGTTTGTTTGGTCATCTTCTTTTTATTAATATTTTAATGAAATTTGATAAGTATATGCTCTTTTAGGTAACAATTCTGGTTGGACTTTATTTGAATAACCAGTGGTATATGGGTTTGTGTCTGTGACTATAACATTGAAAATATTATGATAGTTATGAGGGCCACTACTGCCACCATTTATGAGGGCCTCCGTGTGCTAGTAACAATTCCTTTACTCTCATACTTATTACCATTGGTAGCGTGATGAGAGGAGGCTCGTGGGTAGATGTAATGATAGTATCAAGCAATAGGGAAGAAATAACGGTAAATACTGTAGGTAAATAATAGACACAATATACAAATACAAAATTTATTTAAACATTAATATGAAATTAGGAGAAAGAATTTATTTGTACCAACAGACGAAATCTAGTACTAGGCCCTCAGGCTCAACATACTCACACCACTACTGGGTGCTATACTCAATAACACTTCCAACCCTACTGGGTGGACATACTCAATAACACTTCCAACCCTACTGGTGGACATACCAATAACACACAACTCTTATAGTCACTTAGCACCATAAAGACAGGGGCAACTGCCACTACCACCTTCAGTCGTCAGGAGTGATACTCAAGCAACAGCCATGGGGTCCAGCCACCATGGAGTACTTTCCCGATGAACTCCTGAAGATCCCAGTGGATTAATTCCACCATATAAATAGCCCTACTGAGTTAGACACTCATCCACCAATGATGGGGCTGGTAGTGGGTGTGGCTTGGTGATCCGGGTCACCTCGCAGGCCAGCGTTAGGGCCAGGACGAGCCAGCTATGGGGCTATAGGTAGTCTGAAGTGTCTGACGCCGGGTCTCACCAAGGTAACTGATCCTACGGCCTCGGACATCTCCCCAGACATAGTGGATACAACATCCACGCCACAGACACGCCTAGGCTGCGTTAGGGACCTGTATGGATGAAGGGACGGGCACTCACTAACTGTGACAACAACATCACGTTTCAGGACGTTAAAGACATAAATATGACTTCACTCAGAGCATATCAACTACGTTACTGTAACACTTGCACAATCAACTATTAATTGGGTCAAATCACTTAAAGAAGGGTGAATTACAACACAGAGTGGAATGGCATACCTGTATGGGTGAAGGACGGGCACTCACTAACAGTAGAAATGCCCGCCTCACCCAAAATAGGCCAGGAGTCCACCTACTTCTATTCCGATGAATTAATTTACTGTACACTATGACGTTGAAACTGAGACTATAAACTCAGTTTCATTCCCTACATCTTCACTAACAATGCTCTGACTCAGCTATCAAAAGCAAAATTAAATTGATTACAAAGGGTTGGATGGCAACAGGTCCCAAGCATACAGGCTCTGCTACTGAAACTCCGGGGATTATGTTCAAAGTTCCCTACAAACAAAAGACGGGGAAACAGAGAAAACGGGGACGTTTCCACTGTGACTCAGAAGGTTTTGTGGACGTTTGAGCGTAATATGAATCCTTAAGGTTTTCAGGTTAGCCGATTATCACGATCATGACATAGTAACATTAAAATGATAAAATTATTTCTTTTTTGGTGTTTGTAACAAGTTTATAAGTGAAGCTAATGAGCTGATCGTTGGTGAAGAGGATAAAAGAGATGGACACCCAGAAAGATGAAGAGTAAATGAATGATCGGAGAGCATAACATATGGTTGATGGGGCTGTTGCTGTGAATGGATGAGATGGAATGAAAGGAGATTCCATGTTTGGTCTTGGTTCTGGCTGTGTGGAAAGGCTCACAAATAAAGGGGAGGGAAGGAAGAAATGTTTTACCCTTAACTAGTGGCTAGTGATTCCCTACTCAACCCTCTTATGCACAATAATGGAATGCTAGGAACATGAAATGTCCTCTGATGATACTCCAATAGCTATCTTCCACTGATGATGGCTGGCATTTTAAAGGTTGAAGATGTGTTGAGACTTTGTTTGAAAGACTTTTCATATCATAGTCCATGTCATTGATTGATGAAAACTGTATGGGTTAAGAGATGACTTATTAACTGTAGTCTAGAGATAAATGTACTCAACTGTACTGCCCTGCATTGTATGTTGAGGTTTGCAGTTTTGCACATAATATTCTATTTCAGATGTAAATTGTGAATTGTTCTTCTATGTCATGACTTAATAAGAAATCTCTTCATTTTATTGACCTGATGAATGAGATAAGGAAGTTCCTCGATTGTCTACCATTACAAGATAAGTTTTTATCTCACTTGACCAGATGCTGTAGAGTATAGTACAGGTTGACAACCCTTTATCCGAAATTCCAAAAACCGAAAAGCTCTAAAACCTTTATTTCTTTTTTGTGGGCATTTTTTTTTTTAAACAGGGATTAGCCCACCCAGGCATAGATCACTGACCCACATTGGGGCCTGGGGAGCAAATGTAATAGTAATAATAATTATAATAATTATTCATAGTAAATAAAAATTTTACTAAAAATACACAAAATAATAATAATAATAATAATAATAATAATAATAAAAGAAAATACAAGAATGAAAAAAAGATCAAAAGTGAGACACATGACCTAGACCAATGAATTATTATTATTATTTTAATTATATTTCCCCACCCAGGCCCCAATGTGGGTCAGTAATTTGTGCCCGGTAGGCTAAAAAAAAAAAAAAAAAAAAAATAAATTCTGAAAACCGGAAAATTCCAAACCAATGCCTCTGGCCCCAAGGATTTCAGACAATGGATTGTCAACCTGTATACTGTATAAGTTGTTAATAAAAGTGGAATAACTTAATTTTCTTTACTGACCATAAAAGTTACAAATACTGCTTAAGAACACATTTTCAATAAAACCTTCAGTACTGTATAACAAAAGTATTTTCAGTAACATTCAAAGACTTGTGACATTAATTTTAATTATGCACATGTTGGCATTGACTTAAATGTCAGAAAACTAGCAAGAGAGACCTCTAGGGACAGTGATAAGGAGAGCTAAATTTCGTCACATTCTTTTACAAGCAGTGAGGACAGTGATGAATGATGTTAGACTTCTTTTAGACAACATTAATGAGTCACCATCTTGTAGACCACAGGTGACATCCATCATCTTGTAGACCACAGGAGACATTCATCATCTTGTAGACCACAGGAGACATTCATCATCTTGTAGACCACAGGAGACATCCATCATCTTGTAGACCACAGGAGACATCATCATCTTGAGACCACAGGAGACATTCATCATCTTGTAGACACAGGAGACATCATCATCTTGTAGACCACAGGAGACATTCATCATCTTGACCACAGGAGACATCCATCTTGTAGACCACAGGAGACATTCATTATCTTGTAGATCACAAAGGAAGGTAATAGGTGGGAACATAAAGCAAACCGGTTCAGGATCACCAAGATAAAGATAGATGGATGGAATGTGAACTTTGGGGCGACGGAAGAATGTGATGGAGGAGTTTAGGCGGCTGGAATAAGAGCAAGACTATGTCAGACATTTTAGTGACTTAATATATTTATATATAATTTTTTTGCTTTACATGTAGAATCTCCAGCACTCTTCAACATTTTAGTGACTGTCTCTTTATGGTTATATAGATGGTTTTGTACCCTTGTGAGCAAGTACAATATATAAAATATCATTTCTAAGATTGCCTCAGCTCTGTAACACACACGTTAGCACAAAAGATTATTTCAATATTACACACGTTAGAATGGACTTGTATCATTCACACCGAATTTAAATGATGCAGGAGCTGGAGCACCTGGTGGAGGGGCAGCAGTGATGTAGGGCAGCCAAGGCTTTAATGTCCTCAGGTGAAGGTATGAATGCCTTTGCAGCTGCTGGGATGAAGGCATTCACAGCTGTGTTAGGATGAAACACTGTCAGAAACACGAATAAAAGAGGATACCGACCAGATCTATCTATAAAGCAGTCCATCAGGACAAAAGAAGACAAACTTGAAGAGGAATACCTACCTGAAGAAAGTTACCTTATAACTGAGATAAAGAAGGACTTACCCAGAGGAAGAGGCCAAGTAAGATAAACCCGATTTGAATGAAGATAGAAGTAAAGGATGAGGACCTACTGAGAGACAGATTTTATGTAGGATTAAAACAATGTGATTCATTGAAGGGAAAGACTAGTAAGGAGAAATAGGCTTGTTAATATAGGAATGAAGGACCTCCTTAAGGAATAGAAGAGAAGGTAACCCATAATGGAACATCTCCAGGAACAAAATCCTGTGCTAAGTTTTACCTGAGGAATGCCCCAGCAGCTCCTGGGGCAGCAGGGAGCAGCAGCAACAGCCACAACCAGCAAAAATACCAGCATAGAGGAATGCATCTTGGATTGCTGTAAGTGTAAGAAGAGCTTTGTGTTATTAAGATCTTGTCACAATCAGGGTTTTTACACTCACATTTCCATATCCCCCAAAAATAATAATAAATTCCGACAAGATAAGAAATCTTAAAGGTGAAAGATGAAAATAAAGGTTTGAAATTCTACTCATATGTACACCAGCCTGTGACTGATCACAGCCTACCTACCTGTTTACAGTGGCAAGAGAGGACTCCAACTGAAGTACACCTGTTCTGTCCCAGGCCTTTATACTGTGTGTTTGGGAGCTGCTGCTCAAACCTCGTGATGATGAAACCCTCGTGATAATGACAAACATAAGTGGTGGGGATTACAATATTCTAGTCATCACTATAATCCCAACCACCCTTTTGTTTCCATGATCTACGATCATTGCTGATGTCAGGACACCAGACACATGATATTTCTGCTGAGTGGGATGAGTGGTGAACCTGGCTGGTGTTATGTCAAGGCACAGTTCAGTGGTTCTTAAGTAAAACTGTATATGTTAGTGGTTTAGCTTGGTATGGCCCCACTCAACCACCAAACCACTACCGATGCAACTGATCCTTTCACTGGGCATTTACCTCGAATAGGTTTCATTCTTTCCTTCAGTGTTTCATTTAGTACATTCCGTAGATTTTATTACAATCCTACTAAATGTTTATGGGCTGCAACCCAAATTATTGGGAATTGCTAATTTATTCACTTAGTAAATTATTTTATTTATGTTTCAGAAATTCACTCTTTGATTTATGAAAAGTGCTGAATATATATATATATATATATATATATATATATATATATATATATATATATATATATATATATATATATATATATATATATATATATATATATATATATATATATATATATATATATATATATATATATATATATATATATATATATATATATATATATATATATATATATACAGTACAGTATGTATATTAGGCAGCCTGATGATCTGTTAATTTTTCCTGATGCTACATGCAACGTTGAACATTGACTCAGTGAGAGGGTTAAACCGCAGTCTTCTTACAAAAATATAATATTGGTGAACTAGTAGCAACAACAACAAATTACAGAAATTAGAATTAATAATGTCATATATTGCAGAGCTGATAATAAAAACTTGCACCTCTAGGCCGGTCAACTGCCCTCCTAGGCTATGAACCTGACAACGGACCTGGTTGTGATGTGTTGATTAGACTGTGTTCAGTCAGGTGTGGGATGATGGTGTCCGTATTTTCTCCAGAAAGTTTATATGTATGGGATGTAAGACTGATCTGCCTGTAGTTTTATGCTGCACTTTTCCTACCCTTCTTGTCTACTGCATGTAACGGCTCATTTCCAGGTTGTTGACACTTTCCTTGATCTAATGATTTCCTGAATAGTTTGACGCCAACATCTTCCTTGAAGGTCGTAGAAGTCAACCCGAGTTTTAACCAACGAAGTCATGAGGAACGCCAAGATTTTGATCGGGAAGTGTGGCGTAAATTAACTAATTCCAATATTATAAATCAATTGGATTGGAATTAGTTACTTTACCTCCACACCACCCGCTATACAGTACTGCAGTGTCCTCAGGACTCATTTAGTTTATAACCTTGAGTTAAAACATCTAGCGACCCTCTTCAAGGAAGATGTTGTTTAATAATACGGGATGTTAGTGGGGTTCAAATCTCATTTGCCACCTCCTTTATCACTTTGGTCTGTGCTTCGTCCACTCAAGGGCTTTGAATTTCTTCAAGCTGGCTACTTTCCTTTTGATGATTTGTCTGTAATTGCTCTCTTAATTAATTTACCACACCCCTGGGGAATGCATTCTCCATGGTTCTGGCATGTTATCCATCATCTCGTAAATACTGATGTACAGTCATCCTTTAGGGCATTTGCTATTTGTCTGTCATTCTCCAGGGCCAATTTAATTTCATTCTTTAAATAGCCGGCAGTATCCTTGGTTTTATTGTGCTCCTGTTATATGCATAAAAAAGACTTGGGATCTTTCTAAATATTATAGCTAATTTCATCTAAAGGGCTTTTTGGCTGATATACCAGGTAATTTTGTAGTTAAGACAGGGTCTTTTGCTTACAGTACTACATAATTTGCATCATTTCTTATGCTCCAATATTTCTCCACAGCTAGCATTTAGTTTAGCAACCTTTCCTAGATCTGTCATTCAACCAGTCTTATTCTTCCTTGTTTTTGGGGTATACATTTCTCAACTGTTATTTCAATGATTTCCATAAAGTCTTGCAATGATTCTTCTTTGTCTGTCTCCTCTTTAACTATATCTTCCCAGTTATTTTCTGTTGTTTGTTTCATGAGCTGATAACCTCCATACCTCCATGGTTGAAGTCATAGTATTCCTCCTCAACACTTGCCCAACTTTCAGAGATTGTATTCCATCTTAGTATGTAGTGGTTGCTGGCCGGAGTTAGGTTTCCCAGTGTGAACCCCGTCCACCATAGCCTCCTCAGTCATCAAGACCAAATCTAGAATGATGTCTCCTCGTGGGTTCGACATGTGTTGTGAGGAATAAATCTTGAATGAGATAAAGAAATTCTTCTCCCTTGGCTTGAGTGGTAAGATTCACCCAGTCTAATGCTTCCTGATTAAAGTCACCCATGATGAGGGCATGTGCTCTGGATGCTACCTAGATGATTCTTTGAAGGTCTACTATTTCCTTCCCCGAGTTGAGTCTTCCCGATAGCAAACACACACTGCCAGCTTCCTTTGTTTTGAGCTATTAAATCACACCAAATTGATTCGATGATCCTATTTCATTTAGCTCATGATTAATGGTTGCTGTCAGGTGCTCCTTGACATACAGGAGTACATGTACACCACCACTTGTATCCTGTCCTTTTTGAATGATAGGTGATGTATTGATCACAATCATACAATCAGTTAACTTAATGTCATATAGCCCATAAACCAAGTAGCAATAACATGTTATTACAGATCTAAATAAGGTTGGGAGAATACTGATCAGAATAAAATTACTTTAATGCATTTATTATTAAAAGAGCTCTAGATAGGCTTCAAAATGTCAATTGTTGTTTATTGTGAAGGAGAAAACCCAGAGTGAAAAGACACTTAAAACAAATCAATATAGTATTTACAAGGAAACTCTCATTACGAACATTACGAGGCAAAACAGAATGGTAACTTAATTTAAATTCCTATTAAACATCCTAAATATTATACCTACAATAATAATCAAGAATAACTTATCTGTCGAGTTGAATACAAACCAGCCACATAAGTAAAGAAAATAAATACCCAGACAACACCATGAGAATTGGGGAAGCAACTCCCGACACACAGCAGTCAGTGTCAGGAGAAAAACGACTCAACTGGCTTTTTCCAACCTGACAGGTGGACAGCAGGAATTAAGGACCTCGAGAAGAAATGGAGGTTATTCGGCATGCAAAAACTTAGCAAGGAGCGAGGCATTTTCGAATGTATACATTCACCGAGATCGACGGTAATGCAGAGGAACAGCACAACAAGCTCCTGCAGGCCTTGAAGCAGAGGAGTCAAGGAGGAACGAGGACGGTGTACCTGGGTTATATCCACGGGAGGGTAGTGGAAGCAAGAGCGCCAACACAGAGCAAGCAGCGGCACCCGCTCTACCTGCTATCCAGGAGGACGCACCAGCTCTACCTCCCACCCAGGAGGAGGGCACCAGCTCTACCTCCCACCCAAGAGGAGGCAAGGCCCCTGTAAACAGTGACATTTCTAACCACACCCTGCAAATACAGTGTACTAAGCAAATGCTTAGTACCAAGAACAAACTCCGGCTTGAATGTCATGTACACTAATACTGACATCGTCTTGATAAGAGAGAGAGTTTGAAAACTACTGAAGGTACACCAACCCGATATAGTAGGAGTTGTAGAACTGTTGTACAAGAACAGGAGAATTGACCCATAGGAATGTGAGTTCAGTATTGCTGGATATGACTCATTTATGAACCTTCTCAAGAAACTTGCAACAGGGGTGTGGTTATCTATGCTAGGCAAGACCTTAGAGCCAGCCAAGCGAGGGTACAGGGAGAGGATGTTTTTGAAGAATCCAAGTGGTGTACGATTAAATCAAAGGAGGAGTCTCACTTATTGTCGGGTGTATCTACAGAGCCCCAAACTGTAGCTTACTAAATCAAAGGAACTTAAGAGCCTTAATAGACAATGCAGCGATGCTCAACCCTAGCCACCTCCTTATCATGGAGGACTTTAATTATGATGACATTGACTGGAAAACGAGTTAACGCCAAATGACTAAAATAACCCAGCTACTCTTTTTAAAAACCACACATTCAAGAGGGAGCAAATACCCAAGCCACTGGACCTCATCACAATAAACGAGGAGGGTATGGTGGCCAAACTGGAACAACTAGCCCCAGTTAGCACCCCACCATGTAATGTTGTCATTCAGATTTAACTGTTACCTAGTTCATGACAAAGCGAGGCCAAGGTGCAAATATTACATGGGATTTTACGACGGATGAGTGAGGAGATGAGGTATCCACTGGCCTGACTCACTAAGGTATAAGAACACAGACACAATGCTGAATATCATAGCTAGTAAAGTGAACCATTTGATCGATAAATACACACCTAAGACCAAACCTAGTGCCTCTAGGAATAAGAGGATCCTACACATGAACCAGTATGGCCACAGTTTAAGAAAAAAACGAGAAATTCAAGGTGTGGATTAGATCAAATGATGAGCAGGACAAGAGGTTGTATGCAAGAGCCAGGAACCAAGCAAAGTCAGATTGTAGAATGGCTGAAAAGGCATTCCAGAGGCTGGTTCAAGCTAGGTCAAACCCAAAGGCTTTTACCGCTATGCAAAGTCAAAATTACAAACGTGAATAGGATTATCAGACCTGAAGTTTGAAGATGGTAGTTATGCATATTCTGACCAGGACAAAGCTGAGGAGTGAACAGCTTTTTTCTTCATTGTTCACAAGAGAGGATGGATTAACCTTCCTGCATTTGAGGACAGATGGTTTGATACAGCACTGACCCACATTGTGTTCACAGAAGAAGTTATAAGAAATAAAGTGTCAAAGTTAAAGGTTCATCAGAGACCCGGCCCTGACATGGTGCATCTCGGAGTGCTAAGAGAGTTGTGCAACAAGCTTGCTGAGCCCCTGAAGATCCTGTTTTGTAAATACCTGGATGAACAAAAGGTCCCCAGTGATTGGAAAATGGCTTATGTGAGACCTATCTTCAAAGGGCGATCGTCACTCCATGAACAACTATAGAACGTGAGCCTGACCAACATAGTATGTAAAGTACTTGAGAGCATAATAAGAGATGCCAAGATGGAACATCTAGCACGAAACAACCTTGTAAAGCATTGCCAACATGGTTTTATGCCGAGGCACTCCTGCTTAACACAATTATTCAAGGTTCTGGATATTTGGACCCATATTCTGGAACGTGGTGGTAATATCGACAATCCAGTATAGTCTTCTGTGATTTGGTTTACACGCTTGGTCACTACGCAGCACCTTGCCAGACCAACAATTTTTATTTACACGGTTCATTCCATCATTTACGCAGGAAGGCGGCAAGGGAGGGTGCCCACAAGATCGCCCAGTCATCAAAACATTCTTTTCATTCACCACCCACCACAGCCGCCCAAGTCAGTGATAGTGAGGATATGGACTTTGAGGGGTTTGACAAAGAGGCCCTGCAAGCCTCTGTGGTGGATAGTGATACAATTGATGCAAGTGATATGAAGGTCAATT
>NW_024716629.1:0-10045 GCF_018991925.1 Homarus americanus | reverse complement strand
AGAAGCTTACCTGTATGATGATTTAACCCCTTGAGAAGCTCACCTGTATAATGATTTAACCCCTTGTGAATCTTACCTGTATGATGATTTAACCCTTGAGAAGCCTACCTGTATGGTTATTTAACCCCTTGAAAACCTACCTGTATGATGATTTAACCCCTTGATAAGCTTACCTATATGATGATTTAACCCCTTGAGAAGCTTACCTGTATGATGATTTAACCCCTTGAGAAGCCTACCTGTATTATAATTTTTCCCCTTGAGAAGCCTACCTGTATGATGATTTAAGCCCTTGAGAAGCTTACCTATATGATGATTTAATACCTTGAGAAGCCTACCTGTATGATGATTTAACCCCTTCAGAAGCCTACCTGTATTATAATTTTTCCCCTTGAGAAGCCTACCTGTATGATGATTTAAGCCCTTGAGAAGCTTATCTGTATGATGATTTAATACCTTGAGAAGCCTACCTGTATGATGATTTAACCCCTTAAGAAGCTTACCTGTATGATGATTTAAGCCCTTGAAAAACCTACCTGCATGATGATTTAACCCCTTCCGAAGCTTACCTGCATGATGATTTAACCCCTTGAGAAGCCTACGTGTATGATGATTTAACCCCTTGAGAAGCTTACCTGTATGATGATTTAACCACTTGAGAAGCTTACCTGTATGATGATTTAACCCCTTGAGAAGCTTTACTCAGTATGATGATTTAGTTTCCTTTGATAAGCTTGCCTGTATGATGATTTAACCCTTGAGAATCCTACCTGTATGATGATTTAACCCTGATAGCTTACCTGTATGATGATTTAACCCTGAGAAGCTTACCTGTATGATGATTTAACCCTTGGAGAAGCCTACCTGTATGATGATTTAACCCCTTGAGAAGCCAACCTGTATGATGATTTAACTCCTTGAGAAATTACCTGTATGATGATTTAACCCCATGAGAAGCCTACCTGTATGATGATTTAACCCCTTGAGAAGCTTACCTGTATGATGATTTAAACCCTTGAGAAGCTTACGTGTATGATGAATTAACCCCTTGAGAAGCTTATCAGTATGATTATTTAACCCCTTGAGAAGCTTACCTGTATGATGATTTATCGCCTTGAGAAGCTTACCTGTATGATGATTTAACCCCTTGAGAAGTTTACCTGCATGATGATTTAACCCTTTGAGAAGCTTACCTTCTATGATGATTTAACTACTTGAGAAGCCTACCTGTATGATGATTTAACCCCTTGAGAAGCTTACCTATATGATGATTTAACCCCTATAGAAGCTTACCTGTATGATGATTTAACCCCTTCAGAATCCTACCTGTATGATGATTTAACCCCTTGAGAAGCTTACCTGTATGATGATTTAACCCCTTGAGAAGCTTACCTGTATGATGATTTAACCCCTTAAGAAGCTTACCTGTATGATGATTTAACCTCTTGAGAAGCTTACCTGTATGATGATTTAAGCCCTTGAGAAGCTTGCCTGTATGATGATTTAACCCCTTGAGAATCCTACCTGTATGATGATTTAACCCCTTGAGAAGCTTACCTGTATGATGATTTAACCCCTTGAGAAGCTTGCCTGTATGATGATTTAACCCCTTGAGAATCCTACCTGTATGATGATTTAAACCCTTAAGAAGCATATCTGTATGATGATTTAACCCCTTGAGAAGCCTACCTGTAGGATGATTTAACCCCTTGAGAAGCTTACCTGTACAATGATTTAACCCCTTGAGAAGCCTACCTGTATGATGATTTAACCCCTTGAGAAGCTTACCTGTATGATGATTTAACCCCTTGAGATGCTTACCTGTATGATGATTTATCCCCTTGAGAAGCTTACCTGTATGATGATTTAAACCCTTGAGAAGTTTACCTTTATGATGATTTAACCCCTTGAGAAGCCTACCTGTTTGATTATTTAACCCCTTGAGAAGCTTACCTGTATGATGATTTAACCCCTTGAGAAGCTTACCTGTATGATGATTTAACCCCTTGAGAAGCCTACCTGTATGATGATTTAACCCCTTGAGAAGCCTACCTGTTCGACAATTTAACCCGTTGAGAAGCGTACCTGTATGATGATTTAAGCCCTTGAGAAGTCCTACCTACATAATGATTTAACCACTTGAGAAGCTTCCCTGTATGATGATTTAACCCCTTGAGAAGCGTACCTGTATGATGATTTAACCCCTTGAGAAGCTTACCTGTATGTTGATTTAAGCCGTAGAAAAACCTACCTGTATGATGATTTAACCCCTTAAGATGCTTACCTGTATGGTGATCTAACCCCTTGAGAAGCTTACCTGTATGATGATTTAACGCCTTGACAATCCTACCTGTATGATGATTTAACCCCTTGAGAAGCTTCCCTGTATGATGATTTAACACCTTGAGAAGCCTACCTGTATGATGATTTAACCCCTTGAGAAGCCAACCTGTATGATGATTTAACCCCTTGAGAAGCGTACCTGTATGATGATTTAACCCCTTGAGAAGTCTACCTGTATGATGATTTAAACCCTAGAATGACCTACCTGTATGATGATTTAACCCCTTCAAATGCTTACCTGTATGATGATCTAACCCCTTGAGAAGATTACCTGTATGGTGATTTAACCCCTTGAGAAGCTTACCTGTATGATGATTTAACCCCTTGAGAAGCTTACCTGTATGATGATTTAACCCCTTGAGAAGCTTATGGGTATGATGATTTAACCCCTTGAGAAGCTTACCTGCATGATGATTTAACCCCTTGAGAAGCTTACCTGTATGATGATTTAACCACTTGAGAAGCCCACCTGTATGATGATTTAACCCCTTGAGAAGTTTACCTATATGATGATTTAACCACTTGAGAAGCCAACCTGTATGATGATTTAACCCCTTGAGAAGTTTACCTGTATGATGATTTAACCCCTTGATAAGCTTACCTGTATGATGATTTACCCCCTTGAGAAGCCTACCTGTATGATGTTTTAACCCCTTGAGAAGCTTACCTGTATGATGATTTATCCACTTGAGAAGCTTACCTGTATGATGATTTAACCCTTGAGAAGCTTACCTGCATGATGATTTAACCCCTTGATAAGCTTACCTGTATGATGATTTACCCCCTTGAGAAGCCTACCTGTATGATGATTTAACCCCTTGAGAAGCTTACCTGTATGATGATTGATCCTCTTGAGAAGCTTACCTGTATGATGATTTAACCCTTGAGAAGCTTACCTGCATGATGATTTAACCCCTTGAGAAGCTTACCTGTATGATGATTTAGCCACTTGAGAAGCCTACGTGTATGATGATTTAACCCCTGAGAAGCTTACCTGTATGATGATTTAACCCTGAGAAGCTTACCTGTCTGATGATTTAAACTCTTTGAGAAGCCTAATTAAAGCAAGGATACATTAGCTTCTTGAGAAACCTAAATGTAAGGATGATTTAACCCCTTGGAGAAACTTGTATCTGTTGTATGATGATTCAACCTTTGAGAAGTTTACTCAGAAAGGATGATTTAACCCCTTGAGAAGCTTACCTGTATGATGATTTAACCCCTTGAGAAGCCTACCTGTATGATGATTTAACCCCTTGAGAAGCCTACCTGTATGATAATTTATCCCCTTGAGAAGCCTACCTGTATGATGATTTAAGCCCTTGAGAAGCCTACCTGCATGATGATTTTACCCCTTGAGAAGTTTACCTGTATGATGATTTAACCCCTTGAGAAGCCTCCGTGTATGATGTTTTAACCCCATGAAAAGCTTACCTGTATGATGATTTAACCCCTTGAGAAGCCTACCTGTATGATGATTTAACCTCTTGAGAAGCTTACCTGTATGATAATTTAACCCGTTGAGAAGCCTACCTGTATGATGATTTAAGCCCCTGAGAAGCCTACCTGCATGATGATTTAAACCCTTGAGAAGCTTACCTGCATGATGATTTAACCCCTTGAGAAGCCTACCTGTATGATGATTTAACCCCTTGAGAAGCTTACCTGTATGATGATTTAAGCCCTAGGAAAACCTACCTGTATGATGATTTAACCCCTTCAGATGCTTACCTGTATGATGATCTAACCCCTTGAGAAGCTTACCTGTATAATGATTTAACCCCATGAGAATCCTACCTGTATGATGATTTAACCCCATGAGAAGCTTACATGTATGATGATTTAAACCCTTGAGAAGCTTACGTGTATGATGATTTAACCACTTGAGAAGCTTGCCTGTATGATGATTTAACCCCTTCAGAATCCTACCTGTATGATGATTTAACCTCTTAAGAAGCATATCTGTATGATGATTTAACCCCTTGAGAAGCCTACCTGTATGATGATTTATCCCCTTGAGAAGCTTACCTGTATGATGATTTAACCCGTTGAGAAGTTTACCTGTATGATGATTTAACCCCTTGAGAAGCCTACCTGTATGATGATTTAACCCCTTGAGAATCTTACCTGTATTTTTTAATTAACCCCTTGAAAAGCCTACCTGTATGATGATTTAACCCCTTGAGAAGCCAACCTGTATGATGATTTAACTCCTTGAGAAGTTTACCTGTATGATGATTTAACCCCTTGAGAAGCTTTCCTGTATGATGATTTAACCCCTTGAGAAGCTTACCTGTATGGTGATTTAACCCCTTGAGAAGCTTACCTGTATGATGATTTAACCTTTTGAGAAGCCTACCTGTATGATGATTTAACCCCTTGAGAAGCTTACCTGTATGATGATTTAACCCCTTGAGAAGCTTACCTGTATGATGATTTAACCCTTAGAAAGCACCTATATTGTAGTTGCCCTAGAAGCTTACCTGTATGATTTAACCCTTGATCCTACCTGTATGATGATTTAACCCCTTGAGAAGCTTACCTGTATGATGATTTAACCCCTTGAGAAGCTTACCTGTATGATGATTTAACCCCTTGAGAAGCTTACCTGTATGATGATTTAACCCCTTAAGAAGCTTACCTGTATGATGATTTAAGCCCTTGAGAAGCTTGCCTGTATGATGATTTAACCCCTTGAGAATCCTACCTGTATGATGATTTAACCCCTTGAGAAGCTTACCTGTATGATGATTTAACCCCTTGAGAAGCTTGCCTGTATGATGATTTAACCCCTTGAGAATCCTACCTGTATGATGATTTAAACCCTTAAGAAGCATATCTGTATGATGATTTAACCCCTTGAGAAGCTTACCTGTATGATGATTTAAACCCTTAAGAAGCCTACCTGTATGATGATTTAACCCCTTGAGAAGCTTACCTGTATGATGATTTAACCCCTTGAGATGCTTACCTGTATGATGATTTATCCCCTTGAGAAGCTTACCTGTATGATAATTTAACCCCTTGAGAAGTTTACCTGTATGATGATTTAACCTCTTGAGAAGCCTACCTGTATGATGATTTAACCCCTTGAGAAGCTTACCTGTATGTTGATTTAACCCCTTGAGAAGCTTACCTGTATGATGATTTAACCCCTTGATAAGCCTACCTGTATGATGATTTAACCCCTTGAGAAGCCTACCTGTTCGATAATTTAACCCGTTGAGAAGCCTACCTGTATGATGATTTAAGCCCTTGAGAAGTCCTACCTGCATAATGATTTAACCCCTTGAGAAGCTTCCCTGTATGATGATTTAATCCCTTGAGAAGCGTACCTGTATGATGATTTAACCCCTTGAGAAGCTTACCTGTATGATGATTTAAGCCCTAGAAAAACCTACCTGTATGATGATTTAACCCCTTCAGATGCTTACCTGTATGGTGATCTAACCCCTTGAGAAGCTTACCTGTATGATGATTTAACCCCTTGACAATCCTACCTGTATGATGATTTAACCCCTTGAGAAGCCTACCTATATGATGAATTAAACCCTTGAGAAGCCTACCTGTATGATGATTTAACCCATTGAGAAGCTTACCTGTATGATGGTTTAACTCCTTGAGAAGTTTTCCTGTATGATGATTTAACCCCTTGAGAAGTTTACCTGCATGATGATTTAACCCTTTGAGAAGCTTACCTTCTATGATGATTTAACCACTTGAGAAGCCTACCTGTATGATGATTTAACCCCTTGAGAAGCTTACCTATATGATGATTTAACCCCTTGAGAAGCTTACCTGTATGATGATTTATCCCCTTGAGAATCTTACCTGTATGATGATTTAACCCCTTAAGAAGCTTACCTGTATGATTATTTAACCCCTTGAGAAGCTTACCTGTATGATGATTTAACCCTTTGAGAAGCATACCTGTATGATGATTTAAGCCCTTGAGAAGCTTGCCTGTATGATGATTTAACCCCTTGAGAATCCTACCTGTATGATGATTTAACCCCTTGAGAAGCTTACCTGTATGATGATTTTACCCCTTGAGACGCTTACCTGTATGATGATTTAACCCCTTGAGAAGCTTACCTGTATGATGATTTAAACACTTGAGAAGCCTACCTGTATGATGATTTAACCCCTTGAGAAGCTTACCTGTATGATGATTTAACGCCAAGCTTACACCAACGCGATGATTTAACCCCTTGAGAAGCTTACCTGTATGATGATTTAACCCCTTGAGAAGCCTACCTGTATGATGATTTAAGCCCTTGAGAAACCTACCTGTATGATGATTTATCCCCTTGAGAAACTTACCTGTATGATGATCTAACCCCTTGAGAAGCTTGCCTGTATGATGATTTATCCCCTTGAGAAGCTTACCTGTATGATGATTTAACCCCTTGAGAAGCTTACCTGTATCATGACTTAACCCCTTGAGAAGCTTACCTATATGATGATTTAAGCCCTTGAGAAGCTTGCCTGTGTGATGATTTAACCCCTTGAGAATCCTACCTGTATGATGATTTAACCCCTTGAGAAGCTTACCTGTATGATGATTTAACCCCTTGAGAAGCTTACCTGTATGATGATTTAACCCCTTGAGAAGCTTACCTGTATGATGATTTAACCCCTTGAGAAGCTTGCCTGTATGATGATTTAACCCCTTCAGAATCCTACCTGTATGATGATTTAACCCCTTAAGAAGCATATCTGTATGATGATTTAACCCCTTGAGAAGCCTACCTGTATGATGATTTAACCCCTTGAGAAGCTTACCTGTACGATGATTTAACCCCTTGAGAAGCCTACCTGTATGATGATTTAACCCCTTGAGAAGCTTACCTGTATGATGATTTAACCCCTTGAGATGCTTACCTGTAGGATGATTTATCCCCTTGAGAAGTTTACCTGTATGATGATTTAACCCCTTGTGAAGCCTACCTGTATGATGATTTAACCCCTTGAGAAGCTTACCTGTATGATGATTTAACCCCTTGAGAAGCGTACCTGTATGATGATTTAACCCCTTGAGAAGCTTACCTGTATGATGATTTAACCCCTTGAGAAGCCTACCTGTATGATGATTTAACCCCTTGAGAACCCTACCTGTATGATGATTTAACTCCTTGAGAAACCTACCTGTATGATGATTGAACCCCTTGAGAAGATTACCTGTATGATGATTTAACACCTTGAGAAGCCTACCTGTATGATAATTTAACCTTTTGAGAAGCCTACGTGTATGATGATTTAAGCCCCTGAGAAGCTTACCTGCATGATGATTTAACCCCTTGAGAAGTCTACCTGTATGATGATTTAACCCCTTGAGAAGCCTACCTGTATGATGATTTAAGCCCTTGAGAAGCATACCTGTATGATAATTTAACCCCTTGAGAAACTTACCTGTATGATGATTGAACCCCTTGAGAAGCCTGTGATGATGTAACCCCTTTAGAAGCCTACCTGTATGATGATTTAACCCCTTGAGAAGCCTACCTGTATATTAGTTTAACCCCTTGAGAAGCCTACCTGTGATGATTTAACATGAAAGCCTACCTGCATGATGATTTAACCCCTTGAGAAGCATACCTGTATGATGATTAAACCCTTTGAGAAGCTTATCTGTATGATGATTTAACCCCTTGAGAAACCTACCTGTATGATGATTTAACCCCTTGAGAAGCTTACCTGCATGATTATTTAACCCCTTGAGAAGCTAACCTGTATGATGATTTAACCCCTTGAGAAGCTTACCTCTATGATGATTTAAACCCTTGAGAAGCTTATGTGTATGATGATTTAACCCCTTGAGAAGCTTACCTGTATGATGATTTAACCCCTTGAGAAGCTTACCTGTATGATGATTTATCCCCGTGAGAAGCCTACCTGTATGATGATTTAACCCCTTGAGAAGCTTACCTGTATGATGATTTATCCCCTTGAAAAGCTTACCTGTATGATGATTTAATCCCTTGAGAAGCTTACCTGCATGATGATTTAACCCCTTGAGAAGCTTACCTTCTATGATGATTTAACCACTTGAGAAGCCTACCTGTATGATGATTTACCCCCTTGAGAAGCTTACCTGTATGATGATTTAACCCCTTGAGAAGCTTACCTGTATGATGATTTAACCCCTTGTGAAGCTTACCTGTATGATGATTTAACCCTTGAGAAGCCTACCTGTATGGTGATTTAACCCCTTGAGAAGCCTACCTGTATGATGATTTAACCCTTGAGAAGCTTACCTGTGTGATGATTTAACCCCTTGAAAGCTTACCTGTATGATGATTTAACCCTTGAGAAAGCCTACCTGTATGATGATTTAACCCCTTTAGAAGCCTACCTGTATGATGATTTAACCCTTGAGATGCCTACCTGTATGATGATTTAACCCCTTGAGAAGCTTACCTGTATGATGATTTAACCCCTTGAGAAGCCTACCTGTATGATGATTTAACCCCTTGAGAAGCCTACCTGTATGATGATTTAACCCCTTGAGAAGCCTACCTGTAAGATGATTTAACCACTTGAAAAGCTTACCTGTATGATGATTTAACGCCATGAGAAGCCTACCTGCATGATGATTTAAACCCTTGAGAAGCTTACCTGTATGATGATTTAACCCCTTCAGAAGCCTACCTGTATGATGATTTAACCCCTTGAGAAGCTTACCTGTATGATGATTTAAGCCCTAGAAAAACCTACCTCTATGATGATTTAACCCCTTCAGAAGGTTACCTGTATGATGATCTAACCCCTTGAGAAGCTTACCTGTATGATGATTTAACCCCTTGAGAATCCTACCTGTATGATGATTTAACCCCTTGAGAAGCTTACCTGTATGATGATTTAACCCCTTGAGAAGCCTACCTGTATGAGGATTTAACCCCTTGAGAAGCTTACCTGTATGATGATTTAACCCCTTGAGAAGCTTACCTGTATGATTATTTAACCCCTTGAGAAGCTTACCTGTATGATGATTTATCGCCTTGAGAATCTTACCTGTATGATGATTTAACCCATTGAGAAGCTTACCTGCATGATGATTTAACCCTTTGAGAAGCTTACCTTCTATGATGATTTAACCACTTGATAAGCCTACCTGTATGATGATTTAACCCCTTGAGAAGCTTACCTGTATGATGATTTAACCCCTTCAGAAGCTTACCTGTATGATGATTTAACCCCATGACAAGCTTACCTGTATGATGATTTAACCCCTTGAGAAGCCTACCTGTATGATGATTTAACCCCTTGAGAAGCCTACCTGTATGATGATTTAACCCCTTGAGAAGCCTACCTGTATGATGATTTAACCCTTTGAGAAGCCTACCTGTATGATGCTTTAACCCCTTCAGAAGCCTACCTGTATGATGATTTAACCCCTTGAGAAGATTACCTGTATGGTGATTTAACCCCTTGAGAAACTTACCTGTTTGATGATTTATCCTCTTGAGAAGCTTACCTGTATGATGATTTAACCCCTTCAGAAGCTTACCTGCATGATGATTTAACCCCTTGAAAAGCTTACCTGCATGATGATTTAACCCCTTGAGAAGCTTACCTGTATGATGATTTAACCCTTGAGAAGCCTACCTGTTTGATGAATTAACCCCTTGAGAAGCCTACCTGTATGATGATTTAACCCCTTGAGAAGCCTACCTGTATGATGATTTAACCCCTTGAGAAG